>NW_020230040.1:387500-953159 GCF_003227715.2 Harpegnathos saltator
GGTATCGGTTTCGAGCAAAAAAGAAAAAGTTTAATCGCAAGTTCCAATGCGCTGTTTGCATACAATAACTATTGTCGATCCTGAAGGGAGCACGGAGAGCTTTCTATGCAACGGGAAAAACGCAATAAAGCAAACGCGATATGCTCGCTCTTTCGCAACGATTTTCATTGAAAACGAAATCGAGGTTGCAAGTCGGAGATGATCGTCGGCGCTGCCTTCGGCGCGGACGATCGAATTCGCTCGATGATGTACGCGTATATTTAACATTACGCGCATACGCGAATTAATTATTCACTGCTACAGTCTCACAAGTCTCTCACGAAGATGCTCTCGCACAACGCGCGACGAGTACACCGAGAAGGAGATCGTCCCACTGTACTAGGAGAAGCGATTACTCAGTTTACTCTCTTACTCCCTATCGAGTAGTGGTTATCTTCGACGAATGATATTCTCCTGGCAACAGACTCGAAATGTACTCATAAAATTTGGGGATAGTTCGTCATCTTGCACCGGAAAGAAAGATTTGTATTCTCTTCTCAGGAATATTACAAAACCGAGACGCTCCGCGTCTCTGAAACTTGAAATGTCCCGAACTTACCAGGACTGAGAATGGCATTTCGCGCAAATCTGATGCCGAGCGACGAACTTGCGAGGACATATGAGAGGGAAATCAGCGACGAATTCACACTCGAATCGTATCGATCTGTGCGCGTAGGTTTCCGCGCGAACGGCGCGGGTAATCTCGAATCAGCTCGTCCGCGATTATCCGAGTTTAGAGATACCGATCGAGAAAGGACGGCTGCCTCGAGTCAACGGATTTAAAACGCGCGGCGGCGGCGGCGGCGGATTTTCTCCGGCGGCGAGACGGAGGGAACCGTATGTTCCCCGCGCGCGTACGCAGCCACGTTACGCGTACGACGTGCGGCGAGCTTTTGTTCACGGCACGCCGATCGATCGCGCCGAGGGATCGTGCAACATTGTGCGCTCCATAGAAACAGAGCGAAGCGCTCAGGTTTGGGCCAGGTGGTCGGTCTTCGCCCTTCCCCACTTGACGCGGCGGAACGGCGGTTGGTAGAAACGCGAAGCCACGGCACGCATCAACAGCTGTTTCGCCCTTATCGACGATCTGCGAGCGAGGAAAATCTACGATTCCGCCGGGCGCGCGCACGCGGCTATCGACTCGCCGAGACTCGGCGAACGCGCGTGTTTACGACGACGAGCTGGCCTCGACGCCGCACCTAGGGATGCAGCGATAAGTCGATGATATCGATATATCGATGATATCGAGGGGCAAGTATAAGAATATATTCATCGATATTTTTTTTTGCCTTCGATAAGATCGATATATCGATTGGTGAATTTTACTGATGTTTCGTATTTTTCAGTTACAGTTCTGGAGGCCTGTTACGGTTCTACGACCGAGATGAAAATGAGTGAAAAAAGTGAGTGAATTCACTGGAATATGTATTATGTAATTGGTCGGTGTCTGGTAAATTCGCTCGTTTTCATCATTTTCATCTCAATCGTTGAACCGTAATAGATCTTCTGCTCCATGTATGCGGTGATCTCCGGCAAACGACTGCGATTTATTATATATTTGCTGATAAGAATATGACAATAAATTGTATGAAGATAAAAATTTTTGAAAGATCTTTTTAAATTTTTCGTGTATACCCTTTATACGCATACCCCTATATGTACATACATTTTTTATATAAATATCGATATTTTTCAAAATTATCGATATCGTTATCGATGACGTTCTGAATGACGATAATATCGTTATCGATATTTTGAGAAATCGTTGCATCCTTAGCCGCACCGATACATTCGGTATATACTTCACGGTGCTCGGCGACGCGGTACCGGGTCGCTGATAAGAAAGAGAGAGAGAGAGAGAGAGAGAGAGAGAGAGAGAGAGAGAGAGAGAGAGAGAGTCTCGGATAAGAGACGAAGAAAGAAGGAGTCACGTCTCTGCCGATGGTATTAATGAAAATTCGCCTGGGCGATGTTACGGCTCTTGCGCGACTTCCAAAGGGACAAGATGATAAGGTGGAAGCGGGAATAGATAAAACGTCGCGAGACGACGAGTCTCGCGTTATCGCCTACGTCAAACGCGAATAACGCTCGTCCCGGCGCGGCGCGAGCGCGCGGCAACGCGTTGCGATGCGGCGCACGCGGCAGACACACTGTCCGGTACATCATAATTAATGGCTATTATTATCCGGACATTCTTCACCGCCACTAATAATAATACCGTCGCCCACTTTCCGCGATCTATTTCTGTCTACTTACGTACTCGGCGAAACGCTCGCGCGAGTTAGCGAACGTTAGCGCGCGTTGCAGTACGGAACGAAAGTTTTCCAGCTGGTATTAACGATTTCACGCTCAATCATTGATAAAGTGCGCGCACAAAGTGCTATAAACTCCCCTTATAAGTACACCGAGCGCCGAGTAAACCCGCGGAGTAACTTAATTTCTAACACGAAGTATGTCTGCGAGTTCTCATTGGGGAGGAATCTCGCCCGCGCGCGCACGCCTGCGCGCGCTCTCTCATATTCGTTTAAGTGTCCATAATTAACGCGTGCTCCAAAGTGGCCGCCGAGTTATCGCAGGGGAAGGAGAAGAAGAAACGGAGAGAAAAAGGGAAAGAACAATACGGTATAGGCGGTAGAGGGGAGGGGGGAAGGGGAAGACGTCGCGATATCGCGTAATTTTTAACGCGTTCGTCCACGTCGATCGATCGATCGCGGGCTTTAAATTGCAACGCCCCGCGGGGTGTCATCTTATTTATTTATATTTACGAGTGCGACTGTCGTTCTCCGCCGCTCGTCTTCCAGACGCGAGGAGACAACGGCACTTTGTCCCTGACGTGAAAGTCGTTCGCTTCCTCTCCTCTCGCCATCCATTGACATTCTCGTCGCGACGTCGGCGACGACGTCTTCCCAACCGCCCTTACCCACCCCCGCCTGTCTCTCTTCCAGCCCCTCCAGCCCCTCGTGCCGACCCTCGTCGGGCTTGTGTAAGACGTCGATATTGAAAACGCGTGACTAATGATTATTGGCCGCGGCGTGTTTAACAGCTCAAACGATACGCGCGATGCACGCCACGTGACCTCCTCCTCCTCCTCCTCCTCCTCGTCCCCCGTCGGCGACGAATGGGTCCCCAGGAAGAATCGCGGAACACCAGCCGTGTCCGTATACCGAGCGAACGGCGCGCGCGAGTGGGCGACGTTAAAAAAAGAAGAGAAAAGGAAAAGAAGCGAGAGTCTCGGCGATCGATCGGCTATCCGGCGACAGAATTCGAGACGGCATTCTATTTGTATGCTACGCGTCATTGACGCCTTCCACTTCCGGCTGAGACGCCCGCTCGCAGACCGAACGCGTCCGCGTCCGTGTCGCGCGACTTGGAATAATTAATACAAATCTCGACCGCGTCGTTCGGTCGACGGTGCTTTGCGGGTATATCTCGATACGACGACGCGCCTTCGACCGGTCGGAGCCCAAAGTGGGAGGCATTATTGATACACCCCCGCGGTTATATTTATTTCTCGTTTCCTATGTCTCTCTACCCCCTCCCCCACCCCGCCCCGCTCTTCTCCCGCGCCTTTCATCGTCCCTCATTGTGTCGCCGCCGGTCCTAACGCCGCGCGCGCGTTACTACCTCGCAATGCACACGGTTCATAATAGCGGCGCAGGGCTAAGTAAGCCGGCCAATAAGTACCGCGGCGTGTGGAACGTGTCGCCTATTATTAGACGCATCGTTTCCGCGTACGGGCACGCAGACCGCGTCATGCACGCGCGTTGACGCGAGCGCGATGCGCTCGCACGCACACGCGACGCGGCACGACGGCGGCGGTCGCGACGACGACGACGACGACGACGACGACGACGATCGCCGATGAAAAGGAAGCCCGTCTCGCTCGCGTTGCGTCATTTCGGATCCCCGCGCCGTGCGCGAGATCGGATTGTCGTCGTCGGCGCCGCGACGCACTCGGGCGAAGCTGCTCATCCGATGATGACGCCCGCGGCTCTTTCGCGCCTTCCGCGACGTTTCCGACTAGCGGAAGGGTGAGGGGGGACTCGGGGATCTTGGCCTGGACGCGCGATGAATCGGCCCGTTTGATTTCGAGAGAGAGAGAGAGAGAGAGAGAGAGCTCTGTTCTTTTCGAGTAATGCAGTTGCATCTGCTGGTTTACTCATTTATTCCTCCTATTCGTACTCGTGTATATTTATGTATCTTGAAATTGTTTATATTTTTCTTCGCCGCCGTTTGACGTTTCCAAACTCGCGCTGTTTCATTTTATTCCATTGTGCAGCCGAGGAATCCTCGCGGTAATAAATGATGATCATTGTCGTGGTCAAGCAGCGTGCTGTCGCGGCTCGAGAGAATGAAAACGGCGCACTTAGAGCTGGGCTATGCCTCCAGGATCCAGGATATGCGGTTCCAGGAGCGACGCCGGGAGAAACGGCACGTAGAAACGCGCCAAGTTTCCTCACGGAAAAGCGGAAACGTTCCGATGCCGTGCGCGCGCGACGTTTTTATCGCGGTTGCGCATTTTCGCGTTGGCGCGTCATTCACTTCCTCGTTTCGTGCCGCAAGTGAGCGCGGCACGAATGGATGTAAACCGATTTCCTGCAACATAATTGCGACGGGATACCAGCGGCTCGGGAGGGACACTTTCACGTAAAATGCGTGTTATCCGCCCGCGTAATGAACGCTACTCTGTGCTCTACGCGCGCGCGCCTTCTTCTTCGTCCTCCTTTTCCGTTAGTTTCCCCGCGCCACGCTAAATTAAACGGCAACCAATTCCCGCTTCCTCGCCGCTCATCGTCGCGCACGTCGGCGTCGCGAGGGAGACGCAACTTTTGCGAATTCCGCGATCGGATCGCGCGGTGTTTGCGTAGTGGCTTCGCGCGAGACACCCGACGACGACACACGCGATCCCGAGCGCCGCGGAGAAGAGGAGAGGAGAGGAGAGGAGAGGAAAGGAGAGGAGAGGAGAGAAGACGAGAAAGAATCATTACGAGCGCGCGCATCATCTCGTTTCCGCGGGATTTCGTGGTCGTAATTCCGCCGAGACGGAAATCAACCGGCACGCACGGTGTACGCGCACATGCACGCACGCACGCACGTGCATGTATGTATCATCGGAATTTTAAACAGACGTCTGTTTACCTCGCATGTATGAAATTTAATTGCGACGACCGTCATACCAGACCGCCCCGCTAAAAACAGATGTAAACACGGGGAGCCGCGCCGCCGATTCCACCATTTATCGTGCAGTTGAAATTATGTACGGCGTGTTCATTAACGTTGCAACGCAATGATAATCGCACGCCCCCCCCTACCCCTCGCCCTTCAACTCCAGCGAGGCACGCTAAACGGATCCTCTTCCGTGCAAACGACCTCTCTCCTCTCGTAGGAGAGACACGCGAGAAGAAGAGACACGGATCTGTCGATGGGAGTCGTTACCGGGAGCTGCGGACGCACACCGCGGCCGAAAGGTCAAATAATCCTTTCGGCGACAGGCGAAGGCGACGCGTCGGCGGCGAAAGGTCAGAATTTTACGAGAATACCCGCCGTAAGCACGTGGCCCGCAAAGGCCAACAGGACGAGGAGCGAAATGCGCGCGCGAGAGAACTGCGAGAGAACCCGGCCTTAACGACCTTAACCCTCGAGAGAACACTCCTGGCTTAACCTGCGTGCGGGGCGGGGGGGGGGGGAGAGGGCGGCCGCGTAGACGCGGCGGGAGAAGGCCACCGGGAGGTCCGCTGTCGACTCGCGCGATCGTCGCGTCTTCGCGCCGCGCGTCTCCTCGCGGAGACGGCACGCCGACGCACCCGGCGGCAAAATTTCTGCAATTGCGCCATTTTCTTCGCCTGCCCGAGGCTCGGTGAGGAGATTCCGCGGGAGCCGGCCGAAGAATCGAGAACGGCGGTCGCAGCGAGGAACAGGAAGAGCGGAGGGGAGGGGAGGGGAGGGGGAGACCAACAATGCGGCGCGGAGTAATCGCGCGGCGACGAGCACCCGCGGTCTGTCTCTCGCGAGCGCACGCACGTGTGTGAGTGTGCATGCGCCGTTTGCGTTTTATCAGCGCGCGCGATTTCTTTCTCTGTGCAAACGAAGGCGCGACCGGCGCTGATAAGCCGAAAAAAATCCGAAAAACATCGCGTCATCCCGCGCGAGCGCGCGCGTCAGCGCGAGTGCCGAATATATACGCGCGTGTATATCACCATATGCATATACGCATATATATATGTATATATTAAAACGCACGCGCGCGCGCGCGCGCGCAAGCGGCCAAGTATAACCCTGCGACCGATAAATCGTCGCCCGTAACTGACCTACCATCGATACCGCGGCGGCTCATGCGCGCCCGGCTATCCTGACCGCCGCCGCCGCCGCCGCCGCAGAGTACGCCGGTTTGTGAAAGCGCCGAAAAAGAGGGCCGTAATCGCGGCATGAGGTAAGTCCGTGGAATTTCACAATTAGGTATCGCGCAGGCCGCGAGGCCGGGTGAATCAGTCACGGTACACACTCCAAGACGATAAGGAAACGCGCCAACGCTGATTAAGCAGGCGTCGCGCCGCGCCGCGTGGAAGAGAGAGAGAGAGAGAGAGAGAGAGAGAGAGAGAGAGAGAGAGAAAGGAGATCGCAACGGCCATCTTTCGAGAGTCAGCACTCTGAATTCCAGCGCGCATGCTATGTACGTATATGCATGTGTACGTGTTGAGCAAGTCCTCCCCCCTCTCCCCCTCCCTGTCTCAATTCGCCACGTGTTATCCGCGTATTGCATCACGAGCGTCGCCTTATCGGCGTCGCCGATATTTTTTTCCATTGAACTTCG
This sequence comes from Harpegnathos saltator, assembly GCF_003227715.2. Taxonomy (NCBI): domain Eukaryota; kingdom Metazoa; phylum Arthropoda; class Insecta; order Hymenoptera; family Formicidae; genus Harpegnathos; species Harpegnathos saltator. The sequence continues at coordinate 394,351 of NW_020230040.1, forward strand.
CGCGACGAAATCGCGGAATTAAGAAGAGGATCCGCTTACGAGAGTAGCCTCGCCGGGAAACGCGAAGGAGCTCCTCTCCTCGATGGATTAATCCGCCAGAGAGAGCACCGCGGTTTCTCCCGGTATGGCCGGGACGAGTCACAACTTCGCCCGGCACAGGAAAGGATCCGGCGCCCATTTTACCGCCGTTTCGTCCGTTAACGCGTACGATGGTGCATTCGCGAGAGGTGCAGGAAACGCCAACACGTGCGCACACGTGATTCCACCTGGTCGCTGGTCGGCAAGGGAGTCCGGGGGGAGTGGGAGAAGGGACGGGGGTAAGGTGGAGGTCGCATATTCGTGTGAAAAATTAGCGATTCGCGACACGTAATCAGTTTATAAGCGCCGCGCGAAGAAGACAATGCAGTGCATTCGGAATCCGTCATTCAGAGAAACGGGAAGACGTACAGAGACGCGAAATCACATCGTGATCAATACGAGCGTGCTACATTCTTGTTTTAAGTACGGCACGTAAGCGCCGTGACTCAACGTTGTTTCAAGGAACACGGCATTGTTAGCGTCCCGCGGCGCGTCGTCGAAAGTCGTAGCGAATCAATAAGGTGGAAATCTGACAATGAATGCGACGACGACGACGAGCGCGCTTCTTCTTCCTCCTCTCTTGCTCCGCGCAGACGACGAGCAGACGAAGCCTCCCTCCTTTCACCGGACCGGCGAGGAAAGGCCTTCCTCGACGACGCAGCGATTTGCGAAAAGAGAGGGAAGGGGAGGAAAGGGGAGAGGGAGAGGGAGTGGGAGAGAGAGAGAGAGAGAGAGAGAGAGAGAGAGAGAGAGAGAGAGGGAGGGAGAGAGAGGAGAAAGAAAAAAGAAACAGGCATAGGAACTCGCCACCGTCCCGTCGCATCATAATCGCGCGCGCGATGCCTCCGCTCGCTCGGCACGGCAGTTATTGATTCGAGGCACGTAATTTAATATCAAACTGATAATAACGTCGCCGCGCCAAAATTAGGATGTTATTTCGGAAAGCCATGCACGTACACGTGGACGCTGGAGATCGATGGTCGAAAATACATCGCGCGCGCGATCGACAGAACCGCCGCCGCCACCGCCGTCGTCGCCGTCGTCGTCGCCATCGTGCAGCAAGGATGGAGGAAAACGGATCACCATCGCCTGCATTTTTACGTAATAACGCGGACACAAGGCGCAGACATTCGTTATTAATCCGTATGCGAAGCGAGAAGTCCGACGTCTCTCTTCGCAAATGAGAGAGAAAGAGAGAGAGAGAGAGAGGGGAGGGGAGAGAGGTCGGAACATGCGCACGTGTGAGATTAGAATTTCCTTATCGGCGATATGCGTCTTTCGATAGAATCGATTTATTTTCGCGGAGAAACCGCGTACGTCCGACAGATTCGCGCTACCCGACGACTCTCGTCGTCGTCGCGCTCTTCCCGGCTTTTCCCCGGTCGCGGCGCGTCGTCGTCGGCTCGATCGCAGCTCTTCAGGCGAGACGCGCGCGCAATGACACATGATTGCGCGATAATGCGAAACGCGCGCGCGACGACGGCACGGCCGGGGTTATTGCGCGATACCTTTCCTACATAGTGTTGCCACCTGTAGGATTTTTGCAGCGATAAAAACTTTTGACCACGTTAATGGATTGCAAGATCCGCGGGCGGAGGGTAAGCTCCACCTCCTCCACCTCCCTCCCTCCTCTTCGAGCCGCTGGAGAATGCGCGACCGTTCGCGGATAATAATTCCGGCAGCCGCGCGCGCGCATCCCACAGTTTATCAAGCGCTTATTTATTTCTATTATTTCAACGTTCCGGGGCCGCGCGAGCTTTTTTACTCTTTTCGAAATCGTCGACACTCTCGCGCGATCGCGCGATCCGCGAGAGGCGGAGTCGCGGGGACGGACGGATCGTTGTCATCGGACGGGCGCGTTCGAAAGAACCTCGGTGCACCTCTCATCACTCCGGTTTACATTCCATTTTTCGTCGTGTGTGTCTCTTCTTTTTTATTTTATTTTATTTCCAGCCACCGTTCTATTTTATATTTCACTTTCCACCGCATCCCCGCGCTCGCGTGTTTGTACTCCGTTCTTCTATTTTATATTTCGCCCTACATCCTCGTATTTCTCTCTCTCTCTCTCTCTCTCTCTCTCTCTCTCTCCCTCTCTCTCTCTCTCCTTCGCCCACGTTTGTTCCCCTCGCACCACGTTCAGCCCCCTCAGCTCTTGACGGCGGCGGCAACGGCGGCTGCGAGCAGCGGTAACACCGCCCCGGTTACCTATCACTCGCGGTTTAACAGCGCGATTGCGCGATAATATGAAACGCGCAAGGACGGGCGGATGGACGGAGGAGAGTGCGCGCGTTGCGCCTTCGAGTGCCTTCGTGTGCATTATATACACATCCCGACGTTGTGTATTCCTGACCGTCCGTTTCGCGCCGAGCGTGCGACGACAACGAGCGGAAGAAGCTCCGTTCCGAGGAATCTCCATCGCACTTTCTCTCTCTCTTTTTCTTTCGCTCTCTCTCTCTCTCTCTCTCTCTCTCTTGTTCGCGACCCTTTGCGAGGAGACGGCGCGCGTTGGCGGTGCAGGCAGTCTGAGATATTTCGGAGTGGCATTGACGCATTGATACGCTTCAGTCGAGGATGACGAGACTCGAATGCGCGGCGCAATAACGAGCGTTAAAAAGAACGGAAGAAATGAATTCAGGACCACCGATTAAACAATCAACAGACAGACGGACAGACGGACGGACGGACGGACGGACGGATTGACGGACCGCTGAGCCACGTGAAATTGCGCCGAAATTGATTAACGCTAATTTTGATTAACTTCATCGTCATTCTTCGCTCGCGTTCGCGCAGTGATCCACGAGGTGAGGAGAGACAATCGCTCAATTTCTCTACGAACATCGAGGAAGCTGGTACAATTTCAAATTTCGGATACAACCTCCATTCGTTTATTCATATAACAATTCGTATAACAAAGGCGGCGCAATAATTGCGCGCGTGACAGCGAATTGTGCATGTGCGTGTATTGGTGGCCTACAAAATGCAAAAGTCCAGACGAAGGCGAGGAGTGGATTGAAAATCGTGAGAAACAGCCGGAACGCCGCGACCACTCGCGAATTTCCCACACGAGTTTTCCGCGGAGCGAACGCGCCGTGTCGCCTCCGCGGATCGGAACGCGCGACTCCGACGAGGAACGAGAAAGGGAGGGAGAGAGAGAGAGAGAGAGAGAGAGAGAGAGAGAGAGAGAGAGAGAGAGAGAGAGAGAGAGAGAGATGATGGCAACGAAAAAAAGAGCACGGAGCTCGCCGCTCGCGGCGCCGCTTAAACAGCTGTTTTCCAGCGGGCAGCGGCCGCGCGCTGCTCCGAAGGAGCGGGATTCGCGGCGAGTGCGCGGCGAGAGCCAGCGCGAAGCGACAGAGAGGGACGGCGATGACGTACGTACCTGTCGCGATGGGCTTTGAGGTTAGGTCCGCCTTGAACGGCAGGAAGCGGTCGGTCGGTCGACGCGATCTCGCATTTTCACTCGGACTTTTTCGCCCGCGGCGTCTTCGCACACACGACGACAACGAGTTACACGCACGCACACACGCGCGTATGTGCATGACGAACGAACGAACGAACGATCGAAGGAAGGAAGAGAATCGAGCCAACGCGCGTAAACAATGCGATATAACGGCACACAACGACACACGCGTTTGCCTGTCGAGTCGCGACGAGCGTTTCCAGTTTCTCGCCGTTATTCTCCGGCGATTTTCCTCGGCTTCGTCGACGCAATCCGTTCAACCGTTCATCCATCCTTCCTTCCTTCCTTCCTTCCTTCCTTCCGTCAAATCTCACAAGCATGGAAGCACTCCATTTTAAGTATCGATAGCGCACTGTGGGAGCGCGACCAAAAGGGACCAACTTCGCGTCTCTCGCGAGCACGGCCGACCTAACCTCAAAACTGCGCGGGCGATTCGGCGAGCGGAAAATTTCGCGCGAATCGATACACACGTTGCTCCGTACACACGTACCTTGAATACGCGTTCGAGAGATGCGTGTCCCCCCTCGATGCAGAAACGCGTTCTCTTTGTCCGCCGCACTCGCCGTCAGCTTCTCTCCCCCTCGTCCTCGTCACCGTCGTCGTTGCGAACGATACTCGAAAACACGCTGGCGAGGCCGAGTGTAACAGACAGAGAGAGAGAGAGAGTGAGAGAGACAAACAGCGAGAAAGAGAGAAAGAGAGAAAGAAGCTGATGTATATACGGGTGTATACGTGTGCCGTGTTTATGTGTGCGTACGTGTAGAGAGATATTGGAGGGGTGGTATGGAGACTGGCAGGTAAGTCCGGTCGGTGAAGAAAACAAGAAAACTCAACACACACGCGAGTCGCACGACACTCGCAGGCAGACACTGGACACCACGGCGACGGTGCGATACCTGCGCATACACACATTCCATATATACGCGGAACGCGGCACCGCTGCTGCGTTTCACCACTGCTCGACAGTCGCGCACTTCACTTCAGAGGGAGAGATCGGGAAGAGGGATCGCGTGGAGATCGCGGCCAGGGAAGCGAAAACTGTGGACACACGGGACATGTATGGTGTGTGTGTGTGCGCGCGCGCCCGCGCGCATGTGTGTGTGTGTGTGGTGTCTAGAATATATATATATATATATGGGGAAAAACTCACGTCGTCGCAACGGCACTATGAAGCGGTGGGAAACGGAGAGAACGCGAGCACCTCCGCGCGATAATCGGCGTCGTGCTGTCACTGGGATGTACGAGGCGCGCTCGTTCAGCACGCGCTCGCTCGTTCGCTCACTCGCGCGCGCTTTCTTTGTCGTTGGTGCGCGTGGATGACGACACACCGGAACGAGAAGGACGTAGCACGCGCGGCACGACGCGCAAGCACTGTGTGACCACCGGGAACACGGCACGGCACGGCACGGCACGATACGACGCGGCGAGCTGAGCGAGAGAGACGCGCGCGAGTTCCGATCGCGGTTCGCTCACACGCTCACTCACTCACTCATGCATGCATGCATGTATGCACGCACGCACGCACGCACGCACGGAACACACGTTAGCACGTAGGCACACGCGGCGGATTATTGCCTCTTCGCTCTCTTCTCGCGAGCCTTCTTTCCTTTCGCCGATCGCAATCGGGTCGCGGCCGTGAAACTCTCGAGTGTAACCGTCGCGCGGCGCGTCTCTCCTTCCTCTTCTCTTCCTCTCTGTCTCTCTCGCGCGCGCGGGAATCGGCGGAACGCGCGCGCGACGACGACCGAGGAAGCGGATCCGCGGCGCGACGATCAAAGTCGTGCGCGCGGGTGGGTGTAGCGGCGATATAACTGTAGTGGTGACGATGTTGCTGATGTGGTGGTAACGATGACGGTGATGGTGGTGGTGGTGGTGGTCGTGGTGGTAGTAGTGGTGGTGGTGCTGGTGGTGGTGGCAATAGTAGTGGTGGTAGTAGTGGTGGTGGTGGTGGTGGTGGTTGATGGTCGTCGATGACTGCGGTGGCTCACACGTGGACACCTGCGTGGTCTCCGCTCTTCTCGCCGCTGCTAAAATGTCGGACGACTTCCGGCGGGCCGACGACCTCGTCGTCGCGCGACGCCAGTTTTTGACAGTCGGCTGCTCTCCCTTATTTCTACCTTCTTTCCTCTCTCTCTCTCTCTCTCTCTCTCTTTCTCTCTCGTCGTTACTCACTCGCGCACTCACCGGCGCAAGGACCCGCGGAGAGTATCGCGCGCCGGTCGGTCGGTGACACTCGTTCGAGAGAACGTTCTCTCCTGCGGACTCTCAGCCGTCCGGCCGTAGGCACAGCTGGAGAGAAACGACGACGCGCACTCTCGATCCGACGCGAGAGAGATGCGTGTGCCGGTGTCCGCAGCGCGCGCGCGCGCGCGCCTTCGCACCGGTCTGTCGTCGAACGTGGTGCGTGACGCGCGGCTCCTCGCGGACGACTGCTGACTGACCGTCGTTGTCGCGCCGATGCGTATCACGTGGCCCGCGCGCGGTGTACTCGCCGATCAGCGTCTCCCGGCCTCGCGGCGACGTCGCCGTGAAGGTGCGCGCCGTCGATCTCGCCGCGGAACGGCCGATACTCCACCGGGCTCGTTCTCCGCGGCCGCGAGACCGACGAGCGGCCTTCTTAAGGACGCGCCCCGATCCTCCGCTGTGTCCTCTCGATCACGAGGCGGCCGTCTCGTCGACGCCGGCGCTGCTATGAACGCACGGACGGACGGAGGAGGAGGAGGAGGAAGAGGATACGCGGTAGAGAGCGCGGTGGATGTATTACTACCGGCTGACACCCCCGCGACAGCGCCGCAATGAACTCGCCCGGTACGAAGGGTCAAAAGCACCGCGGCAAAATAATAACAGAACGCCGCCGCCGTCGCCGCTGCCGCCGCCGCTGCCGTCACCGCCGTTGCTGTCGTCAGCGACGTGTGAGCCGGACAGTAGCCGCCACTGCTGCTGCTGCTGCTGTCGCAGCCGCTGTCGTCGGCGTCGAAACTAACCGGTGACGATTAAAAACAACGCGATCCGTGTCCGATTAAAGTTGCCGATGAGGATGTACGACGATAATGATGAGCGAATGTTGTTGTTGTTGTTGTTGTTGTTGTTGATGACGACGATGATGATGATGATGATGATAACAACGTCGTCGTAGAGACGCAGCACTTGGAACGGTGAAGGATGTTTTCGTCGCGGCTGTTGTCACCGCTCAGGCGACGATCTCTCCCGTACTACCAGGATCGCCGGCGTCGTCGTCGTCGCCGTCGGCACCCGACGAGATACTCCGCTCTCGAGTGACAAAGTCGATATCGTCGTCGTCGTCGTTGTTGTTGTTGTTGATGTTGTTGTTGATGTTGTTGGTGTTGCTGCTGTTGGTGGTAGTGGCGGTGGTTGTTCGCGGCCGCGGGTTTTGGCGGGTTTCCACGGGCGACGAGCGCGCACACCAGCACTGGCACACACCGCGGCCGCCGTGCATTCACCTCGTCCTCGCAGCACGCGCCGCCGCAGCCGCCGCTGCCGTCGCCGTCGCCGACACGCTCCGACGACGAGTCCTCCTCGCCAGCTCGCGCCGCAGCCGTGATCGGCTTCTACGGGGTCCTCGCGGGTGGACGCCTCGTAGGAGCTGCTGCTGTTGCCGCGAGTCGAGGTCGTCGCAGCAGTAGCCGCCGCTGCTACTGCTGCTGCTGATACCGCCGTCGATACTGCTACCGCTACTGCTCCTGCTCCTGCTCCTGTTTCTGCTGCTGCTGCTGCTGCTGCTTCTGCTGCTGCTGCTGCTGCTGTGCCGCCACGCCACACCGAGACGCACGGAACGAGGTTGTCCGACGACGCACTGTCTCGCGAGCGCGCACGAATCAACAGCGCCGATCACGCCGAGGACGTCGGCGTCGGCTCGCACGTCACGGCTCGCACGACGCGTAAAGCAGCGCGAGCGCGTACCCGCAGCACACACGAGAATCGCACGTCCACCTAACCGCGGGGACACCGCATCGCTTTCACGGGCGAACATGGAGCTGGATCCATGCCGAGTGCTTGGCGATTCGGCCGCGAGGTCGCGCGCGCGGCATCGTCGCCAGCGCGAGAGAGGTGCGAGTGAGAGCGAGAGCGCGCGCGCGCGCGCGCGCGTACTCACTCCGGCGCGGCCTTCGCAGGTCGCGCCGCGCCGCGCCGCCGCAGGCTTGCCAACGCGACGCGTCGCCGCTTGACGACAACGGACGCGTTCGATTCGCGCCCGATGGCGCCTCCGGCGCCGTGTACGGCGCCTGCGCTCCGCGCAGGAGACGCGGCCGCGTGAAAACGGCAACCGCTACGTGCTGCGGCGGCGGTGGTATCTTTCTATACGTCGTCGTCGTCGTCATCATCATCGCTGAGACTTCGTCGGTAATTTTAATTATTGACGAATATATCGCGATCGATCACGATACGCCGCGGCAACGACGCCACGCCGACGCGATTGAATGGATTAGCCCGGCTGCTAAGTGGAATGCGCGCCACGCTGCTTTATCGCACGATTGTTCATTCATAATTCCTCGGCGGTTGTCGCCGATGATAGCCGGCGGTGATCGATAGACGTTACACGTGGCGATCTCGCAGCAACGGCGCGCTCACTTTCGGAGGAAAGTCGAGCGAGAGATCGGCCGCATCGCTTGAAATTGAACGCTCGTGGGCCGAAAGCGCGCTTGATATTGCGGCATAAATTGCTCGCCGGAGCAATTTCAATGGAACTGCCGCGCTTGAAGATTAAAGCGATACATTTTACAGCGCAATTAACTCCCGAGGAGCATTGTCCGCGATTTATGCCGAGTTGAACAGCGCCTGATTATCTCCTTTTGTTTTTCATGTCAGTCCGACGCAATCTTGAATAAAGGTTTCTTTTTTTCTCTCTCTCTCTCTCTCTCTCTCTCTCCTTTCTGTACGAGGTTAAATTATGAAAAGATTTTATTGATTTCTTTATAATTGTAAAGTACAGTCGTTCACATCAGTAATCGAAACAATGGCCTGACTCGAATATATCAGTTGGTACAGATACTGTTTTAGTCACTTGAATAACAATATCGAATCACTTTGTAGCGGAATACAAACGAGTAAAATAATTATCTACATCTCCTGTAGATATGTAACTACAAACCGATACACTTGTGTAAAAAGACGACGCAATCACACATGAGTAAAGATTCTAAACGCTTGTAACGATATAAACTTTTTTTTTACAGGGTTTATTACATATTTACAGTACTCTGAGAACATATATCTTGTGTCTTCGACAAAGTGACAAACATCTCTTAAAGGCACAGTACCTACTACAAATTAACAAGAGAATTAAAAAGAAAAAAGAAATTGCTCGTTATGATATATTCGTTTATTTGTTTATATAATAACGTCGCTTAGATGAAGCTCCGATGATCTCCGGAACGAGAGTTGCTCTTGTCGTTATACAGGAGCGATCTGGAGTTTCGCGCACTCGTCTAGAGCAGTCCGACTGATCCGAATATTCGGCTCGCAACAAAGAAAAGAAAAATGTGTGCCCAAATGACAGATTTATGCGAGCAACGTCGATCGGCTGGCAACTTAGCAAGCAACAATACAGCACGTGCATTCGAAGCGTCTCGCTAGCAAAGACGAGATTACCGCAACGAGACCGTTGCTACACAGCGGCGTCTCGTGTGAGATAAGATGGCACTGTGCGATAAAACGCATTTTTTTCTCCACACAAAATCCCGATACGTTCAGCGGGATGGAGGACAGCGCGCGCGAGCGCGCGCGCCAAGATAAAACTTATCGAGCAGAGGAAAAAATCGCGGATGACGCATGCCGGGCGACCGTTACGGGATGAACTTGCGCAGAATGCACAACACTGTACACGACGCAATACTCGAGCGGTAACGCACAAACGCGTCGCTCCGGGCCGGTCGGCCGCGCGACACACAAGACGGGGAAAGTCTTATCTCGGTCTTGGGTTCACGCGCATTTTCCCGAATAGGAAAATTTAAAATGTCTGCCGGTGTCTGCCACACTGGTGTGTGACACGATTTTCCGCATAACTGCCTTAAAATAGAATGCGTCCCCATAGCCACGAACAGCAAAATCCAGCCGATGGGGAGGTATTCATGGTCCAACGGCGGGCACACACACGCACGTACGCACGCACGCACGCACGCACATATAGACACGACGGCGATCTACTTGTATGATAAAAATATCTTCACGATGAAACCAAGTGTTTCCCGTGCACGCTTATTCGATTAAGTCTTGCTTACACGTTTGTCGCCAATCAGAACTCCCTTTGCGATCTGAAAAGTCTTCGTCCCGTCGTGCCTCTTTCTCAGAAGATCCATACAAGGTTCTCTAGCGAGCGCGCTTCTTGCGTCTTTCTTAGACAACGTCGTTGAGGTACGTCACGCATCATCGAACTTCTGCCATGTGCGAGATCTTCGGCGCGGGCGACAGAACGGCGAGAAACGTTTCTTTCTTTCTATTTCGCTGAAGAGTTTTGCTACGGTTATATACGAGATATAACACATATGGCGTGAACCTACAATTGTATACAATTAAAATGCTATCGTGATACTGTTACAGCTCCTGCAGTGCACAGAAAAACGATGTCGAGGTCTCTTCTCTTCTCTTCAGCGGGCTCTCTGAAGCTGGCTCGTGCTCCACCGAGATATTGCACAATTGATCTCTCTCTCTCTCTCTCTCTCTCTCTCTCTCTCTCTCTCTCTCTCTCTCTCTCTCTCTCTCTCTCTCTCTCTCTCTCTTTCTCTCTCTCTCTCCCTCTCTCTCTCTCTGTTTCTCTCTGTCTCGCCTCTCTCGACATCGCTCGCGCGCTCGAGGATGTCCGTGACACTGTACTTCCAGTTTTTCGTTCAGTTGTCCGTTAAAAACAAATGTCATAAGTGTTCGCATTTGTGGGAATTGTACTTCGTCACTTCATGCTTATCCGATCTCGCGACTCGTTGAATTTCCTGTGTATGTAGCAAACGATGTATTACAAACAGGATGATTATTATGCACGACGCACACGTAATGTCCCTCCGGGGCTGTTCGACACAGTTGCCACGACGATGCGGATCCATCGCCGAGAGCGATTACTTTGTTAATCAACGCACAAACGACGCTCTCTCAAAACTTGCCCCGGAAGCCACCGCGACTCCGATACGGTCTTCCCCCCGAGTGTTTGCCTCTGTAAACGTGAGCTTTACCTCTTGTCCTCCCTCTGCCGTGCCACTCGGGTTCCCTTTGGAACGCGTGGCCGGCCATTAAGTCGCCGTCGTCACCGTTTTCGTCGGAGTCTTCCAGCTCCATCGGGCTCTCACCGCGACTGTGCTCGCTTCTTCTTTCGTGGTAATCGTCGCGCTCCATGGAACGTCTGTATTCCGGCGAGAATCGGGGGTGAGCGTAATGATCGCGCACCCTGTGACCGGGATAGTTCTCTCTGTTCTTGAACGGGGAGTCCATTCTCACGTTCCTGGACCCGTGGTCAATAGGATGCTCGTGCTCGGCCGTGTCGGATCTCCTGGACGGAGACGCCTGCCGGTTCCAGGAGCGCCTCTGCGAGGAGTTGCTCAGGTGGAGCCTGAGATCGTCCACCTCGCGGAACTTGGACGTCGTGTAGTCGTACGTTTCCCGTACGCTCCAGTCGAGACGATCCATTATCGGTCGCCTCTCCTCTCTGCTCGCTTGCTGAATATCGTGCGGATAGACCTGCGACTCGCAGTCGACCGTGACGACGGTCGCCTGCACGCCCTTCGTCTCCGTCTCCACGTCGTCGGTCTGACAGATCTTCTGGTGCGTCTGCGTGGTCGGTTTCGCGATCGGCACCGGCTGCTCCGTGCTGTTCTCCTCCCAGATTATCTTGGTTTTGCTCTTCTGCAGCAGTATCGAGTTCGAGCCGTGGTCCTCGGACTCGTACTTCATATCTTCCTCGTCGCGCATGTAGAAAAATCGACCCTTCATCTTTAAACGCGGGTCCTCGTACGGCAGTTGTAACATCGCTTGTTCGCAGTGTCGCATTATTTCAGGATTGAATCCTATTGTTGGGGAAAGAAAGCAGAAAAACAGACGCGCGTGGCATTAACACACGAATCATATACGCATGCCGTGAAATGCTTATACGTTGTATACGTCATGCTTCTCTTACAATGCGTACAACATACACAACCGTAAGTCACAGATAGAGAAGGAAAAAAAACCTTGTTTCTTTTCTTTTTAGAAAACTGAAATATATACCGACTGTCTAATAGTCCTCTAACAGCGGACGGATTAGTGAGTCGCGCGACGGCGATTGCAAGCGCTTTATTGAAAATCTCATAGCTCTTACCTGGATACAACACCGGTATATTAGATGGATCTAAAAGGACACGATGAGAAAGAAAATATGGAAAATTAGTATGGCTGCTCCCACGTGAGTGGCTGGCCGCGCGGTCTTTCGACCGGTAGCCGAGCGGTAGTAAAATTAAAAAGAAAAAAAAAAACGAAAAAAAAAACATGACCATACGGGTCGAGAAAGGAATAAGAAAACAAAAAAGGCATACTCGCACCTTTGCCCGAGACAGACGCTTCCAATAGACTGGACAAGCTGGTCTTTTCAAATTGCTGCAAGAACAATTCACACAAAATACCACGTTAATTCCTCTTTCTTTTCTTCGATCTCCCTCTTCCTCCCACCTCTCTCTCTCTCTCTCTCTCTCTCTCTCTCTCTCTCTCTCTCTCTCTCTCTCTCTCTCTCTCTCTCTTCGCGAAAAGTAATCGTGATCGAACAAAACGAGGCGAACTCGACAACGTACTCTTTTACTCGACTCCGACTCGTGACGCGAACACGCGTACAGCGACAACGTGGTTGCGCTTCGACAAAATAACATATCAAGTTACTCTGGTCTCTATGATACAACATATTGCAGCAACAATTACTTTTGGCTTGGAGATGACCGGTGGTTCCGGTGTCTTCAGTCGTTCTTCGTGTAGCTGATGATACGGTACGTTGTTGTACGACGCTTTATGCTCGTTGTAGCTCTGTGACGACGCGACGGGGGACGGCGCGACGATCGGCACTTTGGCTTCGAACTGGTGGTGCGACTGCGGCTGCTGCTGCTGCTGGACATGCGACGGATTGTACGGCAACTGGCCGTGATCCATCACCGGGGCAGGCACAGGTTGCGGCGACGAGGCGTGCATAGGAGCACGGACGCCGGGTGGCGGCGGCGGCGCTGACATGGCAGTGGCGCTCGGCTGATTGTACATGACCGGGCTGGCGGAATAATCCGCCGGGGGCAGTGTCTGCGGCGGCATCGGCATCTCGAAGCTCATAGGTACGACTGGCATTTCGAAGTTTATGAAGCCCGGTGGCCCGCTCGGCATAGCCATCACGGACGACGATGACGGCGGTGGCGGCGGTGGTGGCGGCGGCGGCGGTGGCAACGGCGGCTGCGAACCCGGTTGATGCATGTATGTCGAGGCACCGAGGACCTGCCTGGCCGCATCCGGTGCTTCCGGCTGGTACACCGGTACGTTGAGCATCGGCGTCGGCGGCGGGTAACCGCCGGCGCTGTTGCTGTTCGCGCTGCTGCCGGCCGGCTTCAACGCCTCGTCTCTCAGCTGTCGTGCCAGTTCGTTGAGGAAGGGCGAGCGTTTCCGCGATCGCTTCTCCGGCGACCTGCTGCGCGTGCGACTGCGACGACGTGGACTGTATCGCCGGGTCATCGCCGGCGAACGGCTCGACCTTCTTCTCGGATGTTCCGTACTGCGGCTCCTTCGATCGCGAGATCGGCTTCTCCGGCTTAACAATTCCAAGCGGGTTTTAATTTACGGCGGTACATCAGCGGAGCGATCGGCTGACATGTAGCTCTAGTATGTGTTCTTATGCTTTATGCTCATACAATATACACTATGTAGCTACGTAAGATTATATAAATGTTTCACAAGTATGATATCTGTCGTAAGGGAATGGGACTACGACCCCGTACCGTGTATCAAACGTGTGCAAATGAATAAACGGTCGTGGGACGCTGATGGATCTCAGTGGGATAACAGTAGGGAGGGTGTAGAGCGGCAAACACGAGCACAAGCGGGGACCCTCGCGGATCCCTGTGCTTGTCGTGATCGTCACTCGTTAAGAAAAACCGACTCATGTTTGGGTTTATTACTTTCAATTAATCAGACTGATACCTCGTACATTCACTGAATAACACGAGACATCGAATATCGACTCCTCCTGGCTGGGAGGAGACCCCACGAGAGCCTTCCCTCTTGGCGGAATATTCGACGTTCGGTTATTCAGTGGCTAGCGGTACGAGTACACTCGGAGAACTTTACAAAAACATTAAGAATGATTGATCTCCTCACCGTTCGTGCATGTCGCGTCTCCTATGCCGCTCGGTGCTCCACCGCCGATCCACGCTGGATCGTCGCTCCCAGCTGAGTCGTCGTGGACTTCTTCGTCGGTCCGGGCTTGACACGCTGGGGCTCCTACGATCGGAAATGTAGCGCGGCGAGTTCCTGCGCTTGCCACCTGGGCTGTAACCCAGAGGGCTCCTGTGCCTCTCTGCGCTTATTCTACCGAATGGGCTCCTGCGACGTTCCGGACTGGGCAGTATGCGTCGGTGGGGACTCATTCTGATGATTCTGTCGGGACTCTTGCGCCGCGACGGACTCGTTCTGCCGTAACGATCCACGCTTCTACGTCGATCGCGGCTCCTATGATCGCGTTGTTGCTGTTGCTGTTGCTGCTGCTGCGCTCGCTCCTGATTCTGTCTCTCGGCGATGCTCTGAATGGCTTCGGTCTCTGTACCCGGCGGCACCACGTTGTCCGAGTCCAACAGGTGCTTAATCGCCTTCTCCTTCTCCGCCAGGAGCTTGCTTTCCGTGTCCCTCTTCGTCCGGATCTTGTCGCGCTCGATGTCCTTGGTGCTCTTGGCGGGATCTCGACGTTGATTGTCATCGCGCTTCTTCTCTTCTTTCTTCGGCTTCTCGCTTCGGTTGTTTGATCCTTTATGCTCGCGCGTGGAACGCTGATGGTGTTCCCTATAATTACTCTTGCCATCACTCATAATTCTTGTCAACAATTGTTTTTTGAAGGAATAGAAATTAATCTGAGTTAGGAATTAACTCCTATCTCAAATTAAAGAAAACACAATGATCACATTTATATATGTGTGTGTGTGTGTGTGTGTGTTGTATGTATATGTGTGCATGTGCATACATGTATGTGTGATAATGTACAAAATCTTTATTTTTATATATCTATAAAGTAACAATTCATATATGATATCATAAAAATTATTTACAATCAATGACACTACCTAGATGATGGCTTCTCTTGCTTCACTGTAAGATCTGCTGATTGTTCCACCTCACGATTCCTCTCTTCGTCACCTTCCCATGCATCTACGACGTCCAATCCTTCCATGAATCCCTCGTTGTCGAGAAACTCTTGTAGCTCTTCATCCGGCATCCCCTTGAGACCCTCAATCATACGTTGTACGTCGTCATTGGTGTCTTTCAATAAAGACTGCTTCATTATCTCCTGAGGTTGCTTCACGTATATCTTGCATGTAGTTTCCATCTTTTCACTTTCTTTGTTTTTTGTTTCCTCTTCCATATTGTCGCTCATATTGTTCACCAACTTGCAATCAGTATCACAGTTTAGTATAATCCAGAGAACATGAAGAACTCAACTATAACTTTTGCAAGGTATACATAGGTGTGTAACTATTTTCCACGCATGTATCCTGCCACTACAACCAGTTTACTGAATAAAAGTATAATGCATAACAAATTTGAGTAAATGGTTGGAAATACAAGATTGCATTGCTTTCATTTGACTACAGTGGCTACTTATGCTACTTATGATATACAGTAGCTATACCTACAATACAACACAGTTGTTAGTTTATCTTCAGTTTATATTTTTACTAAAATATACACGAGTTTCAAACAATCGTCGAGATCCCGAATTTAACGTTTAATTTCATATAAATTAGTCACTCTAATCTAAGAATATCGAAAACAGGGACAGTCACTGCAATTGTTGTTCGGTTAAAGCACAGTGTAAAATGGAATATAATATTTCATACCAATCAAGAAACAAAATAACTATCTCCCATCGTACTGCTGAATTAATCGAACGACTGTTCAAGTTGATAGAATTTCCAAGTTTCGTCGATGGTCCACAACGTTATAGCAAGGAGCTACTCGACAGTTTGCAACCGCGAGTGTACATCAGCGATTAAGAGTCGACTGAAAAGTACACTAAGTAACGATAATGTATTACGATAACTCAAAACACATTGTTAAAGTAATATTTTAGAGCGAAAGAACATAAATTCCGCGAATGTGTTCCCTTCTCTATCAATCCCGCCATATTACTCAACAATGAAGTTAACCTAAGCCATGTTTCACTTCGCCTGCACTCTTTGCTTTTCAAAAGCAAGACAGACGTAGATTTAGACTGTGAAGGGAGAAAAAGACGAGAAATAAAGTGTAATTGGAACGAACCATTCCCCGGGATTATATCAGACGCATTCATCGCCTGCGAAATACACGCATCATTGTACACGAGTCGCCTTTATCGAGATTTACACAATGTATTGGCTTAAAATTTATTAATTATAAGAAATATATTTCTGACGTAGTTCATCGTCGATGCGAGAAATACAATGCGAAAAAATCAATTAGAAACTCTTACTGAGGTTCTCCTCACTTACACGCTTTGCACTTTTCGTACTCAAAATGAAATAAATAAAGCCAGCGGCACACGATGCTTGTTTTCGTGCTGGGTTGTTTGCTGGTTGAAAATACTGCGTTCTGATTAGTACATTTCCGAAGAGGGATGGAAATGCACCAATCAGAACGCAGTATTTTCATCCAGCAAGCATCCAGCACGAAAACAAGCACCGTGTGCCGCTGGCTTAACACGGTCGAGATTTGACGGAAAACAGAAGGGAAGAGGAAGATTGCAGAAGAAAATGGAAAATGCAGGTAAAAAAAAGAGAAATAAGTCAGCTTTGTTGCAGGAAACTTACGGCGTTAAAATAAATTAATTACTATGGCGTTTTATTTGGAAATAAAAGTCTGTCTGATTTGCTGTTGAGTCGTACTCAACTTTTTTATTAACAAAAAAATACAACCATTAAATACAACCTTATACGGTAACTATCTTAATTCTCCGGTAATTAAAGTAGCGACTCGTAGCGAGTGCTTTGGAACTAAAGTTCACAGTAATAAAAGGTCCAACGATCGTTTAGACTCCTTATTATACAGCGTTCTTATGGTTCAAATCTCGGCTAAATTTTAGGAGAGCCAGCAAATTGCTTCAAGTTAGCTCCAAAATTTTGCTACGAGAGCTGCCACTATATTTACTTTAAAAACGGTAAATATAGTTACTGATTAGTAAAAATAAAATGTAACGACATTAAAATTAAATTTTGAAAATTAAATTTTCATTATGCAGATAATGAAAGTAGAATCTCTATTATGTCCATAATGAAAAATTGAGGTTCCATTATTCCTAATTTTACCAACTACAATGAAATGTTTCTTCATCTATCTTTCGTTTACCATTTGCCCCGGATTGTGAAAATATATGGCCTGCAGCTTTTTATGTATTATCAGAAGACACAAATTTGTAATCCCTGACCTTTGTGAAATACTATTATGTGTACAATGTGTATCATGCACACACATGCTCTCTTGATGCCATAAAAATGTCTCCAAAGACAATTCAACATACCCCAGATTATATTACAATGCTTTTTTTTTTTTAATTTGGTATACAATACAAATACATTTATATTGTTTCAGTTTATAGCCATTAAACGTTTGGTCCGTATACACTATAGAAAAAATTATAATGTACACTTTCGCGTCTTTAAGATCACGATGGCGAAGGTTGTCTGTTTTGCAACAATTGACTGTAGGTCTTTTGGAACTGCAGCATATGCAGTAACGTTTTCTCGATTATCTTCGAGATTATGCTGTCCGCGAAGCACTCGAAGCACCGGAAAATGTTACCAGCACACTCGCTGCTCATTGTTATGCTCACTGCCGTGGGATCCATCTTCTCCAACGTACAGAAGAAATTCAACTGTATATTAGTAGCATCGTTCTGCTGTTCCAACACCAACTGTTCCAAAACCTTGTCCGAAACGATCGCTTCTTTCTCCAATGCGCTCAACTGTACGTCCAACAGCATTCTGTTGTTCTTCTTCCTGTTTCTCCACACGCATTTGTTGCCAGTGCAATAGAACGTGATCTTTTTATGGTTCTTAGTGTGCACGTCGGATAAGGTCGCGATTTTCTGACGTTTCGTGTCGTGGTCGAAAAGTACCTCGACTTGCAACTTGAAGACCATCTCGTAAATGTCCTTGATCAGATTGAAGACCACATAATACCAATTCTCTTTTATGTTCTGCTCTTTGTCGACAATGTCCGTACGTTGCTCGAAATTGGCTGGTAACCCGGCCTTGATGTATTGACCGGCGGGTATTATCTTCTTGTATATTTTCTTCTTCTTCTTTGGTGGCACCATATTCGGAGGCGTCCTACCAAATAGCGTCTTCAGTAGATCGTTATAATTGTCCTCACTAACGGATTGGCAGATCTCGAGGCTGAACGCGCAGCAGCGATGGAACGCAATTAACACGCGCTCGGGCGTGATTGCGGTCGTATTTTGGTCGAGTTCGAACGGATCTTGAACGCACATAGCCCTCTCGATGTCCAATTTCTTAGTATTATTCATCGTGACGTAACTCTTATATCTGTGCATGTAATCGGGCAACTTGAAGAAATTCACAAAGTCGGACGCTGCGTATATTTTCCCGTCCAACAGACATAAGACACGCGAGGAGAAGATAAATTCGGCGTAGAAAGATACGAAATCGTGAAACAGCTGCGGGATACTCCTGGTATTGCTACTGGGCGGTAGCGGGGTGTTCTCATCGAAATTCACCTGCCAGCCATTTATGATCAATGGCATGCAGTTCCGTTGTAGCTCCAACAACGGCGGTAGAAGATCGACTTGTTGAAAATAAAAGATCACTAGGCATACCAGACCATAATTGGAAATCCTACCGCCGCCTGTGATTCCGAGATGCTTCGCCCAATATTTGATCAGCAGCATGAGCGGCTTGAGTCGAACGTCGCGCAATGTGCAATATCTTAGGAAATTACTCTTGTAGACACCTAGGCCGTTCTTGAAGGAGATGTCGCAGGAAACGTTGGTCGGTAGATAACGAAACTTTATGATAGGCGTTTTCGCTTTGGGAATTGCTATTATATCCGCAAAAATAAACTTCATGCTGTACATGATTTTCCTCACTCTCTTGAAGATCACCGTTGTTATTATCTGTTGTGATAGGTTCGGTTGATTGAAGAAAGATGGTAAACCTTGAACAAAAAAAAAAAGAGAACGTAATTTTTTTATTGGTCTGTTCTTTGTAGCTGTACTGTTGAACTGGTGCAATAAGCTAGAATGAGAAAATCTATATTTGTCTCACTTTAACTTATTGCACCAGTTCAACAGTGCAGCTACAAAGAACAGACCATATGAAACGTGTAACGTTATCGACACAATACGACGGTGATACAAAATGATGAGATCTTCCTTACCAATTTTACCGAGATACATGTAGATATCCAAATCACATTCTTTAAAACTCAATCCTGCCACCGTCGAACCGAAACTAAAAATTGTACACTCTGGGAAAGTCAACTTGAATATGTCGGTCAAATGAGGACAGATAACCTTGTATCTGGTCATCAACTCAGCGTCACTGAGTTGTATCTCATTCAAAAGCGCCGCCAATTCCCTGTCGAACGTCACTTCTTTCAGGATAACATGACATATAAGGTTGTAATTGATCGGATCTATATTCTCCACCACTTTTTTGCCTTCCGTCGGTATTGGTGAAGTTTTCTTCTTGTTTTTTGGAACATCTGTGGAATGTTTAAAAATGATAAAATAATTGTAGGAAAGTAATGAAAAATAGTACATGAAATATATTCATACTCTTACCACAATCAATTTTCTTTTTCAAACATAGTTTTTCATTTTGCAAAAAGTATGTCTTGCTCATCAAAACTTCGACAGGTTTGCTGCAATATTGCGATACTCAGTTTAGCACATTGCATACACATAACTTGTTATAAACATAAAAAATACCATAGATGATATAAATTACTTATTATAATATTCTATGATGAAAGATCTGCGTCTAAATCGTTCTCTCTTAACTGCTCCAAACTGATGTAGGAAGTGTACTAATTCGTCACGTGATACAGATTTCGGTAAAGGAGAAACACAAATTGACCTCTCTGGTGGATAAAATGGTCCCTCCTCGGACTTTCCATCATGATTATTTGAGCTTGTAGCAACTTGCTTGCTCGTATGTTGAACAGATGTATCAGTAGATACTTCAGAATTCATTATTAGATATATGATAATTAAATTTCTAAACTAATAGCTCACAATTTATTGTATTATATAGCTTTTGATTAGAGCTTCTTGATCAATTTTATAACATTAAATAAACAAAAAGGAAAACATGAACTACTACTTCTTATTAAAACTTAATATTTGACCATCTTTGCTGATCACTTTCAGAAAATATTTTGCTTCGACATATCCTTGTGGATTTCCAGCACACAGAATAACTCCATTCTCTGACTCGAGAAATATTAAACCATCTTTCTTAGCTTTATCAAAATTAATATAAATGAATACTTCTGCGTTTTTGCGTAAACCACTGATGGAAGTCAATTCTTTAGCAAAATGTATATGATTTCTTCTCATACGAGACAGACCTTCAGTCTTTATCTTTGCCCAGTGTTTAAAATAAGTTCCATGAATTATATCGAATTCTACAAGCTCAAGTATTTTTAAACTTAGCTCGGTTATTTCGCTTATAGTATGACCTTGATTTGCTTTGATCTCTAAGATATCATTAGCAATATTAAGAGTAAATCTTTGCTTGTTGTTGTTTCTAACGACTCTCTTGATATCATCAACTGTATAATTAGGTAATTTCTTCAATAATTCTTGTACTGCAATAAAACCATTGGGTTTGATAAACAGACCCCTCTTTACAGCACCATGACGTAATAAATATGATAACTTTTTGCTGAGAACATCATCCTTATCTTGATCCTAAGAACAACATGAAGAAAACAATACACTTATCAGTTAGTATCATATAGAAAAACAGAAAACAATGTTTTTGACATCTCTCCTTTATCAAACTATGTGATAATTCGTCGATCGAAAGTAAAACAAAAAAAAACTGATTATACAAACGGTCGTATAAGTGACAAAAATAATAAACGATATAAGCAGCAAATAATGAGTGACAAAAGTTAGGAAGCACATGCATTCTTCAGCAAATTTCAAAGGTATTCAATACCATTGTCTCTTTCACATGTGTGTGACCTCAGAGTTCCGACTGCATTAATACAGAATACAATGTACATATTGCAATCGGAGCATGCTGAAAATAGTTTCTCCCGACATTACGTTATTACAAACTAACCTGTGAAAACAATAAACAGCAAGTTCTTCCGTACGAAGATATCGAATATCTTTTTGCCTATATCATGAATATAAGTCTTGATACTTGTGTTCTTTGCACAAAAGGCAAAATTACGAAATATACTGATCCAATTTACAATCACAATAAACGCATACATTCCACTAGTATGTTTTCAGCACAGAACGAGTCGTATCTAGACAGCCGCACGCATATTGCGGCAATGATGGTTCATGGTTCAATAGATGGCTCCAAGCGGAACAATTCTGATCCTACGCCAGTCATTGGCCGCATTCAGTAGAACAAAGTGATCAGAGAGCGCTTAGTGATTATTGTCTGTGATTGGAGCATTCTTTTAGATTCTTCATAGACCCAGAAGTATTTACCAATCAGGAGCGAGATTCAGTGGAAAATCTAGTAATGTTGTCCAACTGTTGAGTCTGCTGAATGCAGCCAATATATAAGGAAATGAACCAATCAGAATCCTCATTTCTATTGCCACGCTTGAAATGAAAGTTAAATAAAACTTATGCGTTGTGCATTATGCCTTTATGCGTAAAGCCCATTCTACTTTAGTCGCAGGACACAGAACGCAAGCAATTCACCAATCATAGTCGAATATTAAGAGAATATTCGACTATGGCTGGTGAATTCCTACGACTTGCGACTTGCGTTCTGTGCTTGCGACTAATGTAGAACAGACTTGAAAGTATATGATTCCCGCTTTAGCTTTAGGATAAGCGATAGCATTTCGATTATTTTTATCTCACAAAATCAATTATTATCGATTATCGAAGTTCTTAACTTTGATTATTCTTTAGACAACAGTTTTTTGTTCAATATTATAAAATCGTTATTAATAGCGTAAGTCTATTCATTTTAGTTGAATTAGATTGCACGTTTTATTGTTTGAATAAAATAGGTATATAAATGTACATTTTAAAAAGGGAGCATGTTTTCTCTATATACATATATAAAAAGGGCAGATTTCGGGCCATTTTTACCAAGTTGCAGTTAAATTAACCGCTTTGGGCCCAGAGTTGCACCAATATTATTTTAGTTTTAAATGAGACTTAAACATAAGTCTATCTTTATCTTTCTTACTAAATTAATAAAGACAGAGATATATTTAAGTCTCACTTAAAACCAAAATAATGTTGGTGCAACTGGACCTTAACGAATAATTGAAGTTTTATGATATAATACTTAGGTCATAGAAATAATTAAGTCAATTAGTATCTTCATTTTCAAAGTAATAGTACGCTGGGTCAAACGTCTTATACTCTATCAAAAAATAAGGCAAAAAATAGGCAAAACTCAATAGTCTGTAATTTCGGTAAAAATAATGATAATGAAAATGATCCGAAAAGTATTTTAAAGCTTGAAATCTTTATACTTTTCAGACATATTAAAATCGTAACGTTATTGTTGTTTTTGAAGTAGAGGAATTGATTTAAATAGAAAACAGTGATTATTTCATTTTCAACATCTTTTAGATGAGTTTTTACATTGAAACATTATTTTTATTATGTATGCAGTAAGTAAATTTTAAATAATTTTAAAGTAGAACTTTTAAGCTTCCCCTATTCATTTTTTAATGAACGTCATACATTAATTTGTTCTTTTGTGTGATTAAAATCAAAAAAGTCATTTTTACTTCAATGTTAAATGATTTGGCGAGAAAAAATTGTACGTTAATTAAAAAAAAAGATCTACGCTCTTAAATAATTGCGATGCCATTATTGCACAATGTTTAAGCGGCACGACTCGATAAACTTCATAAAAATATTTTCGCATTAGTAGATGCATTTTATACCAGTGTGGCAGTGTAAGAAATAAGTAAACATTATATTCGAAAATATGAATGTACATGTCTGAGAGCTAGATACATTCAGCTATAAGATACTTTCTGAATCACTTACTTTGTTTGCAGAAATTATAACTAGTTAAATTTGTAGCATATTACGTGACGTGCAGCTCGCGGTTGCCTAAAAGATTTTTTTACAATAATTTATTTAACATTGCTTCATACGTAAAGGTAGAAAGGAGAAGTTTATATATATATATATATATATATATATAAACATATATATTACTGAATAATGTATCTATATATTTTAACATACGGTTTACATAATTTTTTATAAGAACATGCGTTTAATGGTCTACCAAGTATAAAAAACTTCAACTTTGCGTTTCAATAGTTGAAATGGAAAAATATATATAAAATATAAAACTTATAGATAATACCTGAGTTAAATATATATTTAGTTCAATTAATACGAGTAAAACATCTGAAATATATTATAAAATTCCTTATCGACATATTTGTATTTTTATGGAAGTGTTTTCAAATAATGGTAATTATAATATACATACTTGAAAACTAAAAAATGGAAATTCATTTCTTTTTTCAGAAAATACATATAAATTCACATGTACACATATATATATATATATATTATATATATATATATACATATACATACATACATACATACATACATATATACATACATACATATACATATGTATATATATATACACACTTACATGCACACCTATATATATGTATATATATATATATATATATATACATATATATATATATATATATATACACCTGTATATATATATGTGCTGTATCTATATATATATATACACATGTAAATATATATGAATTATAATTTCAAATCTTTACAAATAGTTCACATATGTAAACATAACATTTATATAGCACACATTGTTTGATCTTAATCCTACATATATCGCATTGTTTGTAATAAAATAGAAAATAAATTTTAAGAAATAATACATTGAAATATATATAAAATATTCTTAAACATATATAGAAAGTTGTAAAAACAATTTAGTCAAAGCAATTATGAACAAACCTACAGTCAAATACAAGACCATCTTATCAATACTTTATATTAAAGACATACATGTACATATGCACAACATTGAACAAGTCTTTCTTAATTTAGGGAACTCATAATTTTTAACAAAATCTTCAAGATTGCACTTACACTGTTTTTGGTCCATTATGTGCTATGAGAAAAGAATCAATACTCTACAAGTCTTATTTTAGATATTCTAGGATAGTATTAATAATTGCAAACATTGCCTGAGCCTTTGCATCTTTTTCAGTTGCACCTATACCGAATTGTGCAATAATTGGCGTAGACAGCATACGTACACATATTATTGTAACACCAGTCCTGTAATTGTTGCAATTTATTTGTTTTAATTTGACTCCTAATGCCTTTTGGATATCTTGATATATTGTTTCCACTATGTTTGATTTATAGTTGTCCATTTGGCATACAATATGCATTCGTTCTCTTAAATCATTTGGTATCTTATTGGAATATATATGTTTGAATAAATTGTGAGAATTTGTAAGAGAATCCATATTTATCGACTTGCGTCTTCCTGTGTCGTCCAAAACTCCAGATGTAACATAAGCTGATAATGCTTTCCTTGATATTTCTGTGAGAGGTAAAGTTGATTTTTTGTTTTCCTCATTATCTATTATTTCTACATTAAACTTCCGTAAATCGTCTTCAATT
Organism: Harpegnathos saltator; assembly: GCF_003227715.2. Lineage (NCBI taxonomy): Eukaryota > Metazoa > Arthropoda > Insecta > Hymenoptera > Formicidae > Harpegnathos > Harpegnathos saltator. Next base: position 418,956 of record NW_020230040.1, read on the forward strand.
GTTCGTTGTCTTTTATCATTATTAAATAATGTTAATGACAATATGTTTGTATGATCATTCTTAATTACAAGGTTTTGTTCTTTTGTATTGTCAGAATTTGATTCAATGTGGCTCGACTGGACATTTTCTGATGACGTTACAAGTGTGGACTCAACAGTTGGCTTCTCTGTGCTTAATTTCTTGGGGTTATTTTCCAGTATTTGCGTACAGTCATAAACTGTTTCTGTTGATTTTCTTTGGTAAATATTTATGTGAGTATTCTTAATTGTATTATTATTGTCATTATATGCTGTAGTACCGTTCTCAACTGTAATGTTTTGCATTGCTATATTGTTAGAGATAGGTTCAATATAGTTTGTCAGTGTGTCACTTGATAACTCGGTTATTTTCGATACTTCAGCAGGTAAAACTGGTTCACTAATTTTAATGGAAGATATTCCTATAGTTATGTCTTGGGAATTATTCTGGAATATTTTCTTGACATTTTCAAGTTTCTTATAAGCTTCTAATGGCAATATGTTTGAAACTATCAAAAATTGCAGCACATTTTTAGCAGCTTCTTGTTTCGCAGATTTCTTACAATGTGCTATGCCTGTCATTTCTACGGATCCAATAGTGCTTTTTATCTTAAATGTTCTCATATGGCTGGGACCATTCATATCAACAAGTGTATACGAAGGTAAATCTAGATGATATTGTGTACAAAATTCCTATGTACAAAACAAAAAAATTACATCATCAGTGGATTATTAAATATAATATGCAAATTATATAACTTACTTGTAGCAATCCAACATAGTTCAATTCAGGATACACTTGTGTATGTAATGGAGGAGAAATATTTGTATTTGATTGATTGTTGTATATTGTTTGGTAAATATTTAAATGATGCGTCTTATTTTTAGCCGTATTTAGCCTTTTTGAATCTATTGTAACATTTAATAATGATAACATATTTAAAGCAGCATTATATTTAGCTTCTTTTTTGTTATTTCCTATGCCAGTTGCACTTAAATTTTTACAGGTTACTTCACATTTAAATTTGAGAACGTCTATTGTGTAAGTATAATTAGGAAGATAACCGTCTTTGACCACAATTTCTTGTAGAAGGTTAATTGGTGACTTTTCCATTTTAGGCCTGAAAAAAGAATATGTAGTTAAAAAATTATGTAGAAAAATAAGCAGAAATATATCTTTGTATCATTATACTGAAGAGAAAAAATATTTATAAGCATGTTTTGAATAAAGTTAATAGATATTAATAGACAAACCTTTTCATAATTAAAATTTATTTACAAAAATATAACGAAGATTACTTAGAGAAAGACAAAAAATACTTGTTCTAAAATTTACGATATATATCATATGAATATAAAATTGATATTTTATATGGATGTAAAATTTATCAAGATATTTATATATATTTTAAGCCTAAAAAAATATGCTTCCTCTTTCTCACTTTCGAATATCTAATGAATAATAAAATATCCAACAATTATAAAGAAAATGTTATTGGCAATGTATATTCTTTATATATAAATATTCTGCTATTATAAATATTAGAATCCATATACATATTCTAACAAATATTCCAGTATTACTTTTTTTTCCTTGTAACGTATAAGAACTCGTCTAATCATAACAAAGATACTATGTTATAATGTAACAATATGGAAACATCAAGTTTGTCACAAAAACTAGAAAGATTTGTTTATTTTGATTTATACTTCAAATGTGCAACGGATATATATTCTTATGTTGGAAAATGGCAAATTGAAAAGCTTAAATTCGTGTTTTATACCTGTAAATATTTCTATCCAATTATTTGGAGTACTTCTGAAGATTCCTTCCAATAAAAGTATGCGATACCTTCCTGGTGTACATACGATCAATACAATTTGCTATAATCTGAAGTTCGCATTATATCCTCTATATATATTTTCGTTCCTAGTACTTCCCCTTCGTATCCAGTTTGTGTTTCGTCATGTTATGTCATATCGAACGATAGATTTCAGCCATTGATCATTGTGTACCCGGGTATGACACAGTAAAGCCCTAAACGCAATGCCGGCAACAGGTAATAAGAATAAAAATAAACCAATCACAATCGACTATTACAAGAATAATCTATTGTGATTGGTCTATTTTTATTCTTATTGCCTGTTGCCTGGCATTGTGTTTAGGGCTTAAAGTTACGAACAGGAGTTCCAAATCCTCTTCTCATTTATCTTGTGCGCATAGTACAGTTGGCGCAATACGTAACATCCTTACACATGATTGGTCAATACTATCAGCTGTACGGTGACAATCGGTAATTGATATTGCGATACTGAACATATAATCGACAACTTTTGTAATTAATATCCTAGTCATTATGGCTGCGTTCCGATATTTATTGCCAACATAAAAAATTTATATTATACGTGACACAATGTAATTTTAATATTGATAGTCTGGTTTATATAGCATGTTGAGTTGTATCATGTCATTTTGGAATGTACGAATGTTTTTGAATTTAGATAAGTTTATGCAGAGCATTTTTATATGCTCTGATACGGAATAATATACAGAATAATACAGAAAAATACAGAATTTGGGATTTACTATTTAAATTTTTACATTGTAAAATGTCGTTTCTATTATCTGTTTTGCATTAGTTATTTTTAGTCATTTTTAGACCGGCGTTTGATGCTCTCCTATGTATTCGTTCGTGTAGGCATAATGGCGGACATGTATTGAATATGAACAGATAACCTAGCTTAATGTAACCACGAGTTTGGGAGGAGCGTGGAGTGCGAACGATCGTTAAGATAGAATAAAAAACTATTCTAAATTAGATCCAAATATGAATAAAACACCAGTTTCTATACTTCAAGAGATGATGGTGAAAAAAGGATCAGTGCCAAATTATGAGCTGATACACGACGGTGGTGGCACTCATATAAACACTTTTACATACAAAGTAACATGTGATGGTTTCACCGCGACTGGTACAGGTCGTTGTAAAAAAGATGCTAAACACGAAGCTGCCAATGCTATGTTAACAACAATTGCCACACATAGAAATTATCCACAGTTGCCAGCATCACCTGCTACATCTCCTGTTAGAACTCCAATGCCTGATTCGTTACCAATGTCTCCAAGAATGCCAGCAAATATACCTTTTGTTAATACTATAGGTGCTTTACAGGTAATTGTTTCCTGGCTTTATATATGTAATAGTCATTTCATGTAATAGTATTTCTATATACTTTCATGAGATTACTTATATTATTTCAGGATCTTTGCGCCGAGAATAACTTGCAGGAACCTGAATATGTACCTGTCAGTGATGTTGGGCCACCACATGCAAGAGTTTTCACTATTCGATGTGTAGTATCTAACTTTTCAGAAGACGGAGTTGGAACAACAAAAAAACAAGCAAAGCATGATGCTGCTAAGAAAATGGTCGATAAGATAAATAGTCTCGTCAATGGTAAATTAAAAAGCTTGAGTATAGAGAATGATCCTGAAAACAATAAAGATTTTGAATTATCCAGTGAGTTTGCAAAATCAAAATATTGTATTCTGAAAAAATTGACTAGAAAAACTAATTTAGGTATTAGATTAACTGAATATCACACTGTAACAAGAGATAACCTAGATACTGATTTACGCCATAAAATATTAGAAGAATTGTGTAATTTAATTCCTAGTGATTTCAGTCAAGTTACTGACGAGTTACTACTAGAAAAGTTGTCAAAGTTGGGAAACTTGTTGTCAGAAGTTAATATAGCACTTATTTTGCAAGATGCACGATTTATAGATACCAGAAATTACACAAAAATTATGCAACTAGATACATGTCCTCCAATTATACAGATTGGCATAGGGAAAACGGAGGCAGAAGCCACTTTTAAAGCATTATCATATATGATAAGTACTCTAAAGTTACTTTGGTCATAGAATATATTGGTATAGAATATATCAATATAGAATTGTGAAATATAAGATTAAATTTATTTTCATAATTTTAAAAAGTTTAGCTCTCTGGATTTGTCACTTTCTAAAGGTGTGATCAATTAAAATTACTTTATTTTTTTATTTGAAAAATATTTTTTTAAGTTGTAATAGAAGGGTTAAGAAAAAGAAGAATTCAGTAATACACAATAACATATATCTTACATTTTATTTACAGATACATAGCGTCTATTTTCTGTTAAAAAGAATTTAAGTCATGAAATTATATGTAACTACTATTGTAGAACGTGGTAGTTAAATATTAAAAAAGATATTAAAATATTCAGTTCAGACGCTCGAAATAATTTATACATTATTTTAAATTTAAGGAAAGTTATATTTTAGTTTTTAATAACTTTTGCATACTTTTATATATATATACAAAACTCTAATCATCTAGAAGGCTGTGTTGATTTTTTATTGGTTTACACGTCGTAACCAATATGATAAGAATTATTAATTATTAATTTGTTTCCATGTATGTTATCTTAATTTTGCATATATTAAATACTTCATTTTATAACATTTTATATATTTGTAGATATATCTTAAACATATAACTTCTTGTAATAATATAATATTCACGCAAATGATATGTATTCTTACGGTAATTGTAACTGTTAATTTTAGATGTAATTCACAATGTCAATGAAATTCAATGTTTCAAATAATTGAGTTACTATGGACATTTCTGCGATTAAAAGTTAAGTAATGAATTAAAAATTGGAGTGTAGAGATTAAAATGCATACATAAAATATATTCGTGAAATTATTCGTAATTACTATATACATAATTTTGTTATTTATATTTTTAAAGCAAAATTATGTATGATTACCATCATATTTTGAAAAGTATTTTCGATTAAATAAATTATATAATATAAGATAAAGATTAGATAAATCGGATAGATAATAAGCTAAATATATTTCCGCTATGTTCTGTATATATATACATACTTTTACTTTCTTACATTATATATCTAATATTAATTAATTATAAATATAATATAAATTCTAGATTTGATATTGTTATTCCGTATTGGAGAGGCATTTTTGAGAAATATGTAATAAATTTATGTCTCTAATGTCTTTATTCCTTTATCTTATTTAATATCACATAACAAGGCTACACCACGGAGTGTCCAGTGCCGAGGGTTGTGATCCGTCTCGAAATCAATAGAACCCACGTATTTTGAGTCTGTTCTCTGGGGTTTCCTATATATAGGGCACTCGTACAATTTCGGATCTTTGCCGGCGGTAGTATTTATCGCGAAAATGTAAATAACTGGCATTTGTTCGTAGAGGACTTTCGGTCTGCTCTCGACGAGTTTACCGGCTTTTCGGTCGAGTGACGCACCCTCGAGAAATAAACCGTGGACATACACCCCTTCTTGCGGTTGATTTTTTATATCCTCCTTGTTGTAACGCGTTATCACATTTTGCAAGACCACAGAATCCAATGCCCAACCCTTGTGTGCCCTCGTCACTTCCTGACATTTATTTATATTAATTTATCGATATAATTCGCCTCAATTTGTGCACAAAATAATTAAAAAATGATAGGAGTAATTGAAAAAAAAACTAATCAATGTTGAGATACGAGGGTAGTCCCAGAAGTACCTGACCCGACGTGTAGATAGCGGTTGTTGTTTGAAAAGAATGACTATGGTAGAAAGTACCAGCCTTATAAAGCTTAAGTTTGAAGTTCGACGACGCTACGTTGTTTAGTATTTGTTTGGCAGCCATCAATAGTGAACGCTCTCAGTGAATTTGTAAACATGGAAAAAATTGATCATCGTTGTGCGATACAATACTTAGTCTCATTTGAAAAGCCTCAGTCCAACCAATATGAAAGCGGAGCTAGATTCTACTCTGGGGGAGTCTGCTCCTTCGTTTACAGTAAAACAGTAAAATATTGGGTGGCAGAGTTTAAACGAGGGGCCGTACGAGCTGCCAAGACGAACATCGTAGTGGTCGACCAAATGATGTGACCACGCCAGAAATGGTGAAGAAAATCCACAAAATTGGTATTGGATGACCGTCGACTGAAAGTGCGCGAGTTAGCAGACATGGTAGGCATTTCCAAAAGTGCTGTACATCGCATATTGACTGAAAATTTGGACATGAGAAAGCTGTGCGCAAGATGGGTGCCGCGATTGGAACAAAAACAGCGTCGTGAGGATGTTTCAATCGAGTTGTTTGACGAAGTTTCGCAGCAATAAAGCCGAGATTTTTGCGTCGATTCATAACCATGGATCCAGACATGGGTCCATCACTTCACACCTGAGACGAAGGAACAGTCAAAACAATGGACTAAAGTGGCTTGATGGCTATTTTGAGGAGCTCGACGATTCCCACCCTATAAACAGGGTATCGAAGCTATTGAACATCGCTGGGAAAAGTGCTATTGAGCTAAAAGGAGACTATGTAGAGAAATAAAGATATTTTTTCCCAAATTTTTTGTGTTTTCTTTGTTCAGGTCAGGTAGGCTTCTGGGACTATCCTCGTAATTTAAGTGCCAAAGAAGTGATTACTCCAAACATCATGTTTCATCTCTCACCTGTCTCATTGCTGTTAAAAATCCTTGCGGATTAAAGAATCCGGTCATCCAGAAAACCCTCGGACGGCCGTGGTTGCACCACTGTCTAAACTGATAGTCTCTTTCCAGAAGCTCCGTGTACCAAAAACCCAGGGTCGCCGACTCCCAAGATATCTTCAACCATCTTTCCGGGATACGCGCGTCGTACATTGAGTCTAGCGACTTCCGCAGGCCTTGACTCATCACAATCGTACCCTCGATAGCCAGTTTCAAGTCTGTTAAAGTGCTTCGTACTTCCTTAATGACCCTTGAAATCCTTAGAAGAAAGCAATAATCGACATTATAAGGAAAACTTACTTATCTCTGTGTGTTCTCATCCATGATGTATAAGAATCACTCCTTAACAGGCATCGATGTTGAAATTATTTCTCCTATGTGCGATGCGATATCGCAACGTGAACGTAAAATGTGTGCTTACCGGTCTATCTCTTGCCTCAGAAATATATTCATCGGCATCAACGGTCCCATCCTTTGAAGAGCTTCCTTCACCTCGAACGAGTTGTACTGCTTGGGTAGTTTGGACAGCATGTCGTCAGCTAATTTATACACGACGTTCTCTCTGGTTTCGCCGCCCTGTGCGCCACTCTCTTTCGGCTGCACGCTGAGTATCGTGTCAAGGATATCCTTCGCCGTATTAATCTGATAAGTGATATCAGCATTTGGGTGCAAGCCGAAAACTTCCGGCGTGTCGGTGATGGGTAAACTGTCGATATAGTCTAAATATCCTTGGAGATTTCTCGTCTGGGGTACTCGGTATCCTCGATAGAACTCGAAGCCCGGTCGTAGCAGCACGTCGCAGAACCAGACGTGCGTGAAAGTCGTCAGCAAGCGCTTGTCGAAATCGTCCGTGACCCTACCGCCATATTGAACCTGAAGCGACGATGAAGACGTTTGCAAAGTAAACAACAGAGAATACAGAGAGCAATGTCAAAACTGTAATGTATTATAATTGTATGCGATTGAACGGAGATAGAAATGACGACCTCTCCGAGCATGTAACAGACGGTCGGCCAGGAAACGCCCTTCTTGGGATCCATATCGTCTAAATGATTCTGTATGAATTGAACCGATGCCGCAAAGTCTGCCTGATTGAACTCGTAAGGTATATTCCAGCCGAGCGGCCCGAATTTTCTTCTCTCCTGCACTACGGTGTGCAGAAACGCGACAGCGTACAACAAGGGTGGCCACTGTGATTGTGTGCTGTAATCCAACGTGTCTTGAGTTATCGCTTGATAGGTCCTCTTCAAGCTAGCCCTTATACCCTGAGGTGGCTCGTTTGTGAACTTGATCGCCATCTGAAACAGATCGTTTTGAGAAGTTGCACACTTTCTCGAGTTCGAGTTTTCGAGTTCGTTTCACTTGTTTACTCTGTATCTACGACGCAACGTGTCTTGCACGTTTTCGCGCCAAGAGAAATCGAAGGTTCAACCTGTAGTAAGCCGATGGGAAACTGAGGATGAACCTCTGTCGTCATCCAGAGTCTGAACGCCTCGTGCACCGTTTCCGTTTCGACGAGAGCGTCCATCACTTCTGTACAGAAGGGCAACGACAGATGGATATTTTGCAGGAGGACCCAGCCGCCCGTGTTCATGGCCTCGTTGATCATCCTGCGGGCGTGAAACTCTTGGCCCTGTCCCATAGACACCGAGTTCAACGCTGTAGAAGACATTGGAAACGTCATCGTCGTCAACTCCGGCACTTTAGCTCGTCACGAGAAAGAGGATTCGACTCGGTGACTTGACTTACGGATCGTCTTTTGCTTTGCTAACGCTGTAATTTGCGGACTCGGGTCGGACCCTATGGATAACAGGCACGCCAGCGGCGTCCTGGTCTCGGACTCCAGCCATGTCGCCTCTAAATCCAATATTTTGGCCTCTCCGTATTCTTTACCCAGCGACTCGGTGATGTACCTCCTCGCTTGCGACAAGGTCCGGTCGGGACTCCACGATCTGATGAGCAGCAACTTCCGGAACACATCGAGACTCTTTTGATAGCCGCACGGCAGCTCCTCTTCCTCTGGCTTCTCTTTCTCGTACCATGCTCTCCATTCCTTCTCGCTGAATTCGATCTTGGTTAGGATATCGCAGAACACCTCGAGCCGGCTTATCTCGACCAGGTTCAGCCACGTTATATCGAGTATCCATTTGAACGGTTTCGGCGTCACTGCGTTGAGGTCCAAGGACGCACCGCCTTTGATGAAGGCGTTGAATTCCACGTGAGAGATGGTACCTTTGTGGCAATCTATTTTCATGGCTAACATCAGCGTGAAGAGGGACTTGTGTCGCTCGTAGAGGCTCCTCAGGGTGAACGCCCAAACCTCGTAAGTGAGGTGACGCAGGATTATGTTGATCCGCTCGTGAGTGATAGGAGTCTTCGTGGACTTGGTGATCGAGTTGTCAAAGATCGTCAAGAATTGCCGCAACGAGTTCTGGTACATCACGTTGACGTTGCTCATCTCGACTATCAGGAAGTACAGGATAGATCCTCTCGACGCAACCGCGCGGAACTCCTCGCGCGCCAACGTGATCTTCTTCTCGGTGAGGGCGGACACCTGCAGCTTCTCGTTCACCGACTCGGCCGTGGTCTTGGTTTCTCGCAGCACGGTTATCAGCGCTTCGTCGTCCACCAGCGAGCCCTCCGAAGACGTGAGTCTGTGCAGCAGCGTGCTCTCGAGCTCTTTCATCGAGCGCTGGTTGTTCATGACAGACTCGAACAAGGCGACCCTTTCCGCTTCCAAGTCGGCTTTCTCCATAAGTATCACCCGGCCTAACAACTGATCTTCCAAACCCAGCATTGTCACCGTGAAGTCGATGATCGACGACTTGGCGGAGATCTCCGGGCTGTACGCGGGATTCGGTAGTTTGGTGGTGATGTACAACATGAATCCCGGCATCACGTCGCACTCCTTGTCGCCGACGATAACCTTCTCGATAGATCCTGACTTGATGAAGTTCTTCTCGAGCACGTTATCGAGCACCGGGTCGAGTTCCTCGGCCACATCCTCGATCAGCAGCGGTCTGCCCAACGAGAGACTGTCCTCGAGATGAGTGCGAAAGTATTTGTGATTCAACGAGGTGATCTGCAACTCGTTTGCGCACTCTTTGTTCTTGATCCACATCTTCCCCTGATTCTGAGGGTCCACAAGAAGCGGATAAGACGAAGACTTGGTGACGATGAGTGCGTTCTGCACGGACAACTCGTCGTTCGGCAGTCCCTGAAGAGTCCATTCCGACATGGTCGCGCTGTCGACCAGCATGTTCGTTATATTCAGATTCTTGGTGAATGGTACAGACTTGGTGGTCAGTATGTTCATCCAAGCGGCCACCAAGCTCGCTCGATATTGTTGGTTGTAAGGTCCACAGTACGACAAAAATCCAGTCGCCAACAGAACGTCTCCGACCAACTTCCCCAGCTGAACCTTGAATTCTCCGCTCTGTTCGGTCCAGCGGATCTTCTCGCCACCTAAGCCATTGATCAAGGCGGTCGCAGCCGTCATCTTCCTCAGGCATACGTTCGCGGCCTCCGTCAGTCTCTGCTTCTCCGCTACCGCGCTGTCGTATTGCTCCTTGACCGACTGCAAGGCCATCTCCCTCTCGGACAGCTCTCTCTCGGCGTTCGCCAGGTCCTCCATCGCGAGCTTCAATCGTGCCTCCTGCAACGCTAGATTCGCCTTCAACGGCAGTACCTCCTTGTTGACGCTGTGAAAGAACGCCATCGCCTTAGTCCACGAGAGCAGGCCGGCAACGTCGCCGCACACTCGCCTGGCCGTTTCCATGTTGTAGTCCTCCATCTTGAAGTAGGGCTGCAGCAGCTCGACCATCTCGTTGTTGATTATGTCCTTCGGATAGTTTTGCAATTGCAAGAGAAACGTCGTGCTGGCCATGAGCTTCAGGGACTCCGCCCACGAGGGTTTGGGGCACGGCGCGGCGGTGTCGGGTACGACCGAGCCGATCTTACGTTGGAACAAGATCAGCACGCAGTCCATGATCCTCATGATGAGATGCGGCGGCCTACCCAGCTTCCTCACTGTCGCTATGTGAGCGGGCTTGATGGTGTTCAAGGCAGCCTCGGCTTCTTCCAACGCTGGCTTTGCAGCTTCTAGTTTCTGCTCAGCCAAGGCCTTCTCATCGGCTATGCAGGCTACCAATTGTTCCGCTTTCTCCTTTACTCTTTGCACTTGATTCTTGAAAGCCTCGGCCTGCATGGCTCTCTCCGTCACCTCCAGAAGCACCGTCTCCGCTTTCTCCGAGGCTTGGACCAATTCTTGTTCCATCACGGCTAAGTCTCTCTTCAAGATCTCAACCGATATCGACGCCTCTTCGAGCTTCGCCAAGCCTGTGTCCATTCTCTTGGCTCCTTCGCCGAGCTCCTGTCGCTTGGACCGGTAAATGTTCTTGTACCCGCTGATGAAATTCAAGTAGGACTTGGGAGTCACGTGAGTGGCGCGGCGAAATCGTTGGAAGTATTGTATCGAGGTCCCCGAGACGATGTCCTGTATGGAGCCTAAAGCGTTCACCAGTTCAGCCTTTACCTCGCTGGTGCAGGCAATCTCAAAGTCGTGAAGGAAATGCTTGGCGACCAGGATCAGAGCGTCCTTGGGCCAAGGTTGGAACCAGTCTATGGTGCAGCCTGAAATGAGCGCGGGAAATCGTTGCGCACGATTCCGGAACTTCTCTCCTACGGGAGAGAAGCAGAAGACGACGTGCAGATTCTGGCAGGTTCTCTGCAGGAAGAAGTCCATCACCAGCTCGTTATTGAGAGTCCTCTTGGGATTTTCTCGTCTTAAGATAGGCGTCAGTTCCGAGATGATTTCCGCTTGCTCGTCGCGCGTGAATAAGTTGCTGATCACTCCGGAACTGAGAATATTATTCAAGTATTCGAGGAAGCCCTCTTCCTTGATGTCGAGATCGGTGAAGATAAAAGTCGTGCCTTTGCCTTGAGCTCCGCAGGTGCGATACAGATATCTGAGGTCCTCTAAGAAATTCGCCACGTTGTACGACCTAGTCAGGGTGATCTGAAACGTCTTGTATCCGGCGATGAAGGAGGAGAGCTTCGTGAGGCTTTGCTTGCCGGAGCCGCCGACGCCCACCAGCATCACGTTGCCTTTCGGATGTCGAATGACTCGGGATATCTTCACCAAGTGCAGCATTGCGTCAGGGAAGAACACCAAGTCCATCCCGGCACCCCTTTGCATTTCGTTGAACTGCGTGAGAAACATGTCCAATCGGTCTCGCAATACCTGATCCTCGTAAACAGGTTCGTACACCTTGGGCAGCTCCACGTCCGCTTCTTCGCCTTCCTCGCCAGTCGGTTCCGGAGCGTCCCTGCGATTAAACGAACGTTACACGCATTGGCTCTTTTGTTTTTGAGTGTGCTGTTTCTACTATCGCCTCATAATAACATACCTCATGAAATCGACAAACACAGGATCCTGATTCAGCATGCCCACGTACTTTTTCCCTAGAACGTCGCCGACGACGCGCACCACCTCCTCGCCGAACCAGACCTTGTCGCTTTGTATCGTGAACCTGTCGCTAAACACTCGCGTGCACTCATGCTTCCAGAGCAACATCAGCACGCTCTCTTTGTCGATGACCGTCGACAACGTGCCGACCATACCTTGCCAGATCCTCGAGAGATCCCGAAGACTGAAGATATAATGAAACTTCGCGGGTGTCGGCAGCAGTTTCGTCCGTGTTCTGTCCCAGAGTAGTCGGGTTAAAGGTACCATCTTCTTCACGAGCAGACGCACTTCCTGCGAGAATCCTCTCTTGATATTGTAATGCCCTTCTCCCAGAACGCTGAAGATCCGATCGATCGACGTATTGTCGGGCAATGTGCAGTTGAAGATGCAGAACTGCCTCTTGAGCCTCGAGGGAATGTCGTTTCTTCCGCCACCGGGCTGACACATGGCCGCTAGGAAAGTCACATCGACGATCACGGTAAAATCGCCAGGCTTCTCCAAGGAGTAGAAGCCTCTCGTGTCCATCGTTTGCCGGACGATCTCGTTCGTTATCTGATCGCCCCATTCGTTGATTTGCGGCAGATTCACGTCGTCTATGAAGACCAACATCTTCTTGCCGCCCGGAGGCCCAAATGTGTTTCCCAAACGCTTCTCCACGTAACTCTCGATGGTCTTTTGGAATTGATACGGACTCGTGGCCGAGCTGAAATTGAACGAACGACTCAGAGTCGTGTCTGGATTCGCCTTCTTCATGTACGACTTCATCATGACGGTCTTGGCGGATCCCTGTTCACCTATCAATAATACAGCCTTGTCTTGACGGCCGATCAGATCGATCAGGTATTGAATCCTCACATTATCCGGTATCGGTACCAGAACGTTGCTATAGTCGGGCGTTAAATACTCGGGATAGACGTAATTGGTCACCATGCTCGTCCAAGTGTCCCACACGCCCTTATCCGTGACGAAGAAGTCGAATACCGTGGCGTCCAAGTACCTGTCGGAGGTTGGAAGATCCAACGTGTCGAAGTTTTCGCGAAGATACCTGTCGTACTTCAGCCTGTCGGCGGTTTCCAGCAATGCCCCTATGCTCCACACTAACGCGAACACGTAAAGCCGCTTCAGGTATTCCGCCGTTACCGGCTGCTGCTTGTCTTTCTCCGTATCCTCGTCTTCAGTCTCCTCTAACGACGTCTCGACTGGTATTAGGCCTTCTAGCAGGCAAAGCATTTGCCTCACTATGTTACACTGCAGGACGTCGATGGCGAGCGTCAGCGTTTGGGTGCTCCACGAGTAGATCTTGAAGTCGAAAATTTGCTCATAGTTCGCACGAAAGTGTCATATGACATTATTTTATATTTTAGGTATATACTAAGAATTGACGATCCGGATAACGATAAATCGAGATCTACCTGGGCGAAAGAATCCGCGAACAACTCGTCGAGAACTTCTTGCTCCAGTGTCGATCGTGTCTTCAGCCAAGCGGTGACAACCGGATTCCAGTCCAATCCCGAAGAACTCATGTACACCATGCCGTTCCGCGAAACAGTCGCCGGGCTCGCGTTGTCGATATTGTGCGGCTCGAAGATGATCTTGCACGTCGGTGCCATCGACAGTCTGTCGCCATTCGCCAAAGTCAAGGTTTTGTTGTCGTCCAGTACGGAATTTAAATTTTCTATCCATATGCTGTCGACAGGACCATCGAGCACCAGCCACACGTGCTCGCCTTTCTTTAATTTCAACGTTTTGCGCCAGAGAGCCGAGAAAATCCCGTCGGTCCAATCGTTAGTGGCTACGTCCAAGCGGCCGAACATCTGGGCGGCTGTTATACTCTTGGGGTTCATTCTCATTTCCCTGTGCAGTGAAACGAACTATTCGTGAGATGACCACGGATATGTTTAACACTTTTTAGATTATTTTTCATACGAACGAGTCATCATTGCACGCGCTTGCGAAAATCGGTAATCAAAGTTCTGAGGCGTTTAAATAATCTGTAAACGCTGCTGAGATTGGTGTACTAAACAGGGTGTTCTGAGAAGGTACGGCAAAAATTTAGGTAGATATTCCTCACACCTAAAGTATGAAAAAAATGTTACATGAACGTGGATGCGGTAACGTTTTTTTCAGGAGTTAGAGCTTCTTTTCTGAATATGCGACGTTACGGCTAAATGAAGTATCTCATTTGCTTTATCGGAGTACCTTGTGAGTACCTTATCTGCAGAAATCAGAAAGATACTGGCTTTTAACCTCAGGTTTTTAGCACAGAACGATGATTAACAGGGCCCTATTTTCTTCCACCGAATCTCACAGGGCCTGTTTACAGCGACTTCTTAGAAGATCATCTTCCTATCCTGCTAGACAATGTTCCGTTGATGATTAGACAAAACATGTACTTCATGCATGGAGCTCCCTCTCATCTCAGCCGTATCGCTCGTGATGTTCTAAATCAAACTTACGGTGACCGATGGATAGGAAGAGGTGGACCTACTTCGTGGTCTTTATGAAAAACTTTAAATACAAAAGTTGTAGAAAATCGAGTAACGGACTTGATGGTTGGCCATGACCTTGGCCATGACCTTCCAAGGTCATGTGGAGGTCAATTTGCGTTTTTTAAATGGGAACCCTTATTTTTCATTACACTGTTTTTTCTACTAATTAATTTGAACAACTTTTGTCTAAAATATATTTTTATTTGCCTAATATTTTTTGAGACATTTGAGGAATACTCGATAACTTTTTCAACATTTAACTTACGATATCTCGCTAACTATTTGTCGGAAGGAAAAGTAGTACTAGACTTTCTTGCTTCATTTAGTCTCAAGAGTATATTGTTACAATAGCGCCCTAACTTTTGTTAAGTTACTGACTTTTGGAAATTTCAAAATCATCAAATCAACAAAAATCAGGGCACTATCGTAACAATATATTCTTGAGACTAAATAAAGCAAGAAAGTCTAGCACCACTTTTTCTTCCGACAAATAGTTAGGAAGATATTATAAGTTAAATATTGAAAAAGTTATCAAGTTTTTCTCAAATATCTAAAAAAATATTTGGCAAATTAAAAAATGTTTTAGACAAAAGTTGTTCAAATTAATTGGTAGAAAGAATCAATGTAATAAAAAATAAGGGTTCCTATTTAAAAACGTAAGCTGACCTTCAAATGACCTTGAAGAACATGGCCAAGGTCAAATTCAAAGTCACCATCAAGTCTGTTACTCGATTTCCTACAACTTTTGTACTAAAATCTTTTCATGAAAACCTTGATCCTGCAAAGTTATCGGGGGAGGGGGAGGGGTTCCGGTATTTTTAAGACACCCTGTACTAACGCGTCCGTGAATCAATGCGTCGACGCGTCAATGCTTGTATGCGAAGGACGAATGGTGGACGTTTCGACATTTGTCGTAATCGTACTCAAGGTCACTTGAAACACGAATGTAAATAAACCTACTCATTAAACAATTGTCGTCCATAATGTTTAATCCTAAATTGTTTCTTGCGTAAGTAATACAGTCAACAATATTTTCAACATAGCTCATGAAAAAAACGTTTCCGCACCCATGTCCATATAATATCTTTTCATCCTTCAGGTACGAGGAATATCTCCTTAAATTTTCGCCGTACTTTTTTTAGAACACTCTGTATATCCGCTTGCGCAGATTCATCTACCTGTGCGAGTTGTCACATTGCGTCAAAGCTTTCATCAAGGTGTGTATGCAAGTAGTCTTGCCGGCACCGGTTGGACCTAGCGTCATGATGCCGTGTCTCACGCGTTGCGTCTCGTAAAGTTGTATCAACTTCAGCACCCATGGCGGGTGATAAACTAGTCCAGCTTGCTCGACTTGTTCGTTAATGGCTGCCTCTAATTCCGGATACGACGTTTTCTCCAGGACTTGATTAGGGAACAGATCGGCTACGAGAGATATGAAGAGCGGCTCGTCCTCGTCTGCAAGGCACAGCGAAAGAGAGGAAGAGAGAGAGAGAGAGAGAGAGAGAGAGAGAGAGAGAGAATGTCGCGTTGTCAAAACCTCTCACGCGAGTTAACGCGATTACCTATGAGTTTCGAGAGATTCATGTCCCGTAGGACGCGCATGACGATCGTGCTCTCCGAGTCCTTGGAATTGATTCTCTTGGCCGCTCCTAAAGTCCTCAATACAGATAATATGTTTCGCAGACCGAAGTCGTAGTGAACCTGTGAGAAGCGTGCAACGAAGAAGTGTCTTAAACAATCACTGTTTCCTTTCTCTTCAGCATCTTTAAGGGAAAAATTACCGACTGAATTATCGATCGAAGCTATAGCTGATAAATTATCAACGTCACCTGTTTCGTCAGTTGCTCTTCGCACAATTTGTAGAGAGTGTAGAACTTCCGAGCGAGGGTGATGTTCTCCAGAAATCCGCAGCTGGCGAGTTTCACGCGTATGATGATCTGCCGGTCGGGCACCATCATCGCCACCGTGCGAAATTGTATCTTCAAGTTCTCCGGCAGTTCTTTTCGCCCCGCGTATCCCGGATTCTGAAGTCCGCGGCGCATTATTCACTTTCTCATTCTAACTCGGCGCGCGCACGCGCGTACCTACCATAGTAATGAATATCCCAAGCTCCGGACACATGTCGATCTGATCGCCGTCCGTGAAGACAAATTGTTTCTTCTTCTCCTTCTTCGCGGCGAGCACCACGGCGACCTGTTGCGCGGCAACGGACAAAACTGGCAACTCGATCCTGTTGAATTCGTCGAAGCAGCCCCACGAGCCGCTCTGCGCCAGTCCTTTGTAGATACGGCCTAGTCCCCGGTAATCCATTTGGTCGGAGCAATTGAAGACCACGACGTATTTTGCGAGGGTCTTCCCCATGTCCTTCACGGTCTCGGTTTTGCCGGTTCCAGCTGGACCGCAAGGGGATCCTCCCATCGACATGGACAGAGCTTGCGCTAGAGTTATGTAACACCTGAAAATGCAAGGAGCAGTCGAAGTAACGCGCACGGTAGAGCAACACGCGATTTACGATCGCACTCACCTGTCGGTTAATGGCGTAATGACCAATCGCTCGGTACAACCCAAGTATTCATTCTGGTAAGTGAAGTGAACATCTGTGATACATATGGAGGTCTTGTCCAGGTCTTCCTTGAAGTAGAATCTGCATTGCTTCAGCCACTCGAAGTCGTTGACGGATCGTACGTTCAAACGACACTGAATCAGATGGCACGGATGAATTGCTACACGAAGAGAGAGAGAGAGAGAGAGAGAGAGAGAGGAAGGAGAGAGAGACGGATGTCCGCAGGGAGAGGTGTCTCCTCTGCTACTTTGAACAGCTTACCAAAATATCGAAGATGTCACGTTGATGCACGTGTATAGTGATCAAGGTCTCAAATTTCGTGCGCTCTATCTTCGTGAGATCCCTCGTGGTTTGATCGATCAAGGTGTTCAGCAGGTCGAGGAACTTGTTGTTCGTTTCCACCATGATCTTCTTGTCAGCGCGAGCTTGAGCCAAGGCCAGTTCGCCGTCGCGCGTCCAAATCATTTGGATGCCTAACAACCCTACCTGAGCGGGCATCTTGTCAAGGAAGGTCAGCATATTGAAATTCGCGTCGTTGATCATGCTGTAGCATTGTCGGATGATAGAGTGCAGGGAGAGCTGCGACGTTTGCAGCAATTGCATCAGCCACGTCTCGACGGAGCCCTCCGCCCTCACTGCTCTCTCGAGCTGCACAGAATTATTATTATTAAGAAAGGGATCTTCTCTCTTATCTCAGATTCTACGTTTATTTTCTACTCCGAGGGGATGCAGATCGGAGGAATGAAAATTTACCGCGAAGAAAGACCCAAGTTCTTCAGACGGACGAGATTCAATTTACATACGTTTGCAATTATTCTCTCTCACACACACACACACACACACACGTACCAGAATCGTCTCGCCTTCCGACGAAATGATGGCTGTCATCTTATTGTATTCGATATCGTGGAACTTCACGTAGCGTGTATTATCGAAGATGGAGAGTAGGTGATTCTGTATAGTATGAGAGTCGGACGCCTGGCCGAGTATCTCCAAGAGCGCAGGGTCGGAGACGAAGAAGAACCTCGGGAACATCATGCGCTTCTTTTCCAGGTAACTGAATACAATGAAGAGAATCGTCGTGAGTCGTCGAAAGTGAGTCGCGTATTATGTATTATTGATTGCGCGCACGGTACGCACCCACTCAGGGACTTCTGACATAACTCCAGCTGCTCTTGTAAGTGCGGCAAAAGCTGCTTCAGCAGGTCGTCGCCTACGCAGCAAGGCACAACGCCGGGTGTCTCGTGGGCACGCTGCATGATCTTCTGCCAGCTTTTGTCGATCTTGCTGAACCTCTTGGCCTCCTTCGGCAGCTGCTTCGCAATATCGCCGCCCACGAACACTGCCTCGAGGTAGACCCACATGTTCTGCACGAGCAACCACCTCTCGAGTATCTCGTTCGTATTCGACAGGTCCGTGAGCCACTGCTGTATCTGCTTCCTGAAGGGCGCGTTGTAGCGATTCGACATGAGCGAGCCGAGCACCATCAGACTGTCTTCCAACTGGCCGATCGTCTCCGCGGTTGTGTCTCCCCTCAGCAGCAGTTCCCCGCGGTTGTTGAACGTCATGAACGTCAACTCGTGAGAGGACCACTCGTTCACGACCGTTCTCAACTTGGCCTCGATGTCCTTCTCCTTCATCGCCGATATGCAGATGTCCTCGATGTCCTCCTTGTTCTTCAGCAACGGCGCCTCGAGGATGTTTTTCAGGCAGAAGCCTTCGCTCTCGAGATCGAACGTGTACCTTGTGACCTCGACAATCCTCTGCCAATGGCGCGGCTTCATGGCCTTGTTCGCCATCAGCTCGAGGAGAGGGCACATGTCGTTGAAGTCGTCGATCGTTCTCTTGAGCGCGAAGAACGCCGGCCACTCCTTCAGCCCTTTCGGCAACTTGCGACAGCGATTTTGGAACTCCATCAGCTCGTTGTTGATCTCCTCGATATTGACCTGAATGATGATGACACAGGGGTTATGACGCAGGGGTTAGCTCTTGCTCGCGTTAGTTGAAAAATACAAAAACTTGCCGCGACGTAAGATATTCTTAAGGAGCTTACTGGCTGACCTTCACGATCGACAAGTTTTAGATTCCTACCTCGCCCCAAGGAATGTCGTAATAGCTGCTGACCCTGTCGATGACGTCGTTGTACAGTTTGTACAATTTTTGCAGCAAATTCAGCTCCTTGCGGATCTGCGAGAGTTCCGGATAGTCCGTGTTGGGCAGGCCGAAGAGCTCTTCGCCGCTCTGGTACGTCTGCAGCTTCCGCCACATACCGTCGAACCTGTTCTGGAACAGTATTTGCCTATCGGAGGCATCTCGCGGGCTCAAGCCCGGCTGCATCGGCCCGGACGATCTGTACTCCTCGCAGTACATCTCGTTGTCCACGCGGAATTTCTCGAGATTGTTCCGCAAATCGTCCTGGAACTGCGGCTGCAGCGTCAACAACAGCACGTGGCTCTCGTGCGCCCGCGCCAGTAGATTCTGCCAAGTGTCTCTCAGGTTGTCGACCTGCTCCAGGCATTCCTGATCCACGGGCACCTCGTATCTGGTGACTATGTTGAAGGCTTCCTCGATCGGGTCTATTTTCAGCTCCATGTCGACCTCCTGCTCGCGGATCTTCTTCAGCGTGTCCATGATGAGGCGCACGTCGTCCAAGTCGCGGATCTGGTGATCCAGCTTGCGATCCATCTCGTTCATCAGCGCGTAAACATACTCCATTTCGCGGCGATACTTCTTCTTCATCGCCTGGCCGATCTTATACGTGCAACCTGCGACGTCGGAAATTCGTCGGATCAAGCGGTCCGATCCCATCGCCTCGTTAAGCGACACACGACACTCACCTTTGATCTCCGTGTAGAGACCGTACTTGAGCTTCTCCGTCGACACGGCGATCGATGTGCCGAATATGATCATATCCGGCTCGGTGGCTAGTCGGTCTTCGAGTTCGCTGTGCTTGCGAAGAGTGGTCTCGAATTCCGACAGGGAGATCTGCAGCAACTCTCGCATGCTACGTTCGTTTTTCCAGAGAAACTTATACGGCTTCCAGCGGTCGAGGAATTCCGTCAAGTCCTGCCGGATAATTAATACAAATCGGACTCGAATTGGACCTCGCGCTTTATGTCAGCGTAAGCTCACAGCGTAGATCACCTGTCGTAACTCCACGGTGCAGGTGCTCAGCATGCCGAGCAATTTAATAATTTCCTTGTTGTCCATGACCATCGTGTAGAAGTTCGTTTCTTGAGTTGGGAACATGGGCCTCTCCTCGGAAAGAATCTTGTAAAGCCTACGTCTCCTGGCCTTCGAGTCTTCCGGTTTTTGTTTCTCCGGCCTCCCGGCGTTATTCTGCGCTCGCAGCACGACGTTGACCAGGTTCCTTTTGGACGTTCTTTTGGACGTGTACGGCAGGCTCTTCCACATGTTCTAGCAACGAGATAACGCCAGGACATGTGCGACGATTTTAGCGCGACGATTTCAGCGTAATCTCTCACCTTGGCATTCTTCACGTTCCACTGTGCCACTCCTTTGGCGACGCCCGTGATGACCCTGCCGACCGACGTCAGTGCTTCCTGAACGTCGTCGAGACTCGGTTTGACCGTCACTGACGGGATCATCAGTGTCGCGTGCAGCAGGAATATCGGGTTCGGCGAGGCCTCTGCGAAGACGAGAGGTTCTTAGGCGCGAGGCAAGGGTCGCTTTGAAATAAGTTAAATAAAAACTACGTTGAACAGACAGGAGAACTTGTCGCAGCAAATTGTCCAAGTATTCATACGTCAAAGACGCACAAGAGAGAGAGAAGTTTTGTTCAGAGCGTTACCCGAATCGAGTTCCCGTATGAACCGCTTTCTGATCGCGTCCAGCGATATCCTGGTGACTTTTATTAATACGTCCACAACCTTCCTGGAATAATATCGCCTCATCTCGGATACCGCGTTCCGAACCATTTCCTGCATGCCTTTGGGTAAAGCGCCTGGTGTTGTCAGTAACTGATGGGGGTCATCGAAGTAGTTCCACACCACGGACCAATCTTGCTGGATGCTTTGTTCCGCCGCCTCCCCCCCGCCTTCTGTCCCTTCATTTTCGAGCAATGTAGTGATATCGTGAGTTCACGACGTGAGGTGCAAAATCGCGAGCGATTCGCGGAGCAACGTTAACGATCGATGCTGAGTGCACTACCTTCGCCGGTGAGGAAGTCAAACTGGTGGGCATCGGCGGTGCTTTTGAAGCTGTCTATGGCCTTTCTAACGAGTTGCAACACCTCCTCCACCGCTTCCTCGACCATGGTGCTCTTGCGGTGCAAATCCACCGCAGCCGTCCTACATATCTCCTCGTTCTTCTCCACGAACCCCTCGATCGTCCACGGCTGCTCGGATTCGGGTAGAGCGTGCAAGGTTACTTTCTGCATGCTCGCCAACACTTGCAAGATCCTGATAGAGTGGAAATCATGATCAGTAAATCGACTCGTGGAGTTTCTAAGCTAGAAGAGGCGAAATCGCTTCCTCCAACTTGGGCATTTACCTGTTGTCGTAGACGTCGTGCACCCTCGTAATCAGGATGTCGAAGGTCTTGATCTGCTCCTTTGTGCTTTGGCAGAAGTCCTTCCAATCCGGCTTGGTCCATGTTAAGATTGTTAAGCCGGGCTTCAAGAGAGACGCGATGCAAACCAAATGCGGCAACAAGAGCGGTCGAACCTCCAACTTCACGCGCTTGGCGGTAGAGACGAATTCCTCGATCATAAGCTGAAGCGAGTCCGTGATCAGCGTGA
The DNA here is from genome assembly GCF_003227715.2 of Harpegnathos saltator. NCBI lineage: Eukaryota > Metazoa > Arthropoda > Insecta > Hymenoptera > Formicidae > Harpegnathos > Harpegnathos saltator. Next base: position 440,829 of record NW_020230040.1, read on the forward strand.
AGTGTTCTCTCTTCGCTAATATCGTCAGTGCGACGATTGGGATCTCCAAGTTGATCTTCGCCAGACAGTCGGCTTCACGGAACAAGAGAACGACTCGGCTCTCCAGATTCACCTTCACTTTCGTCGACTTCTCATCGATGATCAGCAGTGGCCTGCGGGAAAGTATGACGAGGAACGTTGCGTGTCGGAGGAGCAAAATTAATTCTATAATACATCACCGGTCTTGAAGTCTGACCGTTTCAGACAATCCTCGATGACCCAGGAATTCTGGTGCGTCCAGATCTCGGCAATGTCGGTCTGGTACTGTTTAAGAATCGTCACGACGTGATTGTACCTCTTGATCAAATCGCCGGTCAGTGGCAAGGTCTTCAGGACAGAATGATTCGACACGGACGTCGTCAGCTCGTCTAGATGCACTCTGGCACAATTTCAATGTTGCTCTTCAGCGTCTGTGAATAATTGTACAGATAACGTACGATCGTTGTATCTCGCTTACTTCAAGGAATTCGCCCAAGTCAATCGTCCAGCTATGGGTGGCATGTGCCTCGGTAACGGCGGGTCGTCTCTCTGTCGTTTGAACAGCTTCAAAACCCGGTCTATCTCCCTGTCGCAGTACCTCACGACGACGTTGTACTTTTCTTCCAACTTCGCCAGCGGTATTTTCTCGCTGACCTTTCTTGTCAAATCGGAGGCGTCAGGAAGCAATGCGCGGCATTGAAACAACATTTTCTCGATAGGTGTCACACGTGGATTTGTGGAAGAAAAGAGAAGCGAAGTACGCTCGCGTTACCTTCTCGAATCGCGTTAAAAATCGTATTCCCTGCGGCGTCTCCCACACGTCAGCGTAATTCTTCTCGATGATCTCACCGATGCTCTCCTTCAATGTGTTTGTCTTCGTCATAAAGTCATCGTAGTCCGTGTCAAAGTCAGCGTTCCTCGGGTCCAGGTAGTCGTAGGACTTGCTGGTCGCGACCTTCTTCGCCTCCTCGAAGGTCTTCATCGCCTCGTCCAACGCTGGGAATTTCAGCAATCATCTCATCCATGCGTAACGTTCGAGAGACGAGAACGCAGCCAAGTGACGTACCTTCTCCGAGAAGCAGTCCTTCCATTCGCCTCTCGAAGAGAGTTTGGTAGTCCTGTATGAGATCGAACATTGTGAGGATCTTGCGGATTCTGGTGCAAAAGGCGTCGAATCGGCCGAAAACGTGCGTCTCTGAGAAGGAGAATTCTTGTTCCGTCACCGCCGGCGAACATCGAACCAGTCTGTACGTCTCTCTGTAGGCTCTGAAACGAGAATTACTTCGAAATTCGAATCTCTCCGTGTGCGAGCGAATTTTAATTGTGTGTACGCAAGCTTAATTAACAGGGTTGGAAAAGTTACTTTGTAAAAGTATCTAGTTACAGTTACAGTTTTCTTCACTGTAAAAGTAGTTACAGTTATGACTTACTGATCTTCAAAAATAACATGTTACAGTTATAGTTATTTAGAAAGTAACTAGTCGTTACTTTCCAGTTATTTTTTTTTACAATAACTGTGCTATTATTTTAAATTTGGTAATTTGGTGTAAATTCCTTCAATTTTATGTTTGTTATATAATTATATATATTCCTCATATTGTGTAGAATTTTTACAAATTAGATTCATTATTAATTGCAATAAGCAATTCATATTTATTCTTTAAGACTATTAATAACAATTATAAGAAAATGAATGAATTTGATGAGGATAATAAATACTAAAAATACTAAAAGTAATGTTAACATCGAAAATTAGATTTTTTCACTAAAAATATATTGATATTTTATTGATATTTTATTTTGATATTTTATATTTTATTTATTGATATTTTAAATTTCTTAAAGTTGTCGGAATTTTACTTGCATGAATAATTTTTTTGCCAGCGCATATTTTGCAGAGAAATGCCCGGTTGTTCTTATTTCCAAATTTTTGCTGTAACTCGAATATTTCTGCATATGCTGGCCATGGCATTTTACAATCCTTCTCCATTGAATGAGATGTTTTATCCATTGCTTCAGTTCTTTATATAACTGAAACCACGCAGCGCACTTCACGCCAAACGTGGCGTTTATGTTGAAAAATAAGGACTGGCGCGACGGAAATGTTCAACAATTTTTTTGAAAGAAATACAAGTTGCGTTCGGAGAGGAGATTACCAGCGCTATTGCGTTATTTTATTTTACCCTTGTTCTACATCTAACGAACGATAAAGATAGATGACGCAATAGCGCTGGTAGTTCTCCAAATGCAACCAGAATAACTGTGTGCTTATTGGATTCAATATATCAAGCATCGCGCGTCGCGTTATCGTGCTAGTCTGCCAGAAACTTAAGTTTCACATATATAAAGTAACTATTAAATTAGTTACTAGTTATCAAACAAATGTAACTAATGTAAGTTAAGTTACAGTTACAGATGGAAAAAAACAGAACCAAGTTAAGTTATAGTTCAATATATCAATATATCAAAAAGAGAAACGACCATAACTATATAACTTCGTTACAAGTGACGAGTCACTTCCCAACCCTGCTAATTAATTATCCGTGTCAGCGAATTATTAATCGGTTGCGCAAATTTATGTATCGGTACTTGTTCAGACGTAGGCAATGTTTCAGCCTCGATCGCGCGGCAACGCGATCTTGGCTCCAGACCGTCTCCCGACCTCTCTTCGTGACGTAATCTCGACAGGCGGCGATCATCTGATTCGTGATCTTGATCATCAAAGAACTCGTTCTCTCCGAAGTGTTGTAATACCTCGAGACGCTGTATATCAGCCTAACAGTCTGCAGTAACGACACCAGCGAATCTCGCATTTTTACCTGTGGAATTTAAAATCTTTTAATCGCACACACACACACACACACACAGTATCTCATTTGGAGGACGCTTATTATTTCGCTTATTATTTCAAAATCGAATACGTGTCGGCTCTCGGGAGGATTCAACTCACAGGATCGTCGAGATAAAGGCAATGACAGCACTTCTCCAGCGCCTGGATGAACTTGGTGTTATCCTTCGCTTCGTTGTAGCAATAGGTAATTTCGTCCTCCGCGTCGACCCAGTCCTTGATCAATTTTGAGCGTGCGACTTGCAGGCACAGCAGCGACATAGTGACCTCGTGATCCTGCAATTTTCTTCGTGAATCTCTACCGAATCGTGAGTTGGCAAACCGAGGTCGCGCAAAGAGCATGGTGGGACCTGCAGACGGTTGACCAGTTGGCTAAATTGCGCTCCTCGTCGTTTCCAGTATTCGAGTTCCTGCTGCGGCCCGGAATTATCGTTCTCTCTCTTCACCTGCTTGCTCTCCGCCATGAAGTCTTTGAGTCTCTTTATCCAGAGCCTCACCCTGTCTTCGATCTGTTCCACAGCGTTCTCCTTCGCCACGAAGGTCTTCGCCTCTTCGAAGTTGTGCACTTCTGTCATCATCGGCTCGCCGTCGCTGAATATGCTAGCTTCGCGCGCTACCTTCTCGCAAACTTCACGAGCACCGAATATTACTCAGGTCCTTGTAAGAATATGTAAGAACGTAAGATATATGCAGCTTTCTAAGAGTACCTTTGAGAGCGCTGCAAAAGGATCGCAAACCCGGCAGCAGGAGACTCTTGATCATCGAGCAATCGTCCTCATCCTCCACGCCGGGGTGCGCTAACGCGTCCATGAACACTTGCTCCACGACTCGCTGGATGGAAGTGATTACGCCCACCTTCATCGTGTCTATCACACCTGTATAGAGGTCTTTCTGGAAGCCTTCCTCGGGCAGTGGCTTCGACACGCTGATTCTAGAAATCAGCATCAGCGATTCGAGGAACAAAAGATGGCGCGGCTCAGCAGGAGGAAGCATTCTCGCGGGTATCTCAAATTGATTAACGTCACATGAATTACCTGAACATGTAAATGCAGATGCCTGTGCAAGGCGTCTGCCAGCCATCAGTCAGGAAGAGCTTCTTCTTCGGTGGTTCCTTCGGCTCCCTCTGCTCCTTCACCTTCGACGTCGTCGCGTTCGGAGCTGATCTGCTCGAAGCTGCAGCCTTCGGTTGTACCTTTAACGAAATTCTTATTCTCGTTACCGCCGTCTTCGGACAGCCGACGATCTCGTACCGTGTCGGTCGGAGGCTCCGGCTCTTCCACTTCTTGGTAATACCAGACGAGGGTAGATCTCATATGCGGTACGAACAGCAGATTGATCTCGTCCAACATGTCACCCTCGAAGACGTGGTCCATGACCTCGTGTCGGTTCAACTGCGTCGCGTCCATCAAGAGCTGGAAGGCGAATTCCAAGCGGGGGTCCATCTCCCCCCGCCTCGCCTTCCTCTCGCATTCCTCCCGTCGTCTCTGCAAGCACAGGATAATTGTTGTTAATCCACGACGCGGGATAATGCACGAGGCGGTCTCATTCATCTATCGAATTCGAGGGAGCTCGCGACGCAGCACCGCATTGTTCGCATTGTTCCGCGTATCTCCGCGAGTACTCCGGGAAAACTACGCGAGTCTCCGTTCGCGCGCGAAATCTCAAGAATCTCCCTCTGTCACGACCTGGAGAATATCCTCGGGACCTTCCTCATCGCTACCGTCCTCGGAACCGTCTGACCTCTGTTTGATGATCTGCGGCCCCTGCACGAACATGAGCGGGCAGGTGGAGAACGCGGCACGTGGCCGCGATGGAGGCTGACTGAGCGGCGAAATGCAGGCTGCACTGAGAATCACCCTCGAGGCTCGACGAGTTCTCGCGAACATCGAGGTGGTGCGAGGGGTGATGTCTCGCGGTGCCACGGCTTCGTGTCTGGCACCGCCCTTCGACGCATCGTTCGTGTCGTGTGGGAATTTCCGCGCGATCCGACCTATACTAAGTAGATAGTCGATATCGATGAATCGTGGATATCTGCCGCGAAACCGGCGCGGCGGCAGCCGCCTCGCTTCTTCATGCACGGCTCGACTTGCTGCGAGGTCGCCGCGAAAGCGTGCGACTAATAGCGCGAGAAATTGCTTATTGAGACGCCGGTAATGAGCCACTTGTTATCCAATGTACAATGTAAGGGGCCGATATCGTGAGAATTGCACGTCGGGTGGTGTCCGTAGAGTAACGCACAGTGTAATGTTACATCACATCGAGATGACGAAGTATTCAAGGGAGAATCATCAGGGGTGGAAACTGCTAAAGACTGCTGTCGAACTAGATAGCGCGTCGGCGCGAAAATTGCTCTGTCGCTTGTTGCGCAAACATCGTTCGTTTTCCCTCCGATTAACCGCTCGTTCAGAGACTCGCACGGCAGGGGAGGGGGATCGGTGCACAATTTTGCGAGATTGCTCGTGTGCGTGTTGAAATTTCGCCGATCCTCCGCGGCAGCGGGGGGTGGCTCACCAGGAGGATAACAATGAACGCGATGCGGCATTAAAAGCTTATCAGTCGGGATGATCGAATCGCGCGAGCACGCGACGCGCATACCGATGTGCCTTGTAAAATGCAACATTATGCACACGTGATGTCGCGAGCCGACGTGGTACGTGTCTTGTGTTCCGCACGAAATAGAACGTCACACGGTCGATTGTCGTCCGGAGCGCACGCAAAATTTCTTTTCTTGCATCCGTGCGGAAGGCGCGAGGGCCTGCAAGAAAGAGAGAGAGAGAGAGAGAGAGAGCGTCGCTCGCGTGCGAAAATTCGAGTTGCGCCCGATTTATTAACTGCCGTTTCGGCGCGTGCGGGGCGAAATTCCGCGGGGATAAAGTTGCAGATTGGAAAGTTTCGGCCGAAGTTCGAGAATAAATCTTCCGCCCTGGACAGGTAGACCCCGTGAATTTGCAAAAGGGCAGCACGGCTCGCCGCGAGGGCTCGCCGGATCGCGGGATTTCGAACTTGAGAAGCGTATTTCTGTGCTCGCCGTACTCGCGTGACGTTTCACACGTTATTTATATACACTTAAAGGCCTAAGATCGCAAAATCGCGTTGCGTCGTCACGGGTTACGTGGCCGTTGATCCTGGCACCGGTTGGGACCGAGCGTATCGCACGAATCATAAATCAATCACACTCGTCGAAAGCGATCTTATATAAATAGATGTCCCGAAGCTATTATTAATTCGACTTTCGTGGCTCGTGGATTTTGCTCACTTTGGCTTCGTCGCTGATCTCCGTCATGTCTCGTGCTGCGAGAGGCCCTCTTTTACGACAGGACACACCGCGAAACAATGCACGTTCTTATGCGCGGTCCGCGCCGTAATGCGACATTAACTGCGTTTCCCCGTCTTTTAGGCGGCACTCATACTCCTTCTTGCGCTCTGTCTGTCGCTTTTCCGCTCTCTCTCTCTCTCTCTCTCTCTCTCTGCCATCACTCGCCCCCTGAAAGTACCGTCGAGTGAAAGGAGTAAAAGAACGGACGAATTGGTTCTTACGTACCGTTAAATAATCAAGTAGCACCGCAGTTGATGCATTATACAGTTGACGCAGAGAATGTGACGATAATGGCCACTTGACTCGAGTGGTCTGGCGTTACTCGCTTTTAAGAAGCGACTGACGCGATATAATACAGGCGATTATTGATTAAACTGCCGTAAACGCAACCATTTATCCTTGAAATATTGCCAGTCATTATTAGGTGTAGGACCACGCAACGAATCGTAATCCCTAATTAAGTGACACACACACGCGATTTCTCAATCGTGCGTGTGAACACTCGGTAGACACATTTTTGAAGCTTCCTTAAGAAACGTTTTTTTGCGAGGCACTGATTATTAATAATTTTTTACGCGGTCGCACATATAAAAACGATCGTGAGCAAGATTGCATTGTAAGTGTATAGGTTCTACTGTGCTTTACGTGTATTTTACCGAGTATATATTATTCCAATAAATTGAGTTATAATATTGTCAAGAGGGATTGTTGGGCTATTGACTAAAGCTTAGTATCGACTAAAGAGACGCCTCCACGACTCCGTGGCCAAGTAGTACCAGCCTGTGTCGGGTCGGACACACTTGGAAGCGTAAGTTGTGTTCCACGTGCGTGACACGGTGAGATCAAGCTGATTCCGCACGGCAAAGCCCGAGCAGCCCGGACTGCTCGCGAACGAGAAACTTCTTCCTCTGTGCGTAGCGTAACGTAATCTCTGACGAGATTATCAATCGTGAGTAGAAGTGTAATTTTTCGTCGAAGCTTCGATACGAAATATTCGACGACCGAAGTTTCGAAGCTCCGAAGCTTCGAAGCATCGAACACCCCTTCGAAGTTTCTTCGAACTTCGAAATTTCGAGAATTCGAGAAGGTGTAAACGAAATAGAAATATGCGTCTGGGGAGGAAAATAGAAATTGAAAATGAACGATTCGTTTTTCACATTAACAACATGACAATCGCAAGTTTGCAATTTCGAAGTGCCGAGCACAGCTGTGTAAAAAGTTTTTTTTAATTTAGATTATATATTGCCTGATTTTTTCATACTTTTGTTATCCGCGGAATGTAGAATAGAGATGACTGAGATGGCCTAGCATGCAATACGTGCGTGCGGAAACAAAGAGCGCAGGCTCGGAAACAACCGCCCCTTCGCAATCCTTCGAAGCTTCCTTCGAAGCATCCTTCGTAGCTTCGAAGAGTGATATCTTCGAAGACTAGTTTTCGCAGCTTCGGCATGAAAAACTTCGTTTTGAAGTTGACTTCGAAGCTTCGAAAGATTCCGAAGCTTTGGAGCTTCGGAACTTCGAAGCTGCCGAAGAGTAACAGCCCCGATCGAGAGGCGTCGGCAGGATGCAATTTGAGGAGAGGCGGGGGAGGGGGGCCAGGGGGAGGAATGGTATCGTAAAAGAAACAAAACACGCTCAAACTCCATGTATCGAGTGAAATATGCGGCGTCTATATATATACGTCCTCTCGGTTTATTATTGGAATATCTCCTCGCTAGACTAATCTCTAGGACAATAACCTTTAATATTGTACCATTATCATCAAAGTCGTATCACGTCGTGACGTATCTAGTACATTCGTCGTTACGTTCTGATCGGGATTGCTTCTACGGCGACTCTCTCGTGTTTGCTCGCGTTTATCTCCATTACAAACTAGTACTTTTGTAAGACGGATGCATGTGTTAGACTAATTTCTTTCTTTTTCGCACATCGCTGCTCGCGAGAGATCTTTTACAATTTGTTTCTTCTTCTTCTTGGATACACATCGAGATATAATTCAGCGTTTTCTTTCTACTTCCTCCTTTCTCCCCCTTTTTTTGCTTCTTCTCGGAGTCGAACTTCTCGTACAACACTGAGATTCCCCGTGTTCATTAACAATGCGCCCGCCCTAAAAAGTGTCGCTTACTAATTAAGTCTATTTTGATTGCCTACACGCAAGTTAACATTTCATCGGCCAAATAAAACGGTTCACAAACTACATCGTGAGTCGATGAGTGATAACGACAATAACGAGATACAACGTAATTTTCGCTACGCTCGAAACTCACTTACGTTTCGAGGCACAAGCGATTGAGACCGAACCGAAGTATCACGTGGTGGAATATATATTGACTAAATCCATCCTCTTCCCTTCCGCAGTAGAATTATACACAACCAAGCCAACTTGCTTTTGCACTTAATTAATCGGTAAAAAATAGACGTTGTCTGTAAATCGTCTCATACGGTTGGCAAAACTGCAACTTGCGTCGATGTGTTCCGTGTTGATTTTGCGCTGGTCAAAACCGTGAAGCATTCCTGACCTGTGTGTAATTCCTCGTTAAACGTCACTGTTCCCGTCCCGTATACTAAATGTGGTAATGCCCAATCGTCGATTGCGCGCGCGTCAAGATCACGCTACATCAAGATCACGATTAGGTCCTGGCAGATCGGTTTGCCGCCCGAGTGCGAAAGGCCTCTCTCTCTCTCTCTCTCTCTCTCTCTCTCCTCCCCGGCCACCACACCACCTCTCGAATCCACCGCATCGTTGACTACATTGACTACGCGTTTCAAATCAATGACGTTTAAATTAGCCTCTGTGGCACGACACGGTTACCACACCGAGTATACAAGCGCGTGATTTCGCTGCCAGACGATCGCCGATCGCGACGCAGGCACGATCGTACGAGCGTGCAAACACGGATCGGGGCGATCCATCTTGCGAACAATCTGTTAAAACATGTAATAACAGCACGCCCATGGTGAGGTACGTTACAAAACTAGTACAAAACTAGCAGCTAGGTACAAAAATGTAATTAATAATGTCGTTAATAATGGAGGCCGCCCGGGAAACTGCCAGGGACCAACTCCGTTCGCCTGTTATCTCCCTCCTTCGCGCTTCCTTCTCATCTAATCTCCTCGTCGTCGTCATCGTCGTCGTCTCTCTTCGCGTTCTCTCTTGTCGTCTCGTCGACAAATTTTCGGTTTTCTCCACTACTCGTCCCTACGGACGAACGGTTCGACTCATTCGTTTTGGCCCTGTGTGTATCTTGCTTCCTCGCGCACGATCATTCCTTACTTATCCCTCTTAAGCGACTTTCACGTGTTTAGAATGTCGTAATTGCTGAAGAATTTAATACTGCTCGATTTTGGCGAGTTCGCGAGTGCGGAGTGGCGCGAGATTCGTCTCTTGCCGCGTATACGACAGACGTGAGACAGTCAAGCACGCGAGAAGAGGAACGCGAGCTGATAAGTACGATTTAATTTAATTATCAATTTCAATCGCAGATACTCTCCACTCCCTAAAGTCGTAACGTGGAATTATCGTGAGCTCTGGCTCCGAACAGAAGTCGTTGTTTGAAGAATCTTCACGAAGCGCAGCGTTTTGTCTTATGTGAAAGCGAATCTTTCATCTGTAACTTACAAATTATCTTCTTTCGAGCAGTCTGCCCGTTCAACAAAGAACACTTCTCGCGATTGTGGTTTGTCAGCGCAGAAACTCTGACGTCGTTGTCGCGAAAGACTCGTGAGAAGCACGAAAATCTAGCGTCGAGAAACCCGTGAAAATCCTTCGTCGTGACCTCAGGGTTAATTGCGAGTCGCAAAATAGAGAGGAGCCGAATACACGCTTCGTTAATACATCTCAACTACTGAGAAAGAGAAAGAAAGAAAGAAAGAAAGAAAGAAAGAAAGAAAGGAGAGTGGGGAGCAAGGGGAGAAAAGGGGAAACTCCTCGCGCGGTGTCCTCGCGCATAACTAGATCTCGAACCACTGCGCACCGACGACAATTAAATTACAGGGGTAAAGCTTACGATACTCGGATCTGGACGAGAGAACCGGATCACGATCAGCGATTCTATACGTACGAAGAGATATATTCGCAATAAAATCTGTGTGTGTTAACGCGTCGTAGCCGAGCCCGGCCAAAAAAGGTTCGTCGCAGTTCGAGAACACGCGTGTGATTCGCGTGAATGCGGCGTCCTTCTCTCTTGCAGGGAGACCGGATGCGTGTGCGTCAATAACACAAGTTATGCTTACTTTGATTTGTTTTTATTTTCATTATTCCCAGCGCAATAAGTAATGCCGTTGCGCGAAGCCGCGCGTGCCTTCGCCGTCGAGCTGACTCGAGGAACGATGGTGCGTCTTGTGGTCAACGCGATTACTGGTCGCCGTTACTCATTGTACTGACAATAACAACACGTGTAACAATTTCCGGTGATGTACGAAAAGAAGAACGTACGACGAAGTCGTAATGGCCTTTCTCTCGTCGGATCTCTCGCGAGATCCTCGAACATTCCCCCGAAATGTTCTCACTCAAATTGCGATCGAACCTGCGTTACGTTGCTTTTTTTAGCCGGGTTTGCGATTTACATAGCTAACGCTCGAACTAGGAGACAGTCGATAGTTTCTTTTTTTCTTTTGCTCTTGTTTGATTCCGTTGTGATAGGCAAGACATCGTAATACAGCGTCGTGATGGAGCGTCATCCGCGGGAGGAGCGGCTGCGCGCCCCTGCGGCCCCGCGTTGAAAAAATGCCGCGAATTAAACAGCGTCCAAGCGCTCCCATCGGGACAGTTTTCCTTAGAGTTGAAAAGTGTTACACCCTCGATTGAAACGTGTTACAGTGTCTAGAGTAAAAAATAGAAGCTGAGAGATTTTTCTTTTTTTTTTTTTCATGCTAGACATCGATTTCTCGCGTTACTGATTCTCGTTTCTGCGGAGTTAATAAGTCCGTCGTTGAAAAAAACACCGGGACGCGCCCACACATCCACGCGAGCACTACTCAGGAGCGTATAATAATAACGAGCAAACATTGGCAAACATCGCACTCTTCCCTTTTCATCTTGCCGGCGTTACGCGGCGGTCCAGCCAGCTTGACGCTTGACTCCAGCGTTCTAACTGTTGTTCGTAACAGGCTCCGCGAATCCTGATCACGTCCGCTAGTCGCCCGAACCCTTCGACACAGACGAGGAAGCTGTATTGCGCTCTGAAAACCACTATTCCGCTATTCCAAAAGTTTACCCAATTAATACCAATCGAGTTAATATTACATTAAACGTACACGCGCGTATGCCGCGTGTCGTCGCAATCTTCATTGCAGCAAGCTGCAATTTGACAAATCGCAAGAAGATCGGGATTTTTCACGTCAAAAGAGGCGAATTAGCAAGTCTGCGCCCTGCAACTGCATTTGTTGATTGCGCAACCGTCGTGAATCTAATTTCGGTCGAAGGGTCCGTTTTTCTTCGCGTATACAGACATCGCGCATTCTTCAAGATTATTTCGCCAAGCCACTTTACACCCATACCTCCGACACATATATTCTCTCTCTCTCTCTCTCTCTCTCTCTCTCTCTCTCGTCATCTTGCATCTTCCTCAAGTATTTCGACTCCGGTTCCAGCTGCGGCAAAATTTCCCGCCGCTCGAATACTATCCCAGTACGTAGCTCTCGTTCGAAATTGCGCCTCGAGTCGTCATAGTTCACGTAGACGTGCGAAAATTGGACGCAATAGTTTACGCTTTCATGCAAAAAAGTCGCAACTAGCCGATTTTTGTTTGTAGCGCTTTGTACAAGATTAGTAATAAAGCTTTTACAGCGGGCGCCGAGTCAGGATCGGCCCGCAAAACTCGCGTGATCTGGATTAAGAATTAGATTAAACGACGACATTTTGATTTGATCGTTGGGGGGAGGGGGAGAGGGGGGAGGTGGGAGGAGGAAGGATAGTTGATCCTATCGACCCAGCACGTCGAGGAAGCTAACGAGAGCCCAGCTAGATCTCGAAAAGAGGACACATACGCGCACACACGCGCCTTCTCTTTCCGGTCGAGCTGGCGAGTACCAGCCTTGAGTGAGAAAGAGAAGACGCGCGCAAGAAAGGGAGAGCCGGCCGCGTCACGGGTGTGAGAGAGGAAGAGCGTTAAAAAAAGGGCGTAAACACTGGCACGCTCTCGGCACTCGATTCTTGCATCTGTCCGAGGGCGTTCTACGGGCACGACGACACTTCGACGACGCAGACCTCGTCGCCGACGACGCGTCACATTCGTAGAGGCATCTCCGTTAATTGACTAGATTTCTCTCCCTGCACTGTAATTCCGGCGTAATGTCGTTTCATTCAATGGATATATATATATATATATATATCGGTTTGACGATTTTGTATCTGCGGCCCGCTCGCGCGACAATCGTTAGTAACTCTCGTTTGTTCCTACCTTCTCTTTCGTTTTGCTTTGCTTTTTGTTTTTTCTTCTTTCTTTTTTTTTCGCATAATACGCTACGACACTTATTGAGCGTGGTTCTTACGACGTAGACTAGGCGACGATTAGTTTCTCAAATACCGCGGAGCGACACACATCGTTTCTTCGTTTTGTCTCACGTGCGACGACGCAGAAATTCGTCCCGGCTTAAACGAGACTCTAATTAACGGACTCTAGCGTGTTTGAGCGAAGCGAGAATAAATTTTTTTTCTTTTTTTTTTGTTCTTTAAGAGAAATGGACGCGCATCGGCGGAGTCGCCGAGTTCCGCCAGCAACGCGTCTCGCAAAATTCTCGGGGAGCAGCTTGCCGCGCGTCTCCGTCCGCGCGTGTTCACTTCGCGCTGCGCGGCGCGTCGCGTCGCGCGATGCTGATATGTCTTCGTCACGGCGACCAGAGGCAACGAGAGGCCGACTGCTCAGACAGACTGCTTCGAACAATTCTCGTAGTCGTAGCAAGTGGACAAAATATTCGCGAGTTTGGAGCTTCGCCGGGAGAGAAACGCGCGAAATGCAAGACGACATCGCAGCGGTAGATCTCCTCGATCTCGTCGTCCGACGTATCTCTGCGTCTTTCCCCTCGAGTTCCTTCCATCTTCGAATCAGCGGATCGGAGGCCGACGTCGCGCTCGTGTGACCGCGAGCGCGAGGTCACGGAGGAAGGAGTCGCGCTGCGGGCTGCGCCGAGACGCGAGAACGATCCTTAAATAGAAGAGACAAAAGCGACGCTCTAAGGTAGGCGCCGCGGTAAAAGTAGTAGAACGTAAGGTGGAGAAGCGCTGCTGCTCGTATAGACGTAGTCGATGTTGCGTTAGTCGTCGTCGTCGAGGCCGAGGAGTTCCGGCGGAAGCCGCCTGTGCCGACAGAACAGGGTGAGGCAGAGCACTCGCGCGGCCAGCCGGAACTGGGGACTCAGAGTGCTGAGGACGACCGCCTTCCAGAAGCTATTCGCAACCCCCAGCCACACCACGGAGAAGTGTAGAAATCGGACCTGGGGGTGACACAAAAAAGCCGGGTTCCGGCTATAAGATCTCGACCGTCAGAGGATCGATCCTCCCCTGCAACCGCGCGCGCGCGCGCGCGCGCGGTCGGAGAGGTCCAAGTTATCGCGCGATATTTAGCGGCATCGCCGGCGCCGGCGAGATCAAGAAGGCACGCGAGAATTGAATTTTCAGCGACGGCGGAACAAAGTTCGTCTTGAATAAATCAGAGATCGTACGTTCTCTCTCGCGCACGCGTGGCGATGCGGCAGACGCCAGGGGGGGGGGGAGGGAGGGAGGATAAGAAATCTCAGCCCGGAGGGGGGAGGGGGCAGTTCCTCAGGCTGCACGTGCTGTACGCGTTCCCGCGTAAGCGAACTTCTTATACTTATATGCCGCATGTCGAGCATTCTCTATTAACCTGCTCCGCTTCGCAAACGAGTCGACCTACATTTTTAATCGCGTCATTTTCAATGCTTCCTTTCGCGAAGTTCCGAGCTATTTTTAGACCCGTGCCGTGCCGCTGTCATTGCAGTCGTCCTGACGCCGGCGCGTCTTCAGAAAATTGTCACTTTTTACGACACGCCGCGGCCGTCAGGGAGTAACGTTAACGTCATCGGTGTTATTCGCGTGTAAACAGTTAAACTGGCATTTGAGGCGCAATGTGTGTGTGTATGTGTGTGAGCGAACAGAATCGCGCACTAATGCCCGGTTTCTTCGCATCTCCCAATAGCTATCTTCCAGATAAAGATATCCGTCAGATAACTAAACATTTGTTCTCTTCACTGAAACCTCTGGTTACATATCTAACAGATAGTTATTCTTCACTACTACTAACTTTCGACATAAAATTTACTATAAATTACCGTATTCTACGAGCGACATATTCTTCTCCGGGCCAGTTCTACGACCAACTGGCCAACATATTCTTCTCAAGTGATGTTATATTTTGCGATAATAAATATTTTCGAGCCTATCTTCGGTTAACTTCGGTTTCGCAAAAGTGTCGAAACTATCCGATTCAATGGCAGAAGGCAGAAAGAGAAACAGATTTGACAAAAACTGAAATTGATTTGGTAATCGAGATTATTTGGGTATCGAGATTAAAATATAAATATATTATCGAAAATAAAAGAATGCAATGCAACAACATGAAAAGATAAAAACGAAGCTGGGGACAAAATTTGCAACGCTGCTTCGAGAAACTTTCCTCGTCTTCTTTCCACAAATTCATCATCACCATCAGATTCAAAAATATTAATATCCACGAGCAACGAATCCATTGTTATGTTTGTGTTTCCATAAAAACAGCAACGATTACGTATTCTTGTAACTTTTATGTTATGTCAGGGCACCGAAATCAACATCTGCCAGATATCCGCTGCTTCCGCTACGGAATAAATTTATCTGCCGGATACAAACTTTACACAGGTGAAGAAAACCGATTCTGGAAGATATCTCATGGATAAAAGTTACCGATTTATCTACAGCTTATCTAGAGATGAAGAAATTGGGCAGAAGGAGAAGCTCACCTCGGGAGGTCCGTTAAGGAGCCCGTATATCCTTACCCCGGCGTACGGCGCCCATGACACCCAGAAGGTCAGCACGAGGACAAAGGACATGATATGACTCGGGTTGCTGAGATTTTCCGACAGCGCGGTGGCATACTCCTTGTCGTGAATCAGTACGCCGGACCTTAATCGCCTCATCATGGAGAAGATGTAGGAGTACGTGTAGACGATGGTGATGACCGACGGTCCCAGCACGAGGATGGACAGCGTGATGGTGTACGCGGCCATGTTGCCCCAGTCGAGCATGCAGATGAAGGCCTCGCGATCGAAGATCGGCTTGTTGAAGCCGAGCAAGGGTGGGCAGCACATCATCGCCACGCTGATCCACGTGAAGACCATCCAACATTGGCATCGAGTTTTCGTCTGTACCGTCTCGTACCTCAGCGGTTTCCTGCAACGGAGGATCGCACCGGGCGACTCGTCACAAACGTATTCCTGTGGCTGCGATCGATCGATCGATCAACGTGCCCTGCGTTCATTTCTCTTTCTCTCACTCTCTCTCTCTCTCTCTCTCTCTCTCTCTCTAATAGCCCACCTGATAGCCAGATATCGATCCACGGAGATCCACATAAAGGTGTACACCGATACCGCCCAGAGCGTCACCTCCAGGTAACCGACCAGTCGACACACGATGTCTCCGTAGACCCATCTTCGCACCAATGCCGGATACACCGAGAGCGGTACCACCAACAGACCACAGAGAAGATCTGCAGAGGCGAGCGATAGCAAGTAGTAGTTTATCACCTCGGAGGGACCTGCGCAAACGAAACTTTCTTAGAGCGATGACTCTAGAGCCTTACCACGCATGATTCCGCCGACGGATGTGACGTTCAATTAATCGACTAAAGACTAAAGGGTTGTTCCGCTCGTAATCAAGTTACACACGGTTTTCATCATCGAAGAGAAAGAGAGAGAGAGAGAGAGGGAGGGAGAGAGAGAGAGAGAGAGAGAGAGAGAGAGAGAGAGAGAGAGAGAGAGAGAGGGAGAGAGAGAGAGAGGAAGGGAGTTTCGTTATAAACATGCTGTGCGCAAAGGAGGCGAATAAAAGGGACGGATGCACTCGAGCGGCAAGAGCACGCTCGGCTCGGTCGCGCGCCTAACACGGCTAAAGTCAACATTATAAACATAAAGTTAAAAACGCGCACCCAAAGAGAAAGGTCAGGAAGCTTACCGCGGAAGTTGAGGTAGGTGGCGATGATGAGGAGATTCGAGAGGATGATGGCGACGCCGACCACGAAGATAAGGCCCGCCTGCATGAGAGCCTCCAACGAGGGCTCCTCCATGCCGCCACCCTTTCGAGCTGCATCCCCTCACCCGCCCTTAGATGCTTTTACCCTTCACCTTCTTCGCGATCTTCTCGCTGCCAAGTACCGGGCCCTCCGCCAAGTTTTGCACCGGCCCCACTCCTGGTGGCGTCTCTGCGCGTCTCTCTGCCTTCTTCTCTTCGTTACGTGTCTCCTTCCTGAGGTCACTCCGCGCCCCCCGGAGAGGGATGTTACTTAGGGAGGGTCCTTAGGCTAATGAGTCCTCGATATCGAGGTCGTGTCTTCGAGGATCTTGGTATACGATCGATGTAATCGTGTCACTGCAAACGCCAGAGAATCAACGCTCGCGGTTTCTTATTAGCTCTCAGTGTTTCCCCCGTTCTCTTCGATATGAATGCATGAATACATGAATGAGAATGAACGCGGGTGACAATCGGCAGGGTTTGATTCTAATACCGAAACAAAACGAACAGCCGCTTATCGGGAATAATGAAAATTTCATCGAACGAAGAAGAGAGAAAGAGAGAGAGAGAGAGAGAGAGAGAGAAAGGGACGACCGCTGTGGGTCATCCTCGACTTTGGGGTCAGTGTGTCAGCGTAGCTCGCCCATGAGAGGGGCGACGCGGGGAAAATTGAATCCCGAGGGGTAGATGGGTCGGATAACACAGCGTGTAGCGACGGTATTGGACAAGTCTCTGGATCGTTCGTGTCGATAATACCACCTCACTCCACCGTCGTCGTCGTCGTCGTCGTCGTCGTCGTCGTCGTCGTCGTGTCGCACCGTCGTACTTTTTCTCCTTTTTTATTTTACCGCGAAAGCCACGTAGCTCTTCCCTTGTGGGAGCGTACCCGCGAACGACTCGCGCGACGCTTTCCCTAAGTATCGACCGCCATTCATAATTTAGCTGGGGTCGATCCCTGAATGGAGGGGCGTAGCATCGCGTAGCATCGTGTGCCGTCCGTCGCATTTCCCGAATTAAAGCGGAGCGGCCGCATTTTACGCGGCGCGGGCCCGATGACACGTCGACACGTGACACCGTCGACCACGCGAAACCGAGGGTGAAAAACGGGCGTGAATGTGAAGACAGAGTCTTGGAATCCTTGACATTGCACATAACTCACACACACACACACACACACATACACATCCGGCCGAGTGCATCGCACTTTTTGCACGCGATTATCCGCGACGGGCGCTTCTCTCGATGCGCGACGATTGCGCGTGATGGTAATTAATCATGAGACTCGGAGTGCGCACACACGAACACTCGGCGCCACACTTTGCACTCGCATGACGTGAAATGTTGCGCGTCGAGTTCGAGTAAAGAGACGAAGATAATTCTTCCGCTCGCTCCAGCGAGCATGACAGAAACGTGTAGATTACGCAATCGTCTCGCGCTCTCGCGCGCTCGCGACGATCTTCCGATGAGAGAGTTTTGCGGGCCAAGATTCAAGTTCCTCTCTCACAAAGGGAACGGCCTCGAAGATGCGATCCGCCAAGTTCGCGGAGATAAACCCGTTCGACGGGGATCGGAATCTTCGGCCGGACGCTTCCACGGGCATTCAGATCGCGTTTTCCATCGGACTGGCCTTTCAGCGAGTCCGCAACAATTCAAAAGCAGCTGCAGCGCTCTGACCGATGCGTGGGCGTTTGCCCGCATGAAAGCGACGTAATCGACTCGAAGATCGATACGTGTCGCAATTATCGTCCATAATGTCTGCTTAATTATAAGCAAAGCGTCGTAAGCGTCGACATGCGACACTCGAGACTTTGTTACATGAAAAGCAGCTTAATGAAGCCCCGTGTGTATTATACGGCTTAAGCAATTACGTTGCTACGCTCGCTGCTCTCTCGCCTCGCCGCCCACCGGTCGGTCGCTTCCACGGCGCGTGACTTTGCTACCGATTTTTCCTATTTTAGAGAACGTAGAAAGAGAGAGAGAGAGGGGAAGAGAGAGAGAGAGAGAGAGAGAGAGAGAGAGAGGGAGGGAGGGAGGGAGGGAGGGAGGAAGAGAAAGGGAGAGAAAAGAGAACGCATAGCACAGATGTCGATCGGCGAGATTACCGGAACACGAAATAACGGCAGGTAGCTTGTTTCTCCACCGCGGCGCGGTAACATTGATCGAAGAAAATGCGTCTGGCTTTACGAGAAAAATATTTTACTTTCCGAAGGAAAGAGCGACGGAGGAGAGACGATTTTATGTTCTCCCTTCGCGTCGTGCGCGCCGAGTGTCGGTATGATCGATTTTGAAACCTGAATAGAAATAAAAGAAATCGTAAGAACTCGTGATTTTCTCTTGAGTGGACACGGAGATACCGTTTGTGTGATAATTAACTCGAGTCAATCTCGTTGATGACTCGCCGACCTGAGTGACAATAGCCCGAAAAATTGTTGGATATCTCTCCCGCTATTCGCCGGTTAACTCGGGATTGATGTCTCCTCGGTAAAAATGTCGAGGTACCAAACAGTTCTCGATTATCGGAAAATACCTTAACGCTGATGAAAAGTTCGCCATCGGAAATGAGGGATTTCTCGCAAACTGAGTTTGACGAGAAGCGAGCGAGCTACGGAGCGTTATTTGTCAGTCAATTTCACGCGAACTTTATGTCAGCGGACGCACATTTTCGACTTCAAATTCAGTCACGGGGATGAGTAATTTTGCAAGCACAGACAGTCGCTGGATGAATATAACAGGCAGGAGAACAGCAGGATTTTCCTCGTTGAAGTAAGCTAAAATCAACTGTCCAGAATCAACTCCGACTTAATCGGAGAGTCTACAGGCGAAAATATATTCGGAGAATATATTCGGGAACATTCGATGCGCGGAAGAGCCGTTGCATATATTTGCTGCTGCGTGGCGTGACTTGAGAAACAAACTTATGCAAGATTCGTCTGTTTGTATGTAGGGAACCGTTGGAGAAATGTCAAACGACGTTTCGGACGATGTTCCGGCGTATCATGAGCATTATTTCACAGGATAATATCTCGTGTACGAGCGCGAGCAACTCCTATCGTGATATCACGCGGACACGAGCGAGCGAGTGATTTCGCGATGTAAATATAAAGCAAGCGACGCCCGCGGGGCGAGAATTCTCATGTCGTCTAATTTGCACGACAACATATCATTCTGTCAATTTGACTCTCACAGATGTACACACTGATCCGCAACGAGTCGGGTAGACGCGGATCACATTTTCGACTTTTCCGTCGCCCAAGACCGAGACACCGACGATCTAACTCGATTAAGCATGTCAGACTTAATCTTTAGAGTTTAATTCTTTAATCTAATTCACAGCTCCTAATATGTTGGCCGCACGCGCGCGACTACACTAGCGGGAATGAGAGAGTTGATCCGACGACGCGACCTCGCGGGTTCGAACCGTCGCTATTTTTATCCATTCTCATATCCGACGGCAATCAACGGCGCGGTCTCATTGCGGCTAACAAAAAAGAAAGCACGGAACGACGCTTTTCCTAGCGGGGCTCTTCAATTATCGCCGGAGCGAGAGCGTTCTCTCTCCTATCGAGATGTGCGACGACGACGACGACAACGACGACGACGACGACGACGACGACGACGACGACGACGACGACGAGGATGGCGACGACGACGATAACGACGACGACGACCGAAGCCGTGCCCGACTCAGCGACGGATGGCCGCTCTCTTTTGTTTAGTTAACCGAATATTTGCCCAGTCATGCGCATGTGTCGCGATAAGGGATGCGCCACGCGAGTGAGAGAAAGAGAGAGAGAGAGAGAGAGAGAGAGAGATGGACGCGCGCGCGAGTCAATGCACATCGCAAATTTCCCGAGCCGATACGTCCGCGTGGCTCCGTTCGGCTCGCGACGTGAAATTTCAACGGGGTTCGCCGTGTGTGCACTCATTAGCGGCTCTTTGTGGAGATTTTGTGCCAAGTCAAAAGGGCTAAAAAGTACGAAAAAGCGAATCCATCCGCGAACAAATGCTTTTCGATCGATATGGTTTGGAAGATCGCATCATCCCCGACCCGCTGCGTCACCGGGTTTGATAAATAGTCGGGGAAAGTCGTCGTTTTAGATCTGATTGGACAATGTTGATTAACCGACGTTCGTCACCGACGACACGATTAACGGACACGATTAACGACACGAGTAACAGATACCGATCGACCGAGCCTGAAATGGAGCATGAACCGATGGGAGAGACAGCGATCGGACACGAGGGATTCATTCTCCACGGGGTTGCCAAAACATCGAGCTGCCGCACGGCGCGATGTCACACGGGAGTGGGCAGAGAGGGCGGTCGGCGTGGCGTTACACATGAATACGCAATTTTATCATGGGTTCGTTAGAATCGTCAGTGAAGAATACATCGAGACACTTATACCCGCGGCGAGACGCGATGTTTGGAGGGTAGAACGGAAGAGGGGGGGTACAGCGCGAGCTGAAGCCAGCGGAGGAGGGTTGCAATGCCGTCGACAACGTCAACAACGAGACTGCGCTGGCTGCACGCGCGCCTGGACGGTCGGGTATCTTCGCGAGAGCAAGCGGATCCGCGTCCAGGATCGCGCAAGACTACCCTCCGCGATAGTGGCACTCGAAGGACCACTATCACTCGTCACGAGGAAACCCGAAGCGGACCGCACCGAGCGCCTTGCTTCCCGCTCCGTCTTCCCGCTCTTTCGCCTCTCGCTGCCCTCCGAGACGCTCTCACCTGCGTCGCGTCGCGTCGCGTCGCGTCGCGTCGCGTCGCGCGATCAGAGAAACGAAGCAGCAGAAACACAGATGTTGAACCGAGAAGGACGCACACGGACTACCTAGCGCGGCGGTGAAACATCCTGCGTGCGACTGAACGGCCGAACGACGTCGCGCGTCGCGGTCCATCCCGCAGCATCCGCAGCCTTCCGAAACATTCCGCGGCACCGCGTCCGCGGCTCACTGCCATCTTTGGCCACGTTGAAACGACAGCAGCACGTACCTCCTCGGTCGCATCCTGATCGCGTGTACACCAGCAGCTCAGCCGGTGCGCCTCTCACAGCCTCCTGCGACGCTCTTTCCCTCTCTCTCTCTCTCTTTCTCTCTCTCTCTCTCTCTCTCTCTCTCCTTCTTTCTTCGTGCACCCTCTCGCGCGCCACTTTTCCCTCCGCGTGAGATCCGGCTGAGTCAGCAGCGACGAGCGAGAGACGCTGATAAAACGCGTCGCGCTCGTCGTCCTCTTTCTCGTCGTCGTCGCAGTCGTCCGTATGGCGACGTCGTCGTTCCTCAGCGTCCCTGTTTCTCCCGCCGCCGCCACCGCCACCGTAGTCGCCGCCGCCGCCGCCGCCGCCACCGCCACCACCTCCGCCGCCGCCGCCGCTGCTGCTGCGAGGGAGACGCACTCGAGATGCACTCGCAGAAGCACACCGCTATGCACACACGCGCATACTTGCACTCTCGTTCGGTCCCGACCGGGACTTCTACCACTACTGGCGGCGAGAAGTCCGCTTTTCTCCCTCGGCCCGGGCTCGTCGAGGCGTCGATACGACACCGACGACGCTTGCGCGCCGCCCCCGATCCACCCTTTCCCATCCGGGCATTTTCGCGGCGCATTCGAGGCTGCGACCCTGCCGTCGCGAGCGACTGCCGCCGAGCACCCCGAGACTGCGCGCGTCGACCAGCAGCGTCGTCGTCACGGCTCGCGCAACGGCCCTCGCATTCCCTTCCCGCCGCGGCGAGGGAAGCTCGCTCTAGCTCGTCGGACTTGGCCACTGTCGGCCGCGTGAACGGCTAATAACGGCAGGGAATGATGAGAGCCTGTTGATAACGAGGCTTGAGAAATCACGTGGAAACGGCATCCCCGAGGTCGTCCTCGGTCGCCCGAGTAACTCGTGATGTTTTCTTATCGATCGTCGCGCTCCGTTCGATCAGTCCAGCCCTTCGGCGTTTTCGTTCTCCGCCGTTTCACCGTCGTGCTTCGCGGCTGCTCCTCGTGTCGGCGTTTCTCCTGCCCCCCCTTTGTTCCCCCCACGCTCGCTCCACGCCACGAGATCGTTCGCCGCGTGTAATTTCAGTAGCGCGTGTATATCTTCCTCGCGTCGGCCGAAACGCTGTTAATCTTCGCGTTAGTCGCTTCCTCATCGGAGCCGAGTTAGCTGGGGGGTTCCTCCGTCGCGTCGGCTGGCCGTAATCGCGCGTCAATCGAGTCGCCTCCCGCTAATTTATTCGCGCCTCCTTTGATTAAAGCCGGGGAATCGACTCGGCGCGCGAGCGTTCATGTACGATGTGTTAATTACACCAGACGGAAATTCAAATTAGGCCTTTAGACAGCTCATCAGGATTTTATTCGGTGTCTCGCGGCGGTAATTTAGAGCGCGCGCGCGCGAGAGAGAGAGAGAGAGAGAGAGAGAGAGAGAGAGAGACAGGGAAGTCGGGAACTGTCGCATATTAATGCTGCCGTCTTGGCGATAATTTTAGCTCAATCATTTCCCTCGCCGCCGAGACGGCGAGGTTCCAATTTGAATTGTTAATTCGCCCGACCGTAAACTATTTTTTGCGGAGCGCACTCGAGAGCTACGCTCGCGCGCGCGCGCGCGCGCGCGTGTGTGTGTGTGTGTGTATGTGTGTGTGTGTACGTCTATATGTGCTCGAGTTCTCGCGATTAAATCCCGAATGTGTAATGAGGATTTTCCTCTCTCGCGACCGTCACACGGACGGATTCTCGGATCTCGAACGGTCGCGTCCGTCTCTCTCTTGCTCTTTTCGCTCCTCTCGCGTCTGAGCTCCGGATTCTCCGAGATCGGCGAGAGCGTCGCGGCGCAATTCTAAAGCGAGCGGCACGCGCGCGTCGTGTCGCGCGTCCCGTCCCCTGAAATCCTGCGCGGATAACGCAGCGAGCGCGATCCTGATGTCACTGACGTGGCCGGGGTGCTGAATGATTAAATTTAGCACAGTTACCCACTATTCTGCTCTCGACGGCGCACATGTTCCATACGCTCGCTCATTCTGAAACCGCGGGCATTGTGCCGTCAAATTGGCACATCTCTGATACGAAAGTTCTGCGGCATTTCATTGTTACTTGGGCTGTGCCAACAAGCGCTTTCCCGCGATACACCGTTCGCGCGCGACAGCTTAGGGAAAGACGTTTTTAGACGTTCCGTCATTCCAATTGCGCGCGGGGAAGTCTCCCCTTCGTGGAAAAATCCAGATTCGAGGACGCGAGCCGAGCCGGAGATTGTTTCTCTTCTCGTCTCTTTTGTTTTCTTATTGATACACGAGCTGTGCGCGGTGCGCGAAAGTTTTCGCGAGGAGAGAGAGAGAGAGAGAGAGAGAGGGTGGGGGAGAGAGACGGATATGAACGAACGAAATGGCCGGAACGTTGATTCGCGAAGATTCTTTCAAATTTTCGGTCGCTCGCACTTTCGAAATATAGCTCGGACGCGGCTTCAGTCGAGGATGCATTAATTCTAATACAAAAATGCGCGGGCGAAAGACAGCGCGCTTCCGCAACAAGTTGCGGGAATATTCTGTATGAACGCACTAGACTTCCTAAACGCAGCTATTGATTTGTGGCTGGCCGGGAGGGAGATGAACGCAAAGCGAAAAGTCCGAAACGCTGGATGCCCTCTCCGGGGAGATCTTTAGCAAGCGCTTGAAAGTGCGCCGAGAACGAATGTGATTTGCGGTCTTTCTTACGGGAATACTCGTCGAACCTTCTTCGAGCGGGGAGAGATCGCTCTCGGGCGAGCGGAGATTGTAATATAATTGGCAGAAAATGTGCTTCTCGGGGAAGCGTAAGGTCGCTATCGACCGCGTCGGCTGCCAATTTTTTTGTTTAAACTTCCCTCGTAACGTTGCGCGCTAATTGGTTTTCGGAACACCAACGAAAACATCTCCGTTCCTCCGTGTATTTATTGACTCGTAAAAATATTCGACGGCCCGCACGTGTGGTGGTCGTAACGAGTTTTTATTAAATTTCTCTAACCGCGGCCACTTGTTCAATTAAGACATCATTATTGGATTTTACCGAGTATACGGCTGTGTTGAAAATCAGCGCGCAATGATTACGAATTCCGGTTGGATTTCCACCAGACCGTTCGGCCCTCGGGAGACGCGGGGAACCGTCACAAGTGCTTCTCTTTCTCGGGCTCAAGCTGAGATTTAAAAGAATTGGAACTCGAAGAGAGCAGCGCGCGCGCGGACGGAAATTTTACACCAAACGACAACACAAGAAAAAGACAGATTGTGCGTCACAGAGGAAGAGAGGTAGAAATGCAACGTGTATATTTACATTGTTTCAAGGGGCATGGAATTACGTCGACGACCACGACGATCACGTGGCACGCTCACTCACACACACACACACACACACACACACGTATACACATACAAGCACAGGGACAAGGACGGTGGTTGAGAGCTCGATAATCCTAATGCAGCGTCAATGGCTTTCTTGAATACCGCTTCCATTCCGGATGGCGACCTTGTTCGCATATTTCCCGTAGACCCTGCCGCTCCTGGTGACCCTGTAGTGAATCTGAGGTCCCGCTTGGATCATGGACACGGCGCTGGCCACGTGCGGGCCGTCACCGGTGCCCAGTCGCTTGACACGTCGTATATTGGCGGTCTTGTGCTTGTGCAGGTGCGCGGGGTTGTGCCGCTTGCGCTGCTTCAGAATCATCGTGGATGGTATCTTCCGATTGACCGGCGGATCGCTGGCTCGCCTCCTCAGCAATCTCAGCGGCGAGACCGCGAGGACCGCCCGGGCGATGCGACTTCGGCAACGCCACAGCACCACGGCCGTCGTCACCCAGGCTAACCACGGACTGGCTTTGAGATTCGACGTCCGCTCCCAGACGAAGAGCATCTGTGAGCGAGTAAGTGGACGCTTTGAAATGTTGTTACAAAGTTGCGCTTGCTCTACGAGAGAGAGAGAGAGAGAGAGAGAGAGAGAGAGAGAGAGGGAGAGAGAGAGTCGGCCGTCTCGTAGAGATAGCTTGAGAGCGAGGTTGATCGCGCGACAAGCAAACGGAGTCGGAGTCGGTGATTTTTCGTCGCGCCGAGAAGTCAAGAAGTCGACGACGGTGAGTAAGACTCCAGTGAGAGAGCGGAAGGTGACGGAGGTGGCGCGTCTGGCCGACGTGCGACGTCGTATCGTTTGAAATCGATGTCGGGCTTGGTCACTTGAAACGATAACGAAGCGACGGCGCGGTAAAGATCCCCGCCGTCGCGGGGGGATACGTCGGCAGGAAGCGGCGTGGGAGGAGAAGTTGTGCCGAGGATCGTTCGTGCGAGAACAAATCCTTGATAATGTAACGTCGCGCTGCTCCGAGTCGACAGGTGATACGTTCGGCCTCTCGCTGGCCCCGGTTTCAAGATCGCGCGAGAGACTATCGCGCGCAGCCGGGCGATCGATTTCATGGCCGTCGTAGCGTTTCAAGGCTGTGCACCTCGAGATCCACGTGTGGATCCCAGGTAATTCGCTTAGAGCCCGTACGTCTCGAACACGTTCGCGCGTGTCGGCCACGGCGACTTTTATGGCCGCGCGCGCGCGCGCGCGCGCGACATTTTCGTCGTCCTTGTCGTAGTCGTCGTAGTCGTCGTCGTAACCTTCGCCATCTCTTCTTCCCATCGGAGTGACCTATTTGGCAGGGACCTCGGGGCTGAATTTCGCATTGGCCGCACGTTTTTATCGTCAAGATTGACCTTATGGATTCACTTGCTGGCGCTTTGCCTGAAAGTGGGATATCGGTAGAAAGTGGAATATCCGTAACATAGAATGGCCGTGAACGCCTGGTGGAAAGAAAGATGCTGGATGGAATCTAGGATTGCAAGGCAAATCGATGCGAGAGGCAGAGCTCGGTACTTGGAGTGATTCCTGATCAACGAAAAAATTCGCCGTTCGCGAGTCACATCGTCGGGGCTATAATTTTGCTCTCCTTGTGTCACAGAGCACGCAATAATTTCCGTACAATGAACGTAAGTGAACGAAATCATGTAGTCATGGTACCCGTAATCGCGACACACGAGACACAGAGGCTCGTTTCACCGAAAGATAGAGAAAGGAAACATTAAGCTGATAATGCACAAATCAATATGAATCAATAATTCAACGTACAACCGCCTTGTCGACAGGGGCTAGCGGCGACTCAAGTATAATAGGTGCAAGACTAAGGATTCAGCTCTTGTCGATAAAGACATGATATACGAGTCGCCAGCAGGATGAGCGCACAGTCGCTTGACGATAGAACTAACAGCGCTCTGGAACGTTTCGTGTTACATTTCTGAGGAAGAGCACACAGAGCGGGATAAAGGAGAGGGAGAGGGAGGGGGAGAGAGAGAGAGAGAGAGAGAGAGAGACAGACAGATGGATAGGGTATTATTATATAGAAGACGGATAACCTTCCGTGTTGAGACAGACAAGGGCGACATCGCGAAAATTCACGATGCTCAACGGGCCATCTCATTCGGCGCATCGACGGACGGTAGAAAAGTGCGACACACTGGAGAGATATATTCCAGATATTCCGTATATTACGATGTGCAAGGCGACCGGGATAACGCGAGTTTCCGCGTGTCAGACGGAGAATAGCGTATTCCGGTTGTGCGAATGCACGACGACGTCGCACGCCGATCGCACGGCCGTCGTTGAAACACGCGGAGGTGGTTTTTTATGCGGAAGGGACGGGGAAACGCTTAGTGAACCGGAAGAACGCGTGCATCGAGATTCGCGTTTACGTCGTATACGAGTGGCGGTCGACCGTGTGGTTGTCCGCTCCTCGATGACGCCGAGCGTAATGAGCTGTACTCGACTTCGTTAGAACCGCGAGTTCCTTGTATTTGATTCGCGTACTTTTGAAGCGAAATTCAAGGCGTCGATCTTCCTCCCTCTCTCTCTCTCTCTCTCTCTGTCTCTGTCTCTGTCTCTGTCTCTGTCTCTCTTTTTCTCGGAAAAGCCAGAAGTCCGAGCAAACTTTTCGCAATGGCACAGGAGCGAGGCGTCGTCGTCGCCGGTTCTCAGGTCGGCTGCGGGTGCTCGAGCGGCGACGGGGCTAACCCAACCGAGAAAATGCCACTGACGTCGCTGACGTTGACGGCTCTCGGCGATGGCGACTTCTCTCCGCGATGATCTCTCATATCCTTCGGGCTGCGACTCGGCCGGGTCGTGTCTCTGTGTGGTCGCGACGGGATCGCGGCTGGATATTTCGCTCGCGTGGGGGAGAAAGATTCGAGATTCGAAAGTACGTGTAAAGAGGCTACAAAAAATTGTAAAATAACATACGAAGCGGTGCGGGAGAGCGCGAGAATTTAGACAAAGGATGACGTCGCCCCTAGGATGATCGTCTGACGTTGGCCGCTGGCGAGCGCGGCGATTAGTCGACCGTGACACGCTGCGGGTCTATAGAGGAACTTCGTTGGAATAGTTGAGTAGTGAGCGGCTTTACACACCGCGACGACGACGACGACGACGACGACGACGACGACGACGACGGCGGTAACGATGACGAGATACGTCTTCTCCGCTCGCTTCAGCAGCGGAGAATCGATTCGGCAGCGTGTCGTTTAAACGCGCGTGGCGCGCTCGTATTTTTACTTTCTGAATCATAGCCCGTCGCTGCTACGTGCCGAGGAAAACATCTCCTTCGTCGGGACAGGAGGAGGAGAGTGCCTCCCACCTAGTTCAGCCTTGCCACCCTTTCGCCGTCTCTACCGCTCTCCCGTGACGTCACGGGATCGTGTCAGTAGGTCAGAGCCTGGATACGTGACCTGAGTGCGGTGCATGTGTCCGTGCTTGCGTCATGCATCGGGTGTACGAGAATTAGAGAGCATCAGGGGTTGCGCACGGTTGGACACAACACACACACACACACACGTTGCATCGTGCGATATCGTGTGTACAGAGGAAGCGATCGATGTCGCTTTGGAAAAGTGGACAATGGCGGAACGATACTGATAGTATTTTATTCGTACACCCCGTCCGCGTGTACGCACGCGGAGCGTGCGTGGCGCGTGAGGAACGCGAAGCGCGCGCGAGATTGCGTTAATCGTCGCAACAGAGATGCCTCCTCTCTCGGTCTCCTTCGCGCTCGACACACGAGGTGTGTGCACGTTGCATCGCAGATTTGCTCGATAAAATGAGCGACGAGTCAGCGATACCGCGGCGGTCGAGAGCCGAGCGTCTCGTTCGCGCGCGCGCGCGCGCGCGCGAAAGAGCGAGACAGTTTCGTCGTCCCCCCCTCCCTCCCCTCCCTCCCCCCGAGGCCCGACGGAGCAATCTTCGATGAACTTCTCCCGAGGTTTGCTCCGGCTGACGGAAATCGCGTCTCGTTATTTACGACGTCATCTATCATTGATATTCGTGCCGCGCGCGAGACACGGAGATTACGATTCGCGAGATTGTTCCTCCATGAAATTTACATTCGCAGATCGCGCGATGCGGCCGGGCGTAATTAATGCAAATTAATTACGGGACAGCCGCGCGCGTGCCGGTGAGAGGGGAGCATGGAAAATAAATCCCGTCGACTGATCGGAATAATAAGCGTCCGCGGCGCACAATCCCGTGTGGACAATTCGGTCATTTATTTCGGCAACGAGCGGTCTCTCCGCGGGCTCCTCCCCCGCTGAATCCGCGCCTCGAAGCGCGTCGAGCCGCGTTTAGCGAAACGCCAGTTGCGAATTATTTTCGTCCGATTAGTTCTCGATTATGCGAGTTTTTAGGTGTTTTCTCTCTCGGCGAAAGGTCAAAGTTTATGGAGTCGTTACGACCTCAGCGACTTACCGCGGTCATTAATTTCTTCCGCAACATTACTTCCCTCCACTCAGTGGAATTCTCCGCACTTTGTGAGAGAGACACGCGCGCGCGCATGATTCTTTTCATCATACGCTCTCCTTACGGGCGCACCGTCTGCGAATCCGTCCGCGACGTTTCCGCGAACTGGAGGACGTTTCGCTCGAACACAAGCGGATTACAATGTATCGAGCGCTCCGCGAAGTCTTCAGCGCTCGTCTAATACACACGTGGCCGCGCGCGCGGACGACGCGGCCGTAACTCGGGGCACAGCCTAAAGCTAAATATGGGGATAACTAATCGTTAGGCAACGTCGTGATTGCTTACGCTGGCTCCGATGAGCCGGCAATTGATTGTGAGGACGAACCGGTCGGACTAGCGACAAATTATCGGCAGGATAAAGTGCGCGAGCGGTAATTAATGAGACGACATCTCCGCGCGATCGTCTCGATAACGAGACTTATCGCGCGCGCGCGCGCGCGCGGCGCAGGAAAAGAAGGACGAGGGCGCGGGCGAGGAGGGAGAGGAAAAAAAAGGACGAGAGAGAGAAAGAGAGAGAGAGAGAGAGCCGCGAGCTCGATTAACATTCCTACGCGGTGTCGACAGCATTAATCATAAGCGTTTCGTTCGACCGCACACCGGCACCGTCCGCATGAAACATTACTCCGGCTTCGTCGTGTCCTTCGCCTTTAAAGCAGCAGCGTATTTTTCCGTCTTCTAAGTAACAGCGGAAAAATTTCATGTCTCTCGCAGACGCTTCTATCTCGGCGCTTCGCGCGTCAACGAAATTGCGCGCGCGCTCGCGCGCGTACGAGAGAAAGAGAGATGGAAGGAGCGACGGCTCTTCGATCTTCGCTCTTCGTCACGTGTCGTCGGCATCGTCGGGCAGGTCGCGGGCGGACGGGATTGAAAGGAAGAAAAGAGAAGGGTGGGTAGATCGCGTTCTCTCGTGGGAATGGGACGTCGCGGTATGTTATCCCGTGCACATTGATTTATCTGCCGGCCCGGTCGCGGAGATGCGCTTCTGTGTTTTGCGCCCTGTGCCATCTAATGGGCAATAACGCGACGATGATCCGCGCAATTATTCCGCTCCTCTCTCCGTCCGTACGCCCTCGCCGTCCAACGCGCGGCGCGCAAAAGGCGAGCAAAAAGGCAAGCGGAGGCCTCGCCTCCGCAGCCGCTGCACCACTGACCTTGGTCTCTCGAGTAACGTCGTGGCCGAAGTGATTCAGGAATTGCGCTGAGACTTCCAGCGCACGTAACTCTCCACGGCACCGACGTTGCAAAATCGACCGACGGCTCTCGGTCTCACGTGCAATTCCCTCGGCGAGCGCTGCCGGCTCGATTCAGCGGAGCTGAATGTTTCAGCGTAACCTTATAAATATAAAAGTCCGCGTCCCGCGACGACTGGAGACGACGACGACGACGACGACGACGACGACGACGACGCGCGGAGGATAGGAAGTCGTCGTTGTCGAGAGAAGTCGGTGCTCCGCCGCGCTGTCTCATCCTCCGTGCTTGTTTCTTGCCCTTTGTTTCCGCATCGCTTTATGATCGCCGACGTTTATTAATTTCTCCTTGCTAAATAATAAGCACGAGGCTTTAGCGCGCGCGCGAATGGCACGCTGGCGGATTATGCGTGCGGCGGAGTCGATCGTTATGTCAGCGGCGTTGCGGTTCCTGCTTATGACAGCGATTATCGCAAGCGCTGCGTTTAATTAACCGGCGGCAAACCGCCGGGTGTGTGCCGCCGTCGCGGCTGTGTCATTAGGTATTTTTAACAATGATCCGGTGTATTTTCGCGCTCGTGCACGTCTACTTTACGACGATAAATGCCTCTGTCCGGTTCATTAGTCTCGGACTCGCCGGTATCGACGTCGTCTACTCTCTCGACTGGTCCCCCCCCCCCGTCTACGCGCTGTATTTATCCACTGTGAAACTGTCACCGTCAATTTTCTACCAAAAGCGAGGCTCTTATAAATACACCCGCGGAACTCCGACTACGTCTCTCCCTCCCCCTCCCTCTCTCTCTCTCTCTCTCTCTCTCTCTTTCCTCGTTTTCAAGGGATGCATTCTGCCATTGAAAGAGCCGCATTCACCCGCCCACGGCGCTCCACGGCTCCCTCCCTCCGCCGCTCCGTTAATCACCTGGAACTTTGTTCCGGTAACGCTGGAATTCGCGAGTGCACGGCGAATATGACTCACACACACACGACCCACATCCGTTTTTCGCGCCGTGACACCTTTGCAGCCGGCGGGGCAGGAGAGCTTTGTCCGGAATAGCGTTATCGCTCTCGTAAAGATAGTAGACCGCTACTATCTAGAGAGGAATTCCTTCTCTCCTCCCCCTCGCCCCGGTGCACGGTGCGAGAGCGCTGCGGAAGGATACGTAGGTGGTTACCGGAGGACCTGGTGGGGTATCAGGAGACCAGGCGGCGGCTGTAGCGCGAGAACGGCCAGGAGAAAGGGAGAAAGAGAGTCCAAGCGGATCACGGGCCAACGCGAGCGAACGCGAGCCGCGAGAGTAAATGCTGCGACGCGAGGGAGAAGAGGGAGAAGTGCGCGGTGTAAAGGAACACGCAGGCAGAAAGAACGAGACGGAGAAAGGGAGGAAGAGAGAAGAGGAAGACAGAGAGAGAGAGAGAGAGAGAGAGAGAGAGAGAGAGAGAGAGAGAGAGAGAGAGCGACTCATGGTGGGGTTGTTGGTACCAGCAGCAACAGCAGCTGAAGCACGTGGGACCAGCTTGGTGTGCCTCGCGTTCGGTAGTGCTCTCAGTAGTGCTCTCAGCTGCCCGTGGAGGATCTCGCATCTCCGGATGTCCGTCGTGTCCTACGTGGACTCAGCGCGTCCGTCGCGGCCGTCGAGAATGTGACCGGCTTCGTTCGTCGTCGCCGAGGACATTGCGCGAGGATCTGTCTGCCGAGTTGAGAGAAGCGTCTCAGCTCCGACTCAGAGGAGCCGGAGAGAAAAAAAAAGAAGAGAGAGAGAGAGAGAGAGAGAGAGAGGAAAAGAGAAAGAGAAAGAGAGAGAAAGGGACTGAGAGCCAAGCGATGGCCCTGAAGATACTGCTGGCGTGCTGGCTCATCGCGACCACAGCGAGCCCGGCTCTATCGTCGCCGGAGGATCATCATCGAGTACCGTCGCGCGGCGACCACAGGGTTGTGTGGCCGGCTTGGTACCGCGATAGACTGCTGCATGCCAAGCACGAGCGCGTCTCGGAGGACGGGCGCGTCGTGCCGGAGACGAGCACCGCGAGAAGCCCGTGGACGTCGAGACCGCAGGTGAGCACTGCGGCCAGGTCGCAGTCACCGCAGCAGCCGCAGAGCACTCGGCGTCATCACGTGGAGCAACGGACGCTGGAGCAGAATCTCAGCAGCGTCGGTGCCGTGGTGATGACGGAGCACGGCGGCACGAGGGCGATCGCGTACGCGGGTTATCACGGTAATCACCGGCATCAAGCGAGGGAGGCCGTCACGCAGAGTTATCAGCTGATCCCAACTACAGCGCCGACGTACACGAGACATCATCCGGGGTGAGTGGCGAGCTATCGCTGAAGCTTACCGCGAGCCCGGAGATTACCCGATTTCGGCCCGGCCGAAGATGTCGAATGGAACGATCGAGCGCACACGGATCTCTCTCGCAGGGACGATTAATCGATCGAGCGAGCGATCGATCGCGCTGAGATGACAAGCGAGTATAATGGCACGATCGGTCGGGAAAGTCTCTCTCGCGATAAGGAGCGAGTAATTGAGAAAGAGAGAGAGAGAGGCGCGCATGCTGCCGGACGCGATTACTCGCGGCAAGTCGCGCGAGGCACGTAAATGGAAGCGAATGAATCGACGCGTAAATATACGGGGGCTGCGCTAACGTGTCGCTGGATTACTATATTTACGGGCGATGAGCGACAGGCCGCGTCCGCGTTCGAAGATGTACGATCCCAGGGCGATAGTAGCGCGCGAATATAACGCGAGGCGCGAACACGTCCGGCCGTTCAAAGGCGAGCCGCGCGAGCGCGAGCCTTTCTCAATTAATCGACCGATTAATTATCTCGCGCGTAGCCGCGCGCCTCTCCGTCGCGTACAATTATCGGGATTGTCCGGCGCGCGCGCGCGCGCGCGCGCACGCGCGACGCAGCACCTTCGGTATCGCAGGTCCTCTGGCCTCACGCATACGCGGATTCAAAGCGGCCTGCATAATTGCGCTCTCTGCTACCGCAAGGTACCAATTAACTTGATTGGGCGCATGAGCGCATGTGAGAGACTCGGCTCCGAAATTCCGAGCGCGAATCTACGCACCGAGAACGCTCTTTCGCTCTCTCTCTCTCTCTCTCTCTCTCTCTCTCTCTCTCGCTCTCTCGCTCTCTCTCTCTCTCGCTCTTCTCGCCGAGATGCGTAGGCTACGTTTGCGCCTTGTGAGAGAAAGGGAGAGACAACAGCGGAAAAGTGGCGGCGGCGAGAAGTAAGTTGATCGCGCGGAGAATCCGCCGCGGCGGAGTTTCGAATTCTGCATACTCTCTCTCGCAATCCGACTGCAATCGAGCCACGAACTGTTATCGAGCCGCAGCGAGTCGGCGCGCAGCGAAAGATAGATGCTGCGAGTTTCCTCGCTGCGAGCTCCGCATCGGACCGCTTCTCTCCCCCGTTCTCACCTCGCATTCTCACCTCGCAGCTGGCCATTAAGAGGAAATCAGCATACCGCCGCGCGACTTTTATCACCTCCTGACAGCCGCGAGATCATTCCGCTGGCCGGCGTGATCCGATGATTGCCCGTCGGAAAGCCTCGCGGCCGTTCACGCAACGCACGGCGAAGCGCGCCCACGGCGCTGCGCTGCGCTGCGCGCTGTAAACACCGGCCGAGTACGGCGCGGTATCATTCGCACCGTGAGAGAGACTCCGACTCTTCTCTCTCTCTCTCTCTCTCTCTCTCTCTCTCTCACTCGTCGCGCGATCATTTCAATATTCATGTCGCGCTTCGAATTACCCCGCTCCCCCCGCTTCCCGCCGCGACAGCGCGTGATCGAAGCGGTTCGTGAAGCACGGAGGAGACACGCGTCAGTCTCTCTTGTCGGTATGATTATCGCGGACTCGTACGCGCGCGTGAGATCTCTCGTTACTTATTACTCACTATTTGGTCTGCGAGCGCAATAATTCGGTGCTCGTCCGCCTGAGCAGTCGCACGATCGGGTTACCCAGATGCGTGCCTCGGGCTAAAAAATCTTGTAAACCTGTCCGACGGTGCAGCGATGTGCGTGTGTGCGGCTCTCCCTCTCTCTCTCTCTCTCTCTCTCTCTCTCTCTCTCTCTCCCTCTCGCTCGTTCTCTCCTTCGCGCCGTATCATCACGCACACGCGGCGGTCGCCAACTCGCGCGCGCCTGCACCTCGCGCGTCGAGAATCTCTCGACTCGCGATGCGGCGATGCCGGTCGGATCGTATCATCGATTTCAGCCCATTGACGCGGCGATCATAACACTTAAAACGCGATTTGTCGACTTAAAGCCGCCCGGGCTGAGTCCGGAGGTGACGGGCGAAATGGTGTCGGCGTAACTTGGCGCGCTGATATTAACGCTAACGGCTCCTCCGTCGACGACGACGACGACGACGACGACGACGACGACGACGACGATGTAAAAGCGAAAGAAAGAAAAATTAGCCCGCAGTCGAAGCCAGCGCGCTTCGAGTTCGCAAATCGACGGCGGGAAGATTCGCGGCTGCGAGATGCGTCATCGCGGGAGAGGGACGTTTCTTGCGTTATCGATCTCCGCCGGCTGGGTCTCGCGCGATAACTCACAATTTAAAATCATTCGACGCGCTTACGAGAGTCGCGCCCGAGCATTAATTTATACACCCACCGCGTTTCCCCTCTTAATTAACCGCTATTGTTCCGCGCATTGTCTGAGCGGCAAGGCAGAGCGGCGGCGAGCGCGGCGTGCGTTCTCCTCGCGCACCGCCGCGGCGCGGCTGTGCGTTTTGTCTTGATTATTTATGTTGCTTCGTTTACGACACCGCATTCGAGTGATCGATGAGCAGCCGGCTGGAAGAGACGCGAATAATGAATATTCAAGCCGTTCCGAGTAGCCCAGATAACCATCCTGCGGTGTCACTTTCAGGCTCACGTTTCGCGGCCCAAGGAACGTTGCGTCGCTTATCGGCGCGGGGCTACAAACATCGATGGCTGATCGATGAACGACGAGGTCATCAAGGGACAGGTGTCATTCGTCGATATAATGCGTTCGCGGGAACTATAAACGCGCCTGCGCGTTCCATCATATCTCCGTGGGGGAACGTTAACGGTCATTCCGCGACGCCATGTGCCACGCCATGAGCTATCTCGTCTCGGTGCGTTCGGTTAGGCCAAATAAATAAACGTCAGGCGAGCTCGATACACACACACACACACACACACACACTCGCGTGCGCCCGCACCCATCACTTGCGACGTTTCCTCGCGCGCTCGCTACCCCGACACATCCTGCACCGCGCTCGGTTTATTCAGCCGGCTTATTTCGGACAGCACGAATCTACCGTGTATTATTCAATGTTTGAAGAGTCCTCCTGCGCCAGCGGGCCGCCTCTCGTGAAAAATGTGCTCACGTGAGCGAGGAGTCGAGTGCGCTCAAGAGCTCGTTAGACGGACGCGGGCTTGAATTTTCATCGCGCCGCGCCGCGCCGCGCTGCGCCGCCGGGAGGCGGACGGAAATAGGAGCGATTAATTAGTAAATATCCGAAACGCATTTGAACGGGCCAGGCAGACGCAGCGGTCGCTCGTTCTCTTTGAAACGCGATCGCGCCCCATTATTTCACCGGCGCGGCGGTGGAGAAGCGCGGCAACGCGCGAGCGGTCCTTCCTCCCCCCGCGCTCTCTCTCTCTCTCTCTCGACGCTCGTCGACGGAGTTCCTCCGGATCAGCGGAACGGAAAGGGAGCGAAGAAACGCGCGCGCGCGCGCGCGCGATGCACAGTGAAATTCCATGGCCGCAAATAGAGCACTTCTTTCGCACGTTCGCGTCTTACTCTGGCCTGTCTCGAGTCGCGGCCGAGCGGGGGTATCCCCGCGGGCTAAACGCATCGGGTTCGGCCGTTCAACTCTCCGAGGAGCCTCCGCGTGATGCGTATCGCGCGAGTCACGCGCCGAATTTCGAGCCGGTTCCCGCGGGACATTCGCGCCGGCGAAGGAGGCTTCGAACGGCGAAGGAGGATCGCGAGCCGATGAGGTGGCCTCGTGAAGCCTGTGATCCGCCTCCGGGCCTCCCCGGGAGCTCGCGAGATTCGATTCATCATGCCCACGATGAGCACGATGGGACAGTTCGCGAACTCTCTCATTAATTGGCTGTGGGAAATTTCCCAGTGCGAGACTCACCCCGAGGGGGGTCGCTTCGCGAGCTTCAGCTCGTTGCCGAAAGTTGCCCGGAACGGAAAACTCGCGGCAGCTCCTGCGAGGATGCGCGCGGGAGCGATATCGAGCTAGCACACCCGAGCGATGCATCGTGCATACGTGCGTGCGCTCCGACCCATGACCTTATAATGCCCTACACTTAGCGCGCTGAGCCGCGCGAAGGCCGCGGGAATCGATCGTCTACCGGATCGGCGGAAGACGTACAATTTCGGTGGACGTGCAGGCACTCGACATTGAATCGTATCGCTCCATCGGCTCGCCCGGCCGCCTGACAGTCCCCATCGCTTCGGGGAGCACCGCTGGACCCGCCAGGTAACGAAGCAGAAGAGCTGACGTCGAGACGCAGCGCGAAGGACAGCGAGAGCTGAAGGGAGACAGAGAGAGAGAGAGAGAGAGGGGGGAGGGGGAGAGAGAGGGAGAGAGCGATGAGATAATAAAAACGCGGAGGGATTATTCCGCCGTAACCGCGCGGGCATTTTCAGCGACGGATTTGACGGACGTTAAGACGGAATTCACGCTCGCTTCGGATAAATCGAGGGGAAACGTAGCGAATAGCGGCGATGGCGCAGCGAGCGCCATTAGATCGCGCCGCGGAGATACCGAGGGATGAACGATCGGAGTGGATGCGATGCTCGCGGCTCGATCTTGCCACGTTCGATGATAGCGGCCTCATGTAAATCCATTAGCGCGGACTTTTATCCGCAGGCCGCGCGGACGCGAGGGGTGAAGAGGTCAAAGCGAGAGAGGAAAGTGGGCGGATAAGGTGCGCGGGACGCAGGTACACGCGCGCGGACCGCTGTCGGGGTATATCTTGTGGTTAGCGGTCTTGACTTTTTTTCTCCGTTTCCTTCGAATATTCGATATACATATATGTATACGGTGGTCGAAAGTAGCGAGAAGGACGAAGGAGAGGAGCGAGAGGAGCGGCGGATCGGGTTCGCGTTCGCGATCGATTCGATCGGAGTCTCGCATTGCGGATTCGTTTCTTGCGAGAAAGTGCTCTCGCACGCGCGTGCACTTGTAGAGAGAGAGAGAGAGAGAGAGAGAGAGAGAGAGAGAAAGAGAATGAGAGAGAGAGAGAGAGAGAAAGAGAATGAGAGAGAGAGAGAGAGGAAGAGAGAGAGAGGGAGGGAGAGAGAGAGAGAGAAAGAGACACGCTTGCTACAATTAATGAATTATGGTCCACGGGTTTATGGACGTGCGCGCGACGGAAGGCGGACACGGCGCCCGGGAACGTAAGCTGTATCCAGCAAAGAAAACGAGCGAGCCGGGCGATTCCGCATATGGACATGCAAGAAAGTCGGGCTTGCCTTTTTTCCGTCGGCACGTAGCGTGCGAGAGAAGCGAGCAACGGCTCACATCGAGATAGGCGATCAACGAGAGGCGGCAATGAATTTACATGCCCTTCTTTTGAGAGACGCAGTGTCGCCGATCGCCGATATTTGCAATCGCGATTGTGAAGGCTTTTGCCAATTGTGAGAATTTGGGAAATCAGAGGGAGAGAGAGAGAGAGAGAGAGAGAGAGAGAGAGAGAGAGAGAGAGGCGTATCGTACGAGCGAAGACTGAGAGAAAGAGTAATTTTAGAGAAAGACGGATTTTACCAAGCAATTTTACCGCGATTAATTCGCGAGAAAGCAACGGCGGTAATATCGCCGTGGCGTCTCCTATCCCACGTTCGTTTTCGAGCTTCAAGCGACGAGACGAGCTGCAATGCGCGCGCGCGCGCGCGCGCGGCGAAGAACGCGCTGGAAAACGAAACGCAAGGAGGTAGTAATGAGAGACGCCGCGCATTTTATTGGCACCGCGTAGGCGCGTAATTACTTCACCTGAGCGGTAACCCGGCTAACCCGTCATCAAGCAATTTTGTAATTTGGAAGTTTTACGCCGCCTGCCCGCGGCTCCCGTTGCATCGTCCCGCGCATTCCGCTGAGGGCATGGCTTTCGACGCGCAAGATGCAATCTCTAAATGAACGAGCGCCGGCGATCCCGCCGCTTTCGCAAATATTGGGCCGCGTGCTTTTTGGACAGAGACCGCCCGAGACCGGCAATTTCTTTGTTTGTGGAAGCACCGTGGGCTAGGAGATCGCATGAGCCCACGAGGCGTCATCGGAATTCCTCCAGAGGGCCAAATCCGGGACGACGTCGACGACGACGACGCGTGTACTTTCCCGTGGTCGCTTCTCCTTCTTCCTCTTACACGTGTGTATTTCGTAATACTTGCTCTACGTGACGCGTACAACTCTCGTGTGAACTCCCGTGAGTTACGGGATTGCGATAGCGATAGCGCGCGTTTGCCGCGCGCGTTGCATCGCTCGCACGCTCGCGAGCAAGTTGCGTAAACCTCGCGCGCGCGCGCGCATCGAGCCTCGAGACGAGGCGAGACGAGGCGATCGTAATACGTGGCGAGCGACGAAGAAAGCAGGCGATAGGCGATCCTAAAAAGAGAGGCTCGTGTAAGCAATTCTTCAAAGAGTAGGTCTGAAATTAGCGGGCATGAATCACTGCGCTAGTCGTTCCTCCACGGCGAGATCTGAGAATCGACGACCGACGAACTCTCTCGTTAACGTATACACACATCGCGCAATTTGCAGCGCCGGATTGTTTGGACGTCGTCTGTCCGCACTCGATGAATATAGCCGGAATATGACCACGCGTGGCCGTTAACGATATGAAAGTGTCGACGCTCTGGGAGTTTCGCGACGGGGGGGGGGGGGATCGAGGAGGCCCCAGAGAGAGGTCCGAGAAATATTCCAAGATGCGTCGTTCCCTCCTGGCGCTCGAGGGAGAATCCTTCGCTCGAGGACGAGGACTCCGCGAAGAATAATTTGCGAAATATTCACAGGGAGAAAATTTCTCCGCCTCTCTCTCTCTCTCTCTCTGTCTCTCTACTAGAATACACAGCACCGTCCACGCTCGTTCGCCCACCTGACATTCCTAAATAAACGTCACGGGGAGAGATACAGATCGCATCGAGAAAAATATTCTCAGCGCGGCGCGCGGAGCTCCGATCCGGAGCCCCAAAAAAAAAATAACCCCGTTACTCCTCGCGATAAGCAGTACGTGGATGCGCAGCTGCGCGAGCGCGAACTTCCCGCCGAGAGGTGTTATCGCGACTCGTAATTGAAACACGCAATATGTAGGTGCGTTATGGCGTTCAGGCCTCGAATCTTGAAATAGGATACATCGTAATTTTCGAGTAGCTCTCGCGCGATCTCACTCGCGCCGATGCGTCCGGCATCTCGCCGTTGTGTGCGTCACGTTCGCGCGTTCTCGTGAAGTCCCCCCCTCGAAACCATGTTCGTAAGTCACCGGCTATCTGCCGTATCACGGGGAACACGGCAAGAGTATCGGTATGTGTACAAATGTGTACGAAAGATCGGAGGTAGAAATTAAACGGTACCGGCTTGGCGCGCAGCGACTATTTCTCCCTTCTGATTTCCATAGCTTTGCTCCGAAACACTCAACCACCGTGACAATTTTTCCCGTCGAGCTGCTTCAGCAGCGTTTCCAAGCACACACACACACAGAGAGAGAAAGAGAGAGAGAGAGAGAGAGAGAGAGAGAGAGAGAGAGAGAGAATGGAGTGTCACGAGTGTTCAGGACTGCGCTTGATCAATTCAGCTCCACTTGTGGGACGACGGCCGATGGTCGTGGTGATCGCCGGAAAACCTTAAAAACAAATTGCCGGCCGGGCACGAGTGGCACTCGAGCTCTTCGGTTTCTTTGTTCCGTCGCTCGTCGAGATTCCACGTGTTTTGCACGCGACCGCTTGTCAAACAAACGATCGTTATACCGCGGGCGATTACAATCGATAGCCTTGTCCGATCTCTTCATTGGTTCGACCAAATCGACGTACCGATCCGATTGCGCGAAATTTCGCCCGTCAGGCCGTCGCACAGTGGGGGGTTGGATGATATTCTTTGGTTGAAAATTCTCTAGAGATCTGAATTTCCAAGCGATCATCGACACCAACGGGTCAGGTTGATCCTGAATAAATTCCGAGGAGATCTGTCTCGCCAAAATTTGAAAAGAAATTTTCTTCTCGAATTACTAGCCCGAAAAGAGAGGAGAAATTATCGTTAAACGCGAGAAACTTCGACACTTATTTCTATCTAATAGCGGTGCACATTGGGTCGCGCTGATGTCGACGGCGATATTATTTTCTATCTCCGTATGATGGCTTATGAGCTGAGGTTTATAAGCTCATGGGGTCATGGACCATCAGGTTAGGGTTCAATGTTCTCCATGTTTTTACTTATTGGGTCCATATGGCTTGATTCTTTCTTAATGTGGCCTGAAATGATGAGCTTTGAAATTCTGAGCTTCTTCTAAAAGGTGATTATAAGTTCTGGGATCTCGCATTTAGTGTCCATAGACTCGAACCCATTGAGGTCGAACCCAAGACACTGCAAACGACACTTTAAACGATAAACTTTTAAGACAAAACCCATGAACCGATAATTTTGTCAAAATTTCGGCTGGACAGATTCCTTTGGAATTAATTCAGGATCAACCTCATCCGTTGGTGTCCGATGATCGGATGATTGGGAATTCGGGTCTCTAGGGAATTTTCAAGCAAAAAATGTCATCTGGCCCCACTGCGCGTCGCCCGGCGACCGCCGATTTATGTTGTTCGCGCTCACGTGCGACTCAATGTTAATATGACGCCGGTGTCGGGTGTGCGAAAGAATCCAGTCGCGATCGCCAACTCGATCTTCACGGACGCCTGTGTGTAATTTGGGAACGGGATCGTCGCACTTTGATCTCGTTAAAAACGCTCGGCTCACATCGCGAGATGCGCATACCATGCGTTTTCCGTCTGCCGCGGATGAGAGAAAGAACGGCGCGCCAACATTTACGCGATCGGGCAATAAAACGCCGGTGTTTATTGGCGAGAACCAGACTCGTATCGCGTATTTCCGCGGCAATCTGTATCCGCTCGTTCTCTTGACTCTCGGCAGGTCGGATTTATTATCGATCTCGCGGAAACAGCGTTCCCAGCGTGAAATCGTGTTCTCTCGCTCGCGGAGAAGCTGGCTGTCGTTGTGCATTAAACAGCGATCGATATCGACTCGTACGTATAATTTCGACACCGAGCGACGAATGTCACCGTCGAGAAAAATCGTCGTGCGCGCGCACGACAGGCGATAGAAAATTGACAAGTTTCACGCATCGTTTCGCGTGCGCGCCAACGAAATAGGACACTGCTTGCTCGGCTCGACAGGGAAATGTTTCTGCAACTTGCTCTCCCGCTGACGCATAGACACAAAATGTAAGCGCAACAATGTCGAGAGGAAGGCATGCGGCTCGTTAAGCATGCAGGGACGGCCGTGATGAAGGAAACCGTTGTCGTCGTTGTCGTTGTCCTCGCGGTCTTCGTGGTCGTGCTCGTTCCGCCGCCGGTTCGCGTCGGTGGAAATATCTACGCGAGCAACAGATGGACGTAAGAATGTAACAAACGGCCGCGATAATACGACGTCGCGTCAGGGGCTCTGCGCGCCGCCCGGCTAGGAATGGAAATCATCCGCTGAGATCGCCGCTGAGATTTCGGAAGCTCCTGAGAGAGTCGTAGACATGCGAGAGAGCATTCGATGCGGTAATTCATCCGGGATTTATCGCCCCGACAGGGACAGAACCGTGTAAACCGCGCATCACGCGACGGCGCCTTCGCCTCGCCTTCGTGCATCCGCTGGACGTTGCTGATTTTATTACGTCTCCTTGCGCACATTCCACTTTTTTTTCCCGCTCCAGCCTGTCATCCTCGACTGCTCGCAACGCGCGCGCGCGCGCGCGCCACACGTTCGAGACATTCGACGTGGCTCGTAACTGGCAGCGAGACCCGATAGCGACGGTGAGTTTTATTCTGCACGTGTGTATCGCGCGGATTCGGTACGCATTTATCTATGTGTAATTAATCAAGAGATTTTTCCCGGACGAGTTAATTCCCCATCCGCTAGCGCGCTCGCGGGCTCGCGCGATGTCGTCGGTGTTGTTCTCATTTGCATTTCCGTTATTAGCGCAGATACGCTACGTCTATAACGTTCAGCAATCACTTTCGACCTACAAAGTCTTAAATCGCCCCGCAACGTAACGAGCCCGGCTGTCCGCGGCCGAGCGCTAATTCCTCGCCGGTCGGGATAACGTTTTAAATCGATAGAGACATTGCAGTCACTCCGTACGGTGCAGTCGCCAATCACTCCGGCGGGTCTACTGACCCTTTAACCCACGCGGCATAAAACTGGTCCGGCGACTAGCCGGCCGCGAATGAATGCCGCGGCTCTCTCGCGAGATGAGGAGTTTCGCGTGCGGAAAGCCGCAGGCAGAGGTTTTGTCCCGGGGCCGTCGTAAATCATCGGCGCGCCGTGTAAATATCCGCGCCTCTCGCGACGATTTCGTTTCTACGTTTGTCAAAACGCGCCCGTCCAGCCCGTCGCGAGCGGGAGAAAGCGAGAGAGAGAGAGAGAGAGAGAGAGAGAGAGAGAGAGACAGGAAGGGACCCATCGACGACGGGTGTTGGAACGAAGTTTGAGCGACACAGCCGAACCAGTATTCCCACGCGAATGTCTCCCCGAACCTCCATCGCGCGCGCGCGCGACGCGTTTCACGGGATTTTTCGCGAGCCAAGAACACGGCTCGCACGCGGCCGCGATTTACGCGCCTGCCTGGGAGAAAGCTCGAGGAAATCACTGTGAATCAGCTCGCGGTGCCATATAGTTATCAGAGGCGCGGACGCGCTGCGAATCGTGTCCCGAGCAGAAATCTGGCAAATATGGCAATTTTCTTTTATGCCTGACATGGCATGACTAGGTAAGAAGCCGTAAGAAGGCATTTCGAGCCTTGGTCCCCTTATCCGGTCGGAATGTGGCAATTGTTTTGCAATATCTTTCGGTTTCAGATACCCTGATACCAGCGCTGACGTTATTATCTGGATGCCTGATTTGGTCCTGATGGACATTTCATCAGGTTTCCTCGATTTCAGGCAATTTTATCAGGGCATTATGCAGCAGTGCGTTTCAGCTTTCACTCCTTCTTACGTGTCGGATCCGATAAAGTTATCCGGGCCTTATTTGAAATGCGGAAACCGGACTGGGTTTTCATACGGCCGTGGGACGATGATACTAACTGATAAATGACGAGCAAGAAATTGTTAGGGCCATCCTCGTGAAGCACAAGGCCCCGATAAGGCTGGAAGTAGAATAAGCCCTAAAATGGGATGCTCTTTTATTGCCATATCAGGCTCCAGGATGGATCTTTCAGGGATACGAATGAGATTTTACGAAATCAGGCTTTGATAAGGAAAACTGATGAGGGCCTCAGAAGGATTTATTAGGGGTATCTTAGATTTAATTTAAATAAGGTTTTGATAGGGAAAGATGAGAAGGGTCTCTTAGAAGGATCTCTTAAGGTTACTTTAGGTATACAAAATCGAGACTTGTTTTAGAAAATTAATAAGATCTGAAGCGTGTAATGAAATTGTCATAGTTTAGCATTGTTTTAATAGATTTTAATAGGCTCTCTATCTGGTACTTTTAGAGATCTTTTAATTATACCGCAATTAAAAATAAATCCCATTAGTTTTATCAGTTGCCATATTTATTAGTCTCTTCCAAGGATTTTTCTTCGTATTGCCTTCGTTTTGAAATGCAGCAATCTTTAATAAAAACAGTAGCAGGATTTTTGTGTGTCAAAGAAGAATGCTATATTTCATTGTAAAGTATGCTATATTTTTAAAATAAAAAAATTCTCGTTGTATATACTAACAAGGTTACGAAGAAATAAAGAAATTACAGTTCTAAATTTCTTGAAATGAAAAGAACGAATATTTTTATTCAAACAATAAAAATAAAAC
The DNA here is from genome assembly GCF_003227715.2 of Harpegnathos saltator. Lineage (NCBI taxonomy): Eukaryota > Metazoa > Arthropoda > Insecta > Hymenoptera > Formicidae > Harpegnathos > Harpegnathos saltator. The sequence continues at coordinate 485,258 of NW_020230040.1, forward strand.
AATAAAAATATTCCCTTATAAGGCTTATATCAACATTGCCTTATAAGGCTCTCATAATATTGCTTTATAAGGGGATCCGTTAAACCATTCGTTATGCCCTTGTCTTTCTATCCCTACTAGGGCCCGATTAATTTTCCTACTCGGGAAATGACGAGAGAGACGCTCTCCCCTCGGCGCAGCGCGGCGCTCGCGATTGTGCCGAGGGTTTTGCCGCACGCGGAATCTCAATGAGCCGAATGCGCGGTTTGATTGCATTGAGCGGTCGCGGTTACATCGCGGTTACAGGCGGAACGGCCAATGAAACGGGAATGTATTCCGAGAGCGAGAGAGATGCGCGCTCGGCGACTCGAATTCTCGGACGATTGCGGAATCGACGCGGGCCTGAGAATGCTCGCGTCGCGGGCGAAGCGCAGATGCTTCGCGTTGCTTTGTCGCACTCTTTCGGACTCTATCGGTCGCAATCAGGAATGCAAACTTTCATAGCGACTCTCGTCGTGTAAGCTTAATTCCGAAGCCGGCTCACGCGGCCATGGTATAAGCTGTGATATCGTCGCCAACGCAAATACTTATTTCGACCACCGCCTGTTCGATATCGACCTTCGTATTTCACGGTTTAACCGGCCTTCTGCGCACTTTACGATTCAAATGACTGCGCTTTAGCGATCAGTTCGGCCGGAACGATGGGATATAACGCAGGGGCGCATCGTCGACGATGACTATCGGAACAACCGCCGATTTAATTTCCCCGCCGCGTAAGCTGCGATAACGAAATGCAAAGCTGAAATCGAAAGAGAGAGAGAGAGAGAGAGAGAGAGAGGGGGAGTGAGTGAGAAACGAGAGAGAGAGAGAGAGAGAGAGAGAGAGAGAGAGAGAGAGAGAGAGAGAGAGAGAGAGAGAGAGAGAGAGGGAGCGAGTGAGAAACGAGAGAGAGAGAGAGAGAGAGAGAGAGAGAGAGAGCCCGAAGAGAGGATTAGTCGGGGGTTTCGCGGAGGTTTCTTACCGCGATAATGCCTCCGCAATGACGTCTTTTATGCGGCTGATTTACATTCGGATACGGCGATAATTGATTAGAGAGAGATACCACGCATAATACGATACTACTACACGCCGTTTAATCTTGATCTTCTTTCGTGAAGTAGTACTACACGCAAGACGAGCGCGCAGATTTCTCCCACACAGAGCCTGATTCTGTGCTCCAGAGACTGTGCACCGGACAATTGATTTGCGCGGAATAAGCTGTCTTCCCGGCTGGATTGTAAATTAACGTTTGCTTTCCAGGAGGCGAGTGTGCACCAGGCAAGCGCCAGCGACTTCTCATCATCATCGAGGAAGACAAATTAGGTACGTCTCGCGTATCGCGAGCGCGAGAACCTTCGTCGAGATTAATAGATAGTTGAGTCCGTTCTGTCTCGAGATAAATCATCCGGGGATGATTACATGTGTGTGTTTGTAGATTTATGAATACTCAAGAGCAGGCTCTTTCCGTGCAACATACACACACACACACACACACCACCATGCACTCATACACTCGGCCGATATATTCCGTACATTTTATCAATTTCGTAGAAAAGATACGTATTCCTCAGATTAATCCTCGGCTACACCGAGCTGACCCCAGGCTTCTTCTGCTGCCCGGGATGGTCGCAAATCACCCATCTGAGTTTCGGTTGTAACAAACGTGAGTAAAGCAAACGACAGCTTCTCGAATTAATCTGGCAAAATTATTCGGCCGTTACTCGCCATTGTGACGCGCACGAGTCGATTAATCCGCACGTGCAATTGTTCTTCAGCCACGTGTCTGGTGCCGTGCCTGAACGGCGGAATTTGCACGTCGCCCGGCAAGTGCACGTGTCCCAAGGGATACGTTGGCAACCAGTGCCAAACAGGTAATTTTCATTTCCATTAGAAATCAGTATTTGAACGTGTCCGAATGACACGCGCGCTGATATTAGTATCGATACTGACGAGAGAAAATTATTAGCGTCGCGCTTCATTATGTTCTTGTTCCGCGACACAATTATCAGATTAATCGATTAATTTAATAACGACCCAGTTAACGCATTTAGTTATTGTTATGTAACTTGAAAGTGACAAATTATATGACGAATACGTTGTAACATTTATATTACAGTTTTGTAACTTTACTGTCCTTTTGAACATAACCGCTCAGTCATGTTCAGTTCGGTTACTGCTGTATAACTTGGATATGTAAAAAAGTTATACAACAAATGTTACATAATTTTACAATATATACACCTTTACAATATTGATGAAAAGAATATAAAGTCATATATTTAACATATATATATATTACGTTACTTGTATCTTTACGTTAAAAGGGTGAAATTTTTATGTAACAGCGACATAAAAATTACTCTCACGCTATATAACAAGTGATGAAGAAAAACATAGATGTTGTGTTATCGACTACATTATAACGTCGAGTGGGGAAGTTTAAGCGATTTTCAATGAATCTAGAAATACGCGGTGTGCTAATCGAGGGCAACGAAAGATCGATCGAAACATCGTGTGCTTTTTTCTCTTTTTTTTTTTTCATTTCGAGCGAGCGTGGGATTTTTCATTAAAGTCGCGAGACCATGTAATACTCATCGCGTATGCGCGCACGAAGAGCAGCGATTTTAACGTCCACGGCGGAATCGCTCGTAAATCTATCGGGAACGCGCGCGGTCTGATTGCAGCCCGCTGATGCAGGACATGCAGGACACCGCAATACGGATTGCGCTGCAGTTAGCCCGACGTTCGCGTAATGCTATCGAGAAGCGTATCGCGCCGCATCGATTTAATTACGTTTGACGATACCAGGCACGAGAAGGCACTCGTGGCCGAGGAATCGATCGGATGTTCTTCTTCGCGCTTTAACGCGCGACGAAGAACGTGTCCCGTTGCTTAGAATCCTTCAAAAATCCTTCATCGACAAACAATGCAATTATCCTCGAATGCAATTATCCTCGGCTGAAGTGAGCTAAAAATTAACGATTTGTTCCTTCATCTCTCTCGCAGACGTGGACGAATGCGCGACGGAAAAACCGTGCGGTCAACTTTGCACGAATCTACCTGGCAGCTATCGATGTCACTGCAGGGTTGGCTTTCAACTTCAGCAGGACGGCCAGTCGTGTCGAAGGAATGGTGAGTTTGCAAAACTCACCGGATGGTTTATTTCTTTCTTTTTATTTTTCTTCCTTCTTGTTCTCTACTTCACAGACACGACAGACGAGAACGCGTTTGAGGCGCGCGACTTGGAGAGTGATTTTCACGACAACGAGTCGACAACGAGAGGCCCGACGACTTCTTCTCATGGTACGTACGAGGAGAAACATATTTTGTGGGATCTATTTGAAAATGAAATTTCAACTGTTTGAGATGTAGTTCGCGTGCACTGTTGTTAAATCGCAGATACAGAAAACGAAGTGGGCGACGATGTTCAAGACTACGAGATCATCTTGAAAAGACTGACAAAATTGGAAAAGGTAGGTGTGTGGGTTGCGGCTTGTCAATTTGTTGTCTGATCCTGTGAGGGAAAACATGTCTTACTTCCGCAGCAAGTGGCCAGGAGTAGGAAGAGAGACACGGAGACTTCGGAGATGAACACCAAAGTCACACTAGCCGTCGAGAGCGTCAACGAGATGAGGAGAACCGTCGAGAACGTGGTACTTGGACAAAACATTGAGTAAAACGTGCACTCGTATCGTTCGTGGATTACGATCGCGATTTGTTTCAGCAACTGATGCAACAGGAGGTGTACGACATGAGAAGCAAGATGAAGCAGTACGAGGCGGAAATGAGGAAGATACAGCACCTGATGAACCGCGTCGCGGAACTCGAGAGTCGGCTGAGAATACGCTGCAGATCGACGATGCCAATTAGCGGGCCGTTAAATTTTTAGTACCACGCGTCTAGTAACTACGGTCGATCTTTGATACTGATAGCGGGTAGGGATAATATTACCCGCTACCTTGCTCTGTACCGTGGTAGTAGATCGTCGGTGTGTTACTACTACTACTACTACTACTACTACTACTACTCTTCCATCTAGTATTAATAGTAGATAACGATAGTATTATTTTTACGTTATTATTTTACGAGTGTTACGCGTGAATAACGACAGTCTTGAAGTCCGCGTCTTAAACTCGGGATAATCAACGTCGCACTTAGAGATGTGCAAATAAAAAGATGTGTACATTCGTGGAACGTGGAACATTCGTCCGGGTATTTTCGACCTACGGATGATCTTAATCTCACGGTGCTGACGTAATTCTAGCCATAAGATTCACGAGGAGGTATCCTCTCGTGAAACAACAACATCACTGCCATCACTTAGCGTTTGTTATATTTCAGGCTCGTAATATTGCGGTAGTTTAATATAATTGTCGAGTGCTAGGAGGACTCGGCACGAGAATACAAATTATAAGTGCGATTATGTCGCAAAACAAGAGGCACGCGATCGTGCCTCTTGGCACTCAAACAGTTACAGTTAATACTATACGTGACTATTTGTACTCAGCTTTGTAATAAAAAGATACGGAATCTGCATTTCTCAATCATGTCCTCGTAAGATTTGTTTAGGTTCCATAGAAGGTAATACATGGCACAACATTAGAATAAACACACAACAAAGATCATCGTTACTTATCTATTAAAACAGAATAGCTTTCGTTATATTTAACAGTGTTGATAAGTAAAATATAAGCTAATTCTACAATTTGTGGAAAAGATTTTATGATCTTAGATCTGCTCTTTTCGGCTTGACCTGAGTGCCGTTCTTGAATGTTTTGGGATATCCTGAACATTGCGGAATGTCCTGTTTGTTTCTCTTTCCTTTGGCACCAGGTTGCACATCTGTTTTATCTTAAAGATTGTCATCTAGTTTAGTTTATCTAGTCCTTTTCCGCTTTCCTGTCCTTTATCGCTCTCTTTTGACGTCTAGTGATTCTTTTGTTTACTTTCGTGTTAGCCTTTTGTGTTTTTGCCCTGCCTTTTTTGTGCTTGTTTATCTTCCTGAGGTTCATCCATACGGGATAATTGCCGTACTGATCGCGCAATGTCTTCTTATTATACACTCTGACATTTTCTACTTCCATGTAATTCCCATCAGTGGTTGTAGCGCTCTGCTTAACCTCGATATCTTTTCTTACTTGCTTTGCATCCACAACTATTGGTTTCCGGAAATGAAGCAATATAGTGCATTATTTTGTTATATTACAATATATATGATGTGTAATATTTATAAAAACAAATTTTGCGTCTTTGCGATACGACAGTGCGAAATCTTACCTGTGGCAATCTCCTCGAGGTTAGCCATTTCCACATCTTTAGGGGCTTTGTCGTCGATGCCGAGAGTTTTTTTCAATCTATCCAATTCCTTCGCCGCGTAACGTTCTCTCTTCACTGCTCGGCATTTCCTTTTCCATTTGCTTCGCAACGATTTTGCCATTTTTTCAAAACGTACGTCCTATGCACGTGCAACCACCAAAGATTATTAGGTTAAAAAGGTTAGGTTAGGTTAGGTTAGGCTTGAAACAGCTCTGTTTCAACTCGCATAACGGTCGGTCGGTCAGCCTGACTGCTGGCTCCATCTCTGCGTGAGGTACCTGAATCAGAACCTCGTTTGAATTAGTCGCTACGCTTCAGCGTTTCCGAAAGTCACGAAAAGAGAAACTCGCGGGAACGAGGCAAAAACAAGGTGAGAAACTTAATTTTGAGCTATCAGTAAAGAAATATTCCGCTTCAATCTCCTTCGCGCGACTTCGTGAATATCCTCCGCTCGGATTTCTCGCGTATATGTATTCATATAATATATATTTTTTTATTACGCCACCGTGGGAGAGACGTGCTTCCGATTCTGCCGATGTATAACCTCCATTTTAACGCGTCGCGAAATATTTCACGAAATTGCCCGACTGTACGTTCGACTGGAACGAGGATTGTTTCTTCCACTTAAAAGGTCAATTGGCCCATGCTTAGCGCAAAAAGAGACCTTCGCGTTTCATTTCATTGAACGCTGAGTAAGCTGCAACGCGAATATCCGCACGAGCGTCTGCGTGCGATACAAAGTTCAATACGACGTGAAACTTCGACGGCGTTCCGTTATCGTTATCGCGGCGCATTAGAAATCGGCAGATCGGCGATACTCGTTTCGTCGATAAGAGGAATACATATTTACGGCCGCGTGGGGAACGACGCGAGTGTTTCCAGCAGGCAGGCAGGCAGGCAGGCAGGCTGGCTGATAAATTCGCGCTCGAGGATCGTAAAACGAAGTAGCCGTCTATTTCTCGATTAACGCTTTCCAAGCTGCCGCAAAGGCAGTGCCGGTTATTTAAACGGCGTGCTCTACATTTCACTTCCTTCGTAACATATTTAAAGTGCACCTAGTTTGCCACGCATGCATAATTCCGCATCCTTACCCTTAATTCCCTCGCTTCGACCGCTCGATACCGATGACCGCTAAGCATGCGCGCGTGTGTGCGTGTGTATGTGTGTTTATGTGTACATTCGACGGAAACGTGTGTGTATGTCTAATATCTCTCACTTAAATGAGAAATAGTACGAAGCCTGCCTGATCCGAGACGTCTCATCGGTTCGTGTGAGTACTATGCAAACATAGAAGAAGTAAACGTGGAAGAAGAGTACTATGCCACGAAGAAATGTAGAAGAAGCTCTATCAAAGTGCTAATGGTCGGTAGTGACAGTGTGGTGCTCCTAGTGCGTGGGGAGGGTCAACTTACGTTTCACGCATTGCCAGTGATGCCGTTTGTGCTGACGAATGTCAACGATGTCGTCTCCCGGAGATAACGAGGTGTAAGTAAGGCTCTCTCACGCGGCGACTCGCGCGAAATCCTACTAACTGTCTGACGTCTCGTGTGTGATTCCACAAATCGAATGCACAACGCATCCGTGACTAGCATTTTTGCACATCGAAGCGGTGACCTCGGGGCTTGATCGCGATGTAATTTTCATCGTGCAAGTTGAGATCGCGTTGACTCGCCGTTGTCTCGCGATTTATTCGCACGCAGTGTGAGGCATATTTCTCAAACGAGAGGAAGGAAAACAACATATTTCTGTCTCCATCCTCGCAATCGGAATATATTTTTCATTCGTTTGTCTGCGAACTCGACCGCCGCTCGATCTCCAAGGCGAGCGGAATTTTCGTCGAGTCGAGCCGCAATGACAATCAGTGGATCTCATTGCTCACAACAGGTACGGTGTTGTGCTTCGGTTAGACGCGCGTACTCGGCGTTGTCTCGAAATAGCCGGCCAACGGAGAACATCAATACATCGCAGTGATTATCGCTGTTAGACACACGACCGACGCGGTCACTTATAGGCTTAGTGCGCCGTCGAGACGGACTCGATAAACTATAAGGCACTTCGGTTAATTGCGGAAGACGGGAGTGGTTCGTATCTGTGCCGGAGAGAAACCGCGGGGTTGCGTTTTATCGGCTGGTCTGGCGATCACTGATCGGCGATATTGCGCCGTATTGCAGTCCTATCGTTGCCCTTAATCGACGCTGCTCGCGTACGAGAGACATCTCACACATTCTCGCTCGTGTATTTTTACGTGAAAGAAAAGAAAAGAAAGACAAGAAAATAAAAGCAAAGAAAAACCGGCCGATTCGCGAAGAAAGAGTCGACGGTGAACTACACTTTTCTTTCCGTTAACTCTATTCGCGTTTAAATTAACTCTAACTAAACAGCGTGCTGGAAGTAGGTCGTTGTATCGCTGCGGCCTTGTCCATAAGCTGTTCCGCGCGGTTCCGTTTAAAAAGTATACACATTGACGCACAACGTAGCGCTTTTCGCAATTCGCAGTTTGTCCGCTCGATGTACGATAATTCATATTAATTCCGTACACTCGTAAATTTGCATTTCGTGCTGCGAGAGAGAGAGAGAGAGAGAGAGAGAGAGAGAGAGGGGGGGAGAGAGAGAGAGAGAGAGACGCGACCGGATACTTTGCGCGAATAATCGTCGCGAATGGAAAATGCCACGTCCATTTGATAGCCCTCTCACGAGTTCGTTCTCGCTGAGGACCAACGCGAACGCCAATTAAACTCATTCGAGCACTGGATGCGTGTGTTATGTAAGAGCTAAAGTTAGCGAAGGGTGGACGCGCGCGCGCGCGCGCGGCTATGGCGTTTCTTGTGAATTGTTCCACGGTCTGATGAGCGTTGGCGTTATTTCATTAAAGGAACAAGCGGCACCGCAAGAACCTCCGGAATGAGCGAATGAATAGGCACCGAGAGTCATTAGAAACGGATTTTTGTGTTCGACTCCACTTCTCGCTCGTGCCTTAAATCGCACCGCGAGCGCCCGCGCTCGGTCTCGGTTTGCCCACGGAATAATGTATAATTGTTCGTCGGTTGAGTGTAACGATCATTATACTCAATTTTGTTGTCGCCGGCTAAATGGCAATTTCCTCGACGTCGTCGCTGATGGCACCTAATCTTCCTAGTTTCAGAAGCGATGCGAGGATATTGCACTCACCATCAGTCTCTTTCATCAGCCGGTCATGCGACAGCTTGTCTAGCATTTCCGAGGAACTCGACGAGGATCCAACGGCGATCGAGTGAGTACTTGATGACTAATTTATCGCCCGAGGGACAATAATTTTCTTCTGCCGCGCGTGATTCGCGCAAACCGCGACAGTCCCGCTCTCGCGCTCTCGTAAAAATCGCGAGGACGCGTGCGATAATCGCGATAAGATACCGTCGTGGCCCCATCACCTTGTGAAGAGGATTTATCTCGGAGATATCACGGCGAGATTACGCGGAGCCGAAACCGATATGTGTCACGCGATGAGCCCTTCGTTTCGAATTGCTCGCAATTCAAACGTCGTTATCGGCTCTGTTTCGCCATTTCGCTCCTCTCGAGAGGAAAAGCCATCCTCCAACTCGGACGATTTCAGACGGGCGTAGATCGCACGCGCCGATTTCGCGTAGTTTTTACATCCGAACGAAAGGCGAAAGGCTCCGTTAAAAATTTCGTGCGCTGACTAGAGAGCGAAATGAGTGTTTTCTTGGCGTGGCTCGCGCTGCACGCCGACCGAGCGGTGTACTTCCGAAAGCAAAATTACGAGCGGCAGAAATGGAAAGCCGTCGGGTTGCTTCTCCAACATCGAAAGGACTCGCGCGCCGTACCATTTACATGCACGTCTGCAACGAACGACTTTCACTGATAACGAGAACGCGCTGCCGGAAGTGCCCGCGCTTCCGAACTTTTAGGCGTGCGGGAACGAATCCTCCGCATGTCAGTACCTTCGCATCGGTATCGTCTGACGGACTCCTCGCGTCCGGCTCGCGCCCGACTTTCAGCCCGAGATCTCGGTAATTTCGACGACGACGAGCCAACGCGTGAGCGGAGTCGCGAGCGCAAGTGTGACGGTATCATCGATCATAATCCATCGGCCGCTGGGAGAGTCGTTTGAAACGCGAGTTTTCTATATCGAGTGGCGAGCTCGGAAATTGTCTCCTCGTAATCTCCTCGCGAGGAGTCAGGCGTATCGGAGAGATTCAATCGCGTGAGCTCAATCGTACCGTTCTCGCGCCTCGATCTCCCGTTATCTAAACCGATCGATTAGCGGCTCGCGAATACGCATAATGCGCACGTCGCTGTGCGCGATATAAAGTGCAACGAGCTGTTATGCCCCGGCTGACCCGGTTGGGGTGTCATCGGTGTCATCGTCAGCCGACAACTAGGCCACACGCTGATCTACGCGCAGCCTCGAAGCGGTGCTCTCGAGAGCTCCGTCGGTTCTGTCATTGTCGTCCTCTGCCTAAAATTGCCCCCCTCCCTCCCCTCCCCCCCTCCGGCTCCGCGGCGCCGTGAACAGTTACTTGAACTCACTCTCGTTCCGGAATAGTCACGTAGCCGCGGCGTAGCCACGGGACACATTCTCTCGGCTCGCGATTGTTTTATTTCCCACGTTGAGTCGAGTCGAGTCGAGTCGAGTCGAGTCGAGTCCGGAGGTCCGGGTAATTATTCGGAATGGGACCTCCGTTGTGTCTCGTCCTTAATCCTGAAGCGAGGAAGCGGGCCTCGTCGAGTTGTACGACGCGTTGTTAGGACGCATAATGCGAGACGCAGGCGCGGCGGTACGCGGGGAACTTTCAATTGCGAAGTTCGCGTGCAACGCGCGTTGTTTCGTTACATTGAAAAGCCCCGGTGAATATTTTTTCCCGAGCCTCCAATAACCGAGGATATCCTGAGCGTTTGCGTTACCTCGCCGTGTATTTATAAGTGTAATTTTCCTGTTTCGTAATCGCCTACGTGAGTAATCGTCGCGCGCGCGCGTGCGCGCGATAAGAAATTGCCGCGCGTTGTAAAAAACTGCCGCGCGCGTCGTAAACGCGCGCTAATAAAAAGATCGTGCGAAATATTCGCTGACTGCGCGAGAAGCGAGAAACGCGCTGAGCATTGGGAGAAACCGGCAGAAGCCGCGCGTTGCGAAATATCGGCGCTCTCGCGGATTCGCCCCGGCGTGGGAATGCGTGGTAAAGGAGGGAACCAGGAGGGAATCGACGACCTGTCGTCCTCGCGATTGCCTCGTGGCAATCGCGAGGAACAATTGTGGAAAAACGCAGCAGACGCGTGAGTAGCCATTTTTCTTCACTTCAAACGCGAGAAGATACGATCTCAATGAGTTGACAAAATGAGGAATGATACGAGGCTACAATACAAATAATAATACAAACATGAAGAGACGAAGATATCGCGGATCTCTCGCGGTTTTTCCATTTGAGATATTATCTTGAGGAGGCATGTGTATGTGTATATGCGTGTGTGTGTGTGTGTGTGTGTGTACGCGGCCATTCGTAGACTAAACAATCGTTTGTGGTACAAACATTACGCCGTCCGATATCCTTGCGCTTTTTTCCCCGGACAGCCGTACGTGTGAACAACTCGAGCGGCAGGAAACCGGTTCCTGGCTTCGTTAGATTCCGGAGGAAAGCAAGAGCGCCGAAAGATTTTCCCGTAATTCCTCTCTCGAAACCGGCTGCGTTTTTACGGAGAGTGAAACCGAGTCGCGAGCGGAGACGCGGGCTCGCCCGTCCCGTCGATTTCACCCTCGCGAGAACTCGTCCTCGATTGGAAAATGCAAATGTTTACGTTGATTATTATTTGAATGTATACGTACAATCGGCTACTCCGCACGAGCACATCTCACTCGAATAGAGTCGCATCGGCGGTGAATAATTCAATGAGCAGTGCTACGAGCTACGCGCGAGCCATATCTCGTCGTCGCGTCGATATCGACGCGATATCTATCGAGCGTCTTCCGGTCGCCGTCCACGGCGAGCCGTCATCCACGGTATTGACACCGATTCCCCCGCTATCGCGGGTTAACCGGGTCATTGTCTTCACCGCCGTGAATATCAATGGCCGCGCGCGTTCGCGTTCGCGGCCGCGCGTGGTTTATCCGCCTACGTGAAACTTAGTTGTGCCGGTCGTGCAACAATGCCGGTTCATAAATCGCGGCGCAGCGAAACGCGGCGCGGGGAAACGGAATTGAGACTTCTTCTTCTTCTTCTTCTTCTTCTCACCTGCACGAAGCGGCGCGGCGCGGGAGCGACCGGTCGACGAGTCGATTTCCGCGCCGTATACCTGCGGAGGATTTTCTCTCTTTGGGGTCAGGTTTCCAAGGTCACGTGAAAGCGGACCCGTCTCGCGGACGTTCACGTGACCGCGCGTCGATCGCGATCGGAGCGATATGGAGCGGTCGACGCGGGAAAATCGTATCTCGTTACAATTATCATTTCGAAAGCCAGCGAGACCGCGACGTATTTTATACGGATCGGACAGTCGCGGACAGTGTTCGGCGCGTGACACACTTCGCAGACGGAGATATGTATATGCATATCTCTCTCTCTCTCTCTTTCTTTTTGTTTAGCTATTTTCTGCATTTGATCACGCGGTGTCAACGCAAATTACGACGACCGGTCCGGCTGGCGTAATCTCCAATGATCTCACTCCTTTCCCGCGTCGGGTAGCGGGACGCGAGACGACCGTGAAATTAAGTACGCGCGCCGGGGAAAACCACAAAGTAGTCGACGTATTTAACGACATCGTGCCGCGAGCTTGCTAATTACATTTCACCCAGGCATGGAATCGCCTCGAGGATTATTGCTACTTAACGTAGCGAACATCCGTAACCTTGCACAGCCGGCCTGCCGGCGGCGAAGGGATTCGATGTGGAAAGCGGAAGTTCCTGGCTAACCCTAACGGACGTAAAAATCCCGTTGAAAATCTGGTATCTCTGCCGGCGGCGTCGCGTTCGCGAGATGAGAAGTCGCACGCGAGAAACTTCGAGCTGCCGAACGGGAGTGGGAAATCGCCAACCGAACTCGTCGATCGAACGTTTCCGCGGAATCGCGGCGCGCCTGGAGTCGCCGCGGGATTCAGGTGGCGGCTTCCGATCGTGATCCGATCGCGATCGGGATCGCGTACGCGGTAAAACACGAAACGCGACCCGGGTATCCCGATAAGTATCTTCCGTCCTCGTGGCCGCCTCGATCGCGCGTAATTAGAGAACGGATCCTCGACGCGGTCCTACGGCGCAAGACAACGCATCAGCGGATCGCGAAGATCGCCTCGCTGACGAAGATAAATCTCGCATGACGATATCGAGAGAGGCCGTCGAGACGTGCCTCGGTGGACGAAGAATCGCGAGGTATGGAAACGCGAACGTGAGTCGGATAATTCACACGACGCCTCGGCGGTGTAGTTTTCTGCGCGCGCGAGCGAGCGAGAGAGAAAGAGGGCGAGATAAAGAGACGCTCATCTCAGCTCGTCCGCGATCGCGACTCGTAATTCTCGCGGGAAATTCGCGCGGCATTTGAAGAAATCCTCGTTACACGTTTGTACGAGATGTCCTCCTCTGTACGCTGTTAATCTCTCGAGGCCAGCTGCCGGGACTTTCTCTCCCGGTCTCACTGTCAAGGATCTCTCTCGTGAACGAGATAAAGGAGAGGAAAGGAAAAATGTCCGTACTCTTTCTCTCTCTCTCTCTCTCTCTCTCTCTCTCTCTCTCTCTCTATCTGTCTATTTGACCCTCTCTCCGTTTGTTCTTGTTGGCGCTTCACGTGGCCACAGAATAGAGCGGATCTCTCCTCTCGCTGACCGACCGGCGGAATCGAGTATCGACGCCGGCGGATTTATGAAGCAACCGTGAGATAATATTTTAAAAGTTACCGCGCCGCGACCGGGCGCGCGCTACGCGCTGACTTAACCGGCGCCGTCGGCGCGCGCGCGCGCGCTCCGCTTTCCGCTTGTCTGCTTATTAAGTTCGCGAGATCTGGTCGGAAACGAGAGAGCCCGTCTTAGAGTCTGCGCTCCCTTGTGGGAGAATGAAATCCCCGGGAGTGTTTTAATTAATACGCCGGCGTAAATCTTCCTCGCCGTATGCGCTGGATATTCAGCCAAGTATGCGGCAGCCTCGAGCAGGCGGCGCACATCGACGGTCGTTAAGTGAATCCCGTGTAATCTTGTGAGCGTCAGGAGGAGGCCGTCCGCGTAATTCCGACATTTTCGTGCGGCGAAAATTTCGTGCAGCGCTCCGCCCGCGACGCGCGACGGCTCCAATTTGGCGGGCAACAAAGCGACGCTAATGCCGATCTTTCGAGAGGTCTCCTCTCTGTAATTTGTCCGTTTAATTCGCTTTTAATTCGTCCGACCCATTCACGTCCGTAAAATTCGCTTTTTTTAACGCCTTCTCTCATTACCGCACTCGCGTCGAGCTCATGCTTACTGCCGTTTGAAGGCAGGAGAAATTTGTCGGTCCGATTCTAAGCATGCTCCGTATGGCGTCTCTCAGAAAAACGCCATTGAAGTATCGTAAACACTGGTGCCTTGGGTAACGTCGGCGAAATCTTTCTCTCTCGACAGACAGACAGACAGACAGACAGACAGACAGACAGAGAGAGAGAGAGAGAGAGAGAGAGACCTTCGTCCGCGCTCATTCCCGTTTTCTGGGCTGGAAAGTTACACCATCGGCATCGCAGATCTCCTCGATGTCGCAATGGATCTTACAGACGGGATTAGAATTCGTTCCGCGGTAACACGAGCCGTTTTATCTCGATGACCGATTGTTACCGGAGGTGTTCGCAAAGTCGTAGGACAATCATTCTGTATTCCAATCCAGCGTCGCGACGTTTCGTAACAAGTCGGTGGAAAAAGAAGAGGAGAAAAAAATGAAACCCGATTGTAATGATACCGCGAGAGAGCCGATCGGGAAGAACGGCCGGCGCGGCGCGGGCGGTTTGCGTCGCGCCGCTATATTCGTTTCCCGAGAGTTTTATCGTGGACACGTGGCGAGCGCGCTGACTGTGCTTTCCCAGTTCAAAGTTTTCCCATTGTTTTATACAAATGTCAGGTATAACAAAATTACTGCAGCTTGGGAATTAGAAAGGCGTATTTAGCGTTCGCTATCCGCTCGGAATATCGCGACTACTCCGACTCGAGATCTTGTCGAACGTTGGAGATACAATCGACCGACTCACGTTTTTCCCGTCAACTCCGACGGATTCGCGATAGAAGCTTCCCGTGGTCTTCGCCGTATCGCTTCGTACAGGTGATATAGTCGTATATATAGCTCGTACAGATCATAAATAATTGAAAGCTTAGCCGCCGCGGCCGGCCAAGCAACAAAAGCGGCAGGTTACATTCGCATGCTGATCGGCCTGACTCGTAAGGTCTCGCCATTCATGCAAAATTCATGTTGAAGTATTCAGCGTTCTCCAAAGATACATTTATTCCGAAAGCCGAAGCGGTTTCGAAGAAAAAACAAGATAAGGAAAATTCAGAGAAACTCGGACGGTCGGGCGATAAAACTTGAAAAAATACTGCACTCCAAGAGGAGTTTGAGGAATTATGGTTCGTCTTGTTGTTAGAACCCAGCTGTTAGGAACGCAAGTATTAGAGAGAGTGAGAGAGAGAGAGAGAGAGAGAGAGAGAGAGAGAGAGAGAGAGAGAGAGAGAGAGAAGACACCGCATTTTTTCTCTCTTTTCCATCTTGCGTTCTTGGGAATTTCTCAATTTCCCGTGGATTCACTGTGAAAGGTCGAGCAACCGCGGAGGATTGGGAAAGCGGAGAGGACAAGAGCGATGAAAGTAACTCGGAACCTTGGCACTCGAACGTGACACGCATGTTACGTTAAAGACTCTATAAAGAACCGGAAGCCTCTTTCCTTGCACTGGCGTAACGCAATTATCACTGGGACCGCAGGATCCCAGTGATAATTGCGTTGAATGAAAAACCCAAATTCGCGGGTACCCAGCATGACTAGCGATCGATCTCGGTAGACCCCTGACGAATCCGACCCTGACGAATCATGGCAGATGGCCAGAGAAAATGGGGAAAATTGACGATTTGTTGGGGAAGAAGAACCTTCGTCGAACGAGAGTAGCCACTTGTCCATTTGTCCATTCTTCTTCCCGTCGGTGACACGCGCGCCCATGGGATACGGGGAGGGAGATGGGAGCGGGAGGAGGGGGGGGGGGCGAGCGCTGCTCTCGGGGACGCGGCAGCTGCGGCTAATCCCATGGATTACAATTACCGGCCGCCCACGTGTTCGCCGGGTCGCGTTCAATTAACCTCCGATGCGTGCGAGCGATGCACGCTCTTCCGATTGTTATTTGGTCCGCCGTGCGTGACGGCCGCGGAGACTGGGCTTTGCTTTCGTCACTCGCGACGACGGCGATGTACACGCGTATACGTAAGAGGGAAGACCGCGATTACTGCTGATTGTCGTAACCGGCGATCAATCTTCGTCTCGTCGCATGCCAAATTTATGTAATTAACAGTCGTCAGGCTTGCTTTGTCGCAGCTGGCTGTTGGAGGTTGCAGCGCGCGGTCTACGCGAGGTCTCACGTTCGCGTTCGCGATTGAGCAATCGATTTCGATCGATGCCGGCTCGGCAGATCTTGCAGTTTGATCCGAGGGATCCGTGGCGTTCGCGTCGTTGTATTAATTATTCAATCACTCGATCTCGCAAACGTGTTGGTTTTGGCCTTTTTCCCTTCTGCTATCTTACGGGCGATCTTCGGGATCAATCATCATTGGTTGCTGGCGTTTCGCGCGTCCGTCGAAAAGAATACTCTTTTGTTGCACAGATGCGCCGTGCCGTGATAAAAGGCGAAAGGCGGCTCTCACCCGGTTAACCTTATTGCAAGCGAAAAAGCCGAGCTATCCGACTGACCACACCTTCTACGTTGCAACGAATTGATGAAGAGATGAGAGACTCGCGCGCGCGCGCGCGCGCGATATGTTCGTCCTTTCGCGGAACAATGCAAACGCGAAAGCCCGCTCACCTTTCCAGGATCCGCGATGGAAACCTTTCGTTGTCTTCGCCGTATCGCGTCGTACAAGCGAACATAAATAATTGAGAGCCGCCAGCTAAACAAGCTCGATAGGTCATACGTTTGCACGTTAACCGGCCTGTCCCGGCTCTCCATTCGCGCGAAATTTACACTGCAATTTCGCAACTTCCAAAGATACGTTCATTTCAAGAGTCAAATCGACTTTGGAGAAAGTGACAACAAAGTTCACAAACACTCGAAACGTGTCGTCGCGGAGTAACATCTCGAAAAATCTTGTGTTCCAAGAGGATTTTCGGCAAAGCCACTTCACGCAACATTATGGTTAATCCATTGTGCTTAAATGTTAAAGCGTAACTCGAGTTAGGTAGAAAAGACCGCGCTTATTTTTTCTATATTCTCTTTACTTTGTATTCTTCGAAATTCTTCGCTTCCTTTGAGTTTACGATGAACGTACGATGGACGACCGCGAACAATTGCTAAGCCGGGAAATGAAAAGAGAGAAAAGATAAGATGACTCGGGAGTCCTTGACTTCGACATGCGTGATCTTGTTACCTTAAAAGAATGATAGAAAACGAAAGTCTCTTTCCTTCTTGAATGACATAACGCCGCATTATTACCGAGGTTTTGGGAGCATACAGTCGCAAACTTCACAGGTACTCAGTCAACAACAAGGGGCCACACAAGGGGGAGATCAGAGCTAAGTAAGTAACCCTCGTCCTTTCGGGAAAGCCCACTGCACGCGAGCATCCCTACAGGCCCTTCCCCTGACGAATCAAAATTCGAAACCTCCCTGCTTGACCAATAAAGTTTCTAAATTCAAAATTCAGGTTGTCGGGAAGGGCTTGGTAGAGTAGTAGGTTACTCTAAAGCACACCACGAGAGACTGCCCTTCCCAATGCCCGAGGCGGTTCTTGTGGGATCCGTGGAATCAGTTGAACGGTGAACATTTTCAGCAAGTAAGCCGTGTAAGGTATCTCAGTCAGCCTTCTCTGGATATCCGGAGTATTCGGCTTTCACGTGGCTCTCGCGTAGTTTCGTACTCAGGTTATCATTATTTCGAGTGAGCGAGCAAGCGCGCAAGCGCCCACGGAATATGAGTCTTCCAAAGTAATGAGCAAAACAGACCAAGCCAAGCCAAGAAGTAAGTCAGCCTTTACTTTATCTCAGCTATTTTTTATGACGCGATCGACTTTTCTTCGTCCCTCCGCACGGTTCCGGTTTAGAGAGGAAGAGAGAGAGTGTTCCGGAGTTGCCGCAAAATTATTGTTATTATTCTCACGTACTTTCTTCAATGACGCTGCACGATTCGTACAGACTGAAACAGACGGATCTATCGCGACACGGACCGAATAAATCCGAGATCAATGGGCTCATGCACCGTTAACCCTGCGGCCTCCGCTCGATCGGGGCTCCGATCTACCTATCGTGCTAAGACACTGGCTTCACGCCTGAATGATCGCGCGGATCGATAGTGCCTCTTCTTTGCCTATCGCTTCCTTCAGAAATCTCCCGGCTCTTCGAGCGAATGGGAATTACGACTTCGACTGACGATCCAACGCCGCGCGAAACGTCCGAAGTTCGTAGCTCGCGAAGGCCGCGCGCGAGGACTCGAATCGCGAGCGACGTTATTTTCGTCCAGACCGCGAGTCGAATTCGAGTAGCTGGACCGCGAGAAAATATGTGGCGTTTCCCGAGGTGATGGATCTCTAGGATCGAGCGATCGATCGAGGCATGAGGCGAGGCGTCGCGTCGCGTTGAGTTGAAGAAGACACGAGCGCGCGCCGGCGATCTCGAGTGCGGCCCTTTAGGTGGTGGAAACCCCGACGGATCGCCGGCGGAAGCGACGATTTTAAGTGCGGACTGAAAGACATATTTCGGGACGCGTTCTATATTTACACGAGCGTGTGCGCACCTATGCGCACGAGAGAGGGCCGAGCGATTTACGCGTCTGCGACTCTCCCGGCATTCCAGCCGACTTTCTTTGTGGTTCCCCGGGGGGGAGCGGGAGAGCGCGTGTACGCGGCCGCCGCCGCCGCCGCCGCCGCCGCCGCCGCTCTGGAATCCCGCTTACGGTATGCGCGAAACCTCGAGTCGAGCGCGACTTCATCTTTGACCACCGACCGGCCGACAATGTCCGTGGATTTATGTGGCGCCTAAATTACGCCGTTGTCGTCCGGCATGAATTTTCCGGCGCGACGTTGATCGCGATGTTATCTCAGACGCGTGTCGGTCGCCGAAATCGAGGCGCATTTATTCGCGCGATTCGCGAGCGAAGGAAAAGCGACGAGCCCCGACGAGCGAGACGAGACGATCGAAGATCGTGGGGTGTCGTTTCCGCGAACGTCAACCGCGTTCAATCGCCGCAACGGCGCGGAAAGTGAAAAGCGCGCACGGCGAGCCTCTCTCTCTCTCTCTCTCTCGGAGCGGCCAAAGTCAATAAGAACGTACTTCGCTCATGCGTATCGGTCACATGGGGACCGATCGATAGACGCGCTGCGAAGAGCGAGCGCGGCGTGAGATTTGCTACATCACGAAGACGAAGACCACGACGAATTATATCGTCGACGACGATTCGATTCCTGGTGCGCGCGCGCGCGCGCGAAGGGCGCGGTTCGGGAGAACGCGCGCGACTTGGAGCACATCCGCGCGTAACACGACAGAGACACGGCAGCGCGGTTCTAACTTTGAATACACGTGTTCAAATCCAATTGGTCTTGCAAGCGCGGAGAGAAACGACCGGCGGAGGTAGACCCGCGGCCATAATTCAAGGAAGCATCCGCCTCGACGATCTGCGGCACAACATTCCGCATAGTCCCGGGCTGCCGTGTGGTGCTGTTTTCAGCCTAGCACCATTACGCGTAATTTATAATGATCACACACAGCGGGCGCGCGGCTCGCTTCGCGGCCAATCGAGGGAACTTATCGCCGTCGCATTTCAACGGACCTGACGTGTGAATGTCCCGAGTCTCAACATAGTCTTCACAGCGCGCGCTCTCGCACCCTCTCGCTTTTGCCCGTCTCTCGCGAGAGACGCCCCGGAAGACGCGCTTACCGCGCTTACCTCCTTCAGCTTCACTCGATTTCGCACGTCGGCGATGGCTAACGTCGTAATACCGGCCGCGAAGCTGACGTGTTCCCGCAACGATGTAACCGCGAAGCGAATGGAATTCCGTGTCGCGAGACGACACCGCGCGCGCGGCTCGTACTCGAGTGGACTTTGCCGCTTTTGCGTTTCCCCGCGCGTTTCTCGTCGCGTTCCCGTCTGCTTTTTTTTTTCTTCTTCCTTCCCGAGCGAGAACGTCCACAGGGTGACTCGCTCTCTCGCGAGGAGTCGAGGAGAAGCGACGACCGCGCTGTGCGAGTGTTATCTTTCGGTGCAATTTGTATGTGCCATCGCCCAACCTTCCCCGGCGGCTCGCGCATATCGCGAATTCTCGGGCGCGGCGCGTCCCGTCCCCTCCGGCTGGAATAGCTCTCTCGACGATGCGCTAGTTAGGGAGGGAGGGAGGGAGAGAGAGAGAGAGAGAGAGAGAGAGAGAGAGAGAGAGAGAGAGAGAGAGAGAGAGACCCCCTCGGGTCAGAAATTCATCGCGACATTCCGCGTAATCTCGCGTCGGTCGCGTTTGTTTTCGGCGACACGCGCGCGCGTCCGAGTGCCGCGCGCGATTTAGAATACTCCGCGCGCGAAATCGCCGCGGCGTTACGCGCGGCGTCTGCCTTCCTTTTGCGTTTCCGCTCCCGCGCCCGCGGTATTGTCAGGATTGTTATACTCCACCATGCGCATCGCAGCGGAAACATTCGCTCTTCCGCGGATTTTAGCGCGGCCGCGCGCGCGCGCGCGATGTCACGGCAAAAGCGCTCGGCGTGTAAATTTATGCGGGTTATAACTCACGCGCGTCCGACCGCGACTTCTCACCCGCTCGAGGACGAAGAGTCCTCGAGCCCGCGGTATCGCGAACGAGATTTAAGGACCCGGATGTCGCGTCGAGAGAATGCGGCATGGAGGGGGGAGATGCCGGGCAAAAGTGCTCTCGCATCGTTTAATCCCTCGGCCGTCGGATGGAGACGGCGAAAAATGTCGCTGAAGGACCCGGCGAAGAGTACTCTCTTCACGCGGGATCGGACAGGCGCAACGAGGAGCATCGGAGTCCTTCGGCGAGAAGTGACGAGATCACGAGGCAACCCCGGCCGCGATCGATCCTCTCTCGCCGCGCTCCGTGCCGCGAGTTATGTGGCGGACAGCCAGATTCCAGACTTCTGCTGGTCATGGCGCGTGGTTATAAACGCGGCATTCATTTAGCGCGGTCTCTCTCGCCACCTAATCACAATGAGCGGCTCGCGTATCTCGTCATCGCCGGCCTCGCCGTCGCGCGTCTCGCGTTAAATAACGCCCCCGCCGCGTCTTGACGGCGCGCGACCGCGCGCGCGGCGTGATTGTTATTGCGCGCGCGCGGACGCGTTAATTGTCCCTCATCGATGTGACTCGGAGCGTCGTCGCTGGTAATTAGCGGCCGTTAGAGCGTCGCCGCGCGCGGCCACGCGGGGGTGCAGATCTCGGGACGGAAATCGATCGAGATGGCGGGATCGGTCTCTGGCGCGATACCGTCCTTAAGGGGCCTTAAGGGGACTGGAGAGTCAGATTGCTGAAAAATTGTGTTCGTTTTTGATAATATTTTGTGACGGACTGACGGAATAAATGTGCAAGGATGAAAATTTTAGGCATATTTATATGACAACGTATGAAGAGTAGAAAAATTTTGTTTATTAACAAATACTCGTATAAATGTACGATATATATGGTTGAAATATACTCTCCTTTTTGTTTGGAAGTTGTCGTTTTTGCAGTAATACCTCGGCTCTCGGTGGTCCGATCAGAGCGAATTTTAGTCAGGAATCTTGAGGAGGCTTATCATTATCCGGTGAACCGTTACAAAAAGAAGATCGAACAAAATTAACAAAATGACGGCTATTATTAGGAGAAAATCCAAATTTTTCAGTCTTCTTACGATAAAAAAATTAATATCTCGAAATGAAATATTTTGATGTAATTGTCCATGGTTCATCTGAGAGCCAGATGAACAAATATTATTGCTTTAAAATTTCAAATCGATACGAAGCTCAATTTCGGAGAAATCATTGCGAAAAGTTGAACAATAAAATTTCGAGAGAGACAGCGTTTAAAATTTAAGTGGACGTATATTTACATGAGTATTTGTTAGTAAACAAAATTTCTCTACTCTTCATATGTTATAAATATAAAATTTATCTAAAATTTTCATTCTTGCACATTTGTTCAGTTCGTCACGAAATATTATGAAAAGTAAGCACGATTTTTCAGTAATCTGACCCTCCAGTCTCCTTAATGCGGCCAATGCGGTCCGTAATTGGCCGGCCGTCGACGAGCTGCGGATTCGACGCGGTAACGTCGCGTCTGCCTGCGTCTCGGCGCACGCGTCGACAATGAGTGAAGGATAAACGTGCGAATTGCGCGGATAATCCTGTCGATTCCTTCAGTCACCTCGACGTTGCTAGCCTCTCTCGTTAAGACTGTCCGTAATTGTAATTATTTCAGACTTTCGCAACCTCTTCCCCTCGTTCCTTTTACTTTCATACTTCACTCAAATTTGATTCAAGCAAAGGGGTGGTTTCTCTCGTCTGCGGTAAAAGGACATGAAAAAGTGTCCGTCAAATGTTTTACAGCTTCTTTTCCTCTTTCGCTGTTTCTTCGTAGTCAGGTACGAATGTGCCGATCGCTAGACTTATTCGAACTGTGTGGCAGAGAGAGAGAGAGAGAGAGAGAGAGAGAGAGAGAGAGAGAGGGAGAAAGGGGGAGAGGAGGGAGATATTCTGTTGCATTTCTCCGAGTGTACTTTTGATGGAATTTCCCGTTCTGGGAGAGAATACTCTGCGCATTTGTTAGTCGATCAAGGAGCGAGGGAGAATTTAATTATGACTTCGTTGATTAACACACGGAAACGGTATCCAGCGGCGAACGTCGGCGACGAGAGGTGACATTTACGAGCGTCTAATTCGGCGCCACCTGCGCTTCATAGTAGTGCCGCTCGCGAGCGAGCCTGCGCGCGCTCCCGAGCACTTATGAAACCTGCGCGGCACGCGGCTCGGCGGCCAGTCCGATTCCTCGTCGCAGTGCGATACGGTCGATAGGAGTAAAACGTGGTGTAACCGCGGGTAGTTGCAGCGTATTGCAGCAACGCGACTGGCAGCGCGACGGCGACGGCGGCGGCGACGCGCCGGCACGCGAGAATCACCCCCCGGCGCCACGAGAGAGCCACTTTACGCGCCTCACTCGGCCCGACCTCGGCACCGTCTCTCGTTCACCATTCCGCTCGTGGATGCCGGAGAGGTCGCGACCACCACGTGAACGAGAAGCCGTCGTGAACGTGAACGTCGGCAGTATCGTCGGAGTGTTCGTCGGGGTTAAACCCGGCGTGAAACCCCGCCGAAGCGGTCGAAGCGTGTGTTGGTGCGCGGCGTCGTGTTCACACACACACACACACACACACACATATAGGTTACGTTCTCGCATGTCGCGTAAACGCATGCGATGACATTGATCGTTCCACACACCCACACACACACACACACACACACACACACACACACGCGCGCGCAAAGACGTAACGTAAACAGCTGTTTGCGGGCAAGTTTGTTCCTGCAATAATTCAATCGCTCGTCGCCAAGCGCTTCTTTTCTCAACGGATCGTCGTTTTGCCGTCGACTTTGGGTGTACTGCGGTCTCGCGAGCGGTCTCTAAGAATTGCTTATCCGTGAATCTCCGGAACAAAAGCTCTCGCAAAAGCGGTCCGCAAAGAATCCTTAACGAATCCGTGGAGATCGTCGGAGAAATCGGAAACGACTCGCGATTCGCGACGGTCACGTGAATTCTTTTTGCTACCGCGAGTCGACAGTCGCGAGAGAGGGTTCGCTGTGCGCATCGATCTCTTCGGGATTCCCCGACGTGGAACCGCGCGAGGCGAGACGACGCCGCGACACGATACGTCGCGTCGCGTCGCGACACGACCGAGTTCACCGAGCTCCTCCTCTACGGCAAGGAGAAGAAGGTGAAAGAGCCATCGAAAAAGCACGAGGAAGAAGGGGGAAGTACACAAACAAGCACGCTTCGATGAACCTCGCTCGACCATAAATGCCCGTGCAAACAGAAACGATCACGTCACCATCGCCGTGACATTGGATTCTGTCGTGCGAACTGTTCGCGTATCAAGCCTACGTCGGGCCGAGATAGCGAATTTAGCGAATTCGCGTCACGAGTTCCCGAATCGTGACGCGAGGAACCGGCGGCCTTGAGGAGAGACACCTGCCCCTCCCTTTCACCCACCCTCGCTCTCAGTTCGCGATCGTCGAACCTGCTCGTCGAGACGCACTCTTGTCAGTCGCGTTCACATCCGTTCCGGGACAATGTCGGCTACCCTGAGGCTCCCAAATTCGAGTTTCGTCAGGTGTCGCTTGGACACCTTCGAGTCGGCGTGAGGGGACCACGAAGGCGCGACCGACGAGGAAGTGGCAGAGAACTATCGATCGACCTGTATCTTGAAGAGGATGCACTCTTCGGTCGAGTAAGAGCAAAGTTCACGTCCTGATCACGTGCCACGAGGAGAACGCGTCGCGGACGGGCGCGGTGGAGCGAGGGACGAGGCGAGCAGGGGCAGCCGGACCAGGAGGAAGGGAGGAAGGAAGGCGACCTCCAGCGAACGACGTCGCACGTTGTCATGGAAAATCGATTCGCCACCACCGACCATCACCCCGCCGCAACGACCACCCGCCGCAGTGCAATGACCTCCAAACCGGGAAGATCCTGCAGCGTGAGGTAAGCGGCTTCGCGGTAGGGACCGCGAGGGTCGCGGGGCGGCAGGGAGGGTGGAAGAAGTGAGAGGAGAGGAGGCGGAGGTGGAGGGTGAGAAGGCGACGGAGTGAAGAAAGAGGCTGGTCCCCTTCGAAGAAAATAGCCGAGGCTTTACAGGGTGTCCCGACGTCTACGACTTCCAACACGTTTTTCTCTATTTCACTTCCGGCCGCGGCTTTCCGAGCCGCGGTTTTGAAACTACAAGCGCTGCATCTCTCTCTCTCTCTCTCTCTCTCTCTCTCGCTCTTGCTCCTCTTCCCGCGGCGAAAGTGAAACGCGACTACGCGCGTGCTACGAGGTCTCGTTAGGACAAGTGCAATTTGTCGTATGGACATTTCGTTATATCGCAGTATTTCAGGACCGCGGCGAGAATGCGCGCGCGTCGCCGCGTATTTATAGCGTGTGCTCTGTCCCTCCCTCCCCCCCACCCTCTCTCTCTCTCTCTCTCTCTCTCCGCTTAATCGTCAGCGGTTCATTCTGTTACATTTCTTAAGGAACTTTGATGCGAGGCGCTTTTGACGTCTTCCTCTTTTTCTCGTCGAAAACGGGGCGGCGAAATTGCGTTGGTCGCGTTTCTCAATGCCCGGCGGCCGTTTTCCGTCAAGTGACGCGAGCGAAATAATTGAAGATGAAAGGGCTCTCTTGTGACGCTCACGTTCGCGCGCGTCACGTGCGCGTCGCGCGTCCCCAAGGTCGGCTTTCAAACCGAACGTTCCCAAGCTTTAAAAGCGAGGTCACGTCGACACCGCGACGACGCGCACGCAGCCGCGATTCCGCAAAAATGCACCGTGCGCCATGCCGAGCGCGATATCTATAATTCGTGCGTGCGTGCGTGCGTAAACACGGCCGTCGCGCGGCGGGGACGTTAGCGTCGCCGCGCGGCGTTGATTCTGCATTTAGAGCGGGAATAAAGGAGACCGTATTCTCATCCCGCGCACTCTGTCTCGCCGCTAAATGCAGCTGTTTGATTTCTCTGCTTTGTGCGCATCCCCCGAGCGTACGGCGCGGCGCGGCGCGGCGCCGTCTGCCTGGATTAAATTCGAAACTGCACATTCAGCGCATTCAGCGTTGAATGCGCGATCGCGGCGGCGAGAACAGCGGCGACCTTTTTCGAAAGCCCGTCGCGCGTGCGTGCTGAAGCGCGCCATTCGGTTGTAAATTCTATCTGCCCGGTATCGAGAATCGTTCTCGGTATCGTATCAACGTGACACGCGAGCCGTACGGTTACTAAACGTCAAGTATGCACTGTGTGTGTGTGTGTGTGTGTGTGTGTGTGTGTGTGCAAAGCAAGGTGTACGTGCTCGTAGAGGCGAGGCGCGCTCTCTGATCTCGCTTGGTCGCAGCGTTCCAGAAGAGTCCGCCCGCGGACGAGTTGCGAGTTGCGAGTTGCGACTGACGGGCGTAGTTATTATTTCGAACTCAGAGACTCCTTTGTGCAGGAGCCCGCGCGTCAGCCTTTGGATTCTCTTGGGAATTGAGATTGCGGTCCTTCCCCAGAGATCTCTCTCTCTCTCTCTCTCTCTCTCTCTCTCTCTCTCTCTCTCTTTCTCTCTCTCTCTCTCCCCTTCTTTCTCTCTCTCTCTCTCCCCCCCTCTCTCTCTCTCTCTCTCTCTCTCTCTCTCTCTCTCTCTCTCTCTCTCTTTGTTTCTATCCGGACGTGAACGAAAAAGGGCGCCTCGCGCATCGGCAAATTGTACGCAACGTGTACGAAAGGTTGCATTAAAACAGTCTGCGATCACTCGCGCGTGAGAAAGAGATAAAACGTTCGCCCTCCGCTTCGGCAGATCAAATAATTACAGCGTCGGAGCGTTGGCAGCGCGAGAGAGCAATCGAGGTAGCACACAGCGTGGCCCGCGGAAAAATAATTCTAATTAGACAGTATGATTAATACGTCCGATTACACGGTTTTGATGAAAGGCTCGAAGAAAGGAGGGAGAAAAACGATTACCGATCGAAGAAGTTAACGGGTTAGCGGACCGTCGGTGATTCTCCCTGATGATTGATTAATTTTTCTCTCCTGACCGCGATGTGACTCTGCGGTTTCCCGCTTCCCGCGTTCTTGCATGACCTCGACGATTGAGGGAATATCGCGAATATCGCCGTTGGAACGCCGCGTTACGCATAAACGAACCGGAAAGTGACGATTGATAGGCCAGCACGCCGACCGGTGATCGCGTACGAGCCGAAGACTGCACGGCGCCGTAAGAAAGACCGTTCCTCATTAGTAGAGCGTTGCGCGATTTTTAGGGTCGACTGACTTACCACGACGACGTCTTGATTTACTCTCGATTTACCTGCGCGATCGTGTCCGTCGCGGATCGAAGCGTGTTGAGTCGCTTACTTTCGAGACCTTCGGGCCGATCCGGCTGGATCTCATTGTAACATTGTAATGGTAACGACGGGTTTCCGTCGTTTGTTCGTCGCGTACGCGATGTGCGACCATGTGGTTTTTTTCCTTTTCCTTCCTTCAACGAGGTGAATCTTATGTAAGCGAGCGAATGGATCGAGCTCGAAGACGCGAGGCGTGCAGAAGCGAGCACGAAAGCGAAAAGAGGCGTTGGATTTGACAATGAGCGAAATGTCGAGGTGTATCTCGTACATTTCGCACTGAAGACGGGAAGAGGTGAAACGCCATTCTCGAAGGCTCTCGCATTCTGCAAAAATATCCTGAACGAAATATTCGGCTCGTCTGACTGAATTGCTGCTGTCTGACGAGACAAAAATTGCAGAAGCACAAAGACATTCCTCTAGGAGATTTTTACTCACCAGGAAAGGTAGGGAAGCCGGGAATTAAAAACAAATTTTGAAACTTTGTGTGGAAGTGAAGTAGTTCATCCGTAATGCAAAACTGTTTTTTATTCGTGCGGAATTTGAAGGGGGTGAAATCACCCTTCGGAAAAGAAACCATTTTCACTTATTATACTAGCGTATATACCTCTCAAAATACGAGGCGTATGCAAACATGGCTTGTATGAAAGTTGTAGTGTATTTCATTACTATTTGCAACTGTGTATCCAGATTTTGCAAAAATGGCGGAGGGCGGAGGGGATTTCAAAAATTTTCCAATTTACTTCCACACCATAACTTTCGTAACTTTTTGAACTTCCGAGTTTCCTATGTTTCCTTGTCGGTTGACTCTCGGTTAGGTCTCAATGAAATTTCGAAGCAGTCGGACATGGTTCGACCGAGAGATACCGCTTTCGAGTCACCGATTTTCCGTCCGATCCTCTGTCCAGCCACGAGAACTGCGCCGCGACCTTCTCCTGTGCGTAGTTTTCGTTTGCGCACGGAGGAAACAAGTCCGTTAGTGCAGCTGGATGGTACCGCTACCTGCGGGCCAGACGAAAACTCGGCTGCAGGGATAGAAAGACTTCCGCTCGCTGCAGTCAACCGTCCTCGGTTATCTCTTAATTGAGTTTTAACGCAGCTGAGCGCGCAGACGAATGTTTACGCCAGCTCCGCGGGCTGGACAGAGATATCACTTCTCGCCGCCGAGTTTTCGTTCGCACAAAGTGACGACTGTTTTCCCCATGCGCGCGTATTTTCGTGCAGTTCGCGAGGAAATACATCGTACGGGTCTGATTGAGAGCAGCAGCGAGATCGATCGGCGAACGGTACGCTTTTATCGAGCGTCGCGAAGATTGTTTTCATTATTATCGCGCATTACCGCGCGTTACGATTCGCCGCCAATCGGCCGCGGAGAAAGGCGCGGCGTGGCAAAAACCGCAGCTAGAGTTTCCAATCCCGGGATCCCGGCCAAATTTTTGGTCCCGAAAATATAATACTTGGGATTCAACATCACAAATCCCGGGATTTCGGGATTTCAAAATTTAAGCGCTTAGTGTCTATATAATACTTACGTTTTACAAAAGTTTTACTTTAATAATTATTATTATTTATTACTGATTATTTCAGAGCATTTGCTAGAGAAATGTGTATTTATATTTTAAATTTAATTCCATGTATTACATTTGTTTTAAATATTGAGAGAGTTTTCTATTTTAAATTTCGCGGATAAACCGGCGCAGCATAAAATTTATGTCTTGTTATTTTTAAAGTCGCTTTTCCGTGAAATGTGAAAGAGAAGAAATAATTATTTTTACTTTTACTACGAAAACTTTAATTTTCAATTATAACGATTTTTATGCAATCATTAATGTAAGTTGCTTTCATCTTTACTGAAATTTCATTTTTGTTTGTCATAATGTTCATAAAAGCCTATATATGAACGTTCTATAAATAAAATAATTCTATTATTTGTAAATATTCCTTGTTTCTTTATTTACATATATATAATCCCGGGACTAGTTCCGGGATCCTGGGATGGAGTCTAAAAAGTCCCGAAATCCCGGGATCCTAAATTGTATCCGGGATTGGAAACTCTACCCGCAGCTTGACCGTCTCGTATATTCCGCGCCTTTGTGTCTTTGACTCTGCGCTGCTCTTACGCCTTGCTCCTCATTATCGTTCGCGACTCACCGCCGGCACGCTGCTCCGCTTGTTATCCGCGCAATCGAGAGTTGATCTTTTGATTGGAGATTTCCCGATAAGAATGGTCGAGTTAATAGACGCGCATGACGCAGCTTTCGACCAGAATCTGCGCCCGGAAAATCGTCCGGAGCCTCGTTGTTCTCGTGCAAATTGACGTGCGGGCTGGTCGATATGCAATTCCCGAAAAAGTCCCGCGACGGCAGGACCTTGCGTTGGATCCTCCTCCGCGGGGATTTTGCTCTTCCGATCGCGTTATTCTCAGAAGTAGCGGCTGCGGAAGAGCGTTATAATCCCCGCATGGCGTGCGCGCTCGAAAAGAGCACGAGTTATCAGTGTAATAGCCTGTGCCACGCCCTTCCGCCGTTATCGCGATAAGTCTGACTCACAGGATGGATGAGAAGAAAGAAGCAATCGCCAAAGTAAACCGAGTTGTCGGTGAACCCCATCTGTGCCGGCCGCAGGAGAGTCGCGAGAAGCCGCGATGGCGCCTCGCCATCGGAAGAAATGTATCCCGAGGTTTCATCGATTGGGAAATTATTCATTCCTCGTCTCGACATTTCGCGTCTCGCGGCACTGTCGCGATGAAATCACGCGGGAAAGTGTTAATCTCGCTTGTGAATTCCGCGGTCGAGCGATTCGTAAGGACGTACGGGATACCGCGGAATGCAATTTGCACAAAGGTCAGCGCGATCGCGCCGGGCAGGAGACGAGAAAAATAATTAAGCGGATAATAATAATTAAATGAAAACCCAGCGTCTCGAGACATTACGAGCGAGTTGTCGCGAAAAAATGGGTGCCGGCTTTCGCCGGCGATTAGAGGGAACATTTGCCGCTTACGAGCAATCAGCGCTCGCGGTCGCGAGGCAGAGAGACGCGGCTCGAGTGTGAAATGAGCGAACGAATCGGCGACGCAAGAATCGGAGAGAGACAGAGAGAGAGAGAGAGAGAGAGAGAGGGAGAGAAGGAGGGAGGGAAGGAGGGGGAGAGAGAGAGAGAGAGAGATTTACAGGGCTCTTATCTTATCCAAACGTTGATCAGGTGTGTATTCGCGCTCGCGACGTGTCAAGGTGACAAAAGGTTATAATTGTCACCGAGTCTTCGGCGCAATCGACGTCGCGTTGCGTAAATTACACGTCCATCCGCGCGACGAGGTCGCTCGCGATAAATTATACCTCCGGCATTTGTCCGGGTTTTTCATTTCTCCGCGCAAAAGAGACGAACGTCGCGCGAGTCCGTGACGCGTCGCAGGCTCGCGACGTTTTTCACGCTCCCCGGATGTCTCTCAAAATTTGCCGGATGCATCCTCGCCCCCTCCACCCCCCCGACGCCGGTGAAACGCGACGCGCGAGCGGCTGTGCGTGAGCGCGCAATTTTGGCGCACCGGAGGAGTTCGCGGAACGAATCTTCGACCGTTCACCGGAATATATTAGCCGACAATGGCCGTTGCGCAAACTGCCGACTAATTATCGGCCATTATGTCGGGCGCTGATGGCGCGTTCCTGATTGCGTCAGTAGTCGGTATTTGCACGCTCGAGAGTCAGAGTCAGCCGAGTCGGATCAAAGAGAAATTTCATTCGTCGGGACACGGCGGGTCGCGTGAGCTCGCGTGAAATTCGAGGTTCGAGGTCGCGCGCAGAAAATGCCCGCCGTCGCTGATAAAACACTCGCGTTCTCGCGGACTCGCGCTAAGTGTTTCGCTAATGTTACACGACGAAGAGGCGGCGTCGCGAGCTCACTCTCGTGAAAATAAGACAGCGACTCCCATTCCGCCGGGATTATTGCGTAACCCGCCGAGTCTCCGTCGGTCGGACGAACGCGCCGCTTTCGTTACGTGACGACACCGTCGATGTCGCGCGGATTTTTCGCGCCGGTCACACCTTCCGTAGTCGCCGGCGACCTCGCGGATCGAATTACCGCGCGCGGCGGTCGTAATGATCGCCGCGGCGGAAGCTGACCGCGATGATCTTGATCGTGTCGTCCTCGTGCGTGCGATGCATGCGCGTATCGCGGCGTGACGGAGTGTGTTCCGCTGCGGAGGAGACACTTTCTTATCCACACGGGAATATTCATTCGCCTTCGGATAGTCCGCGCCGCGCTCGTTGGCGCATCGTTTCCGCGTCTCCGCGTTCTGCGTTTAGTCGATCGCGCTGTGATCGTTGGCTTTTATTACGCAGACTTTACTTGAACTTGATTGCGATTTCGCGGAGCTTCGTTCACGCGAGCTTCGAGCCGCGCGGCAAGCCCGACGAACCACGCTGGGAGTTACGCGGCGCCCCATTAGAAACTTTTGGATGCCGAATCTCGATGCAACGATCTCGCGCGGCGCGCGCGGCAATTAGGGGAGAGATTCCCGGAGCGATTCCGCGAAGCGACGTGGCGGCGGCACTCCTGTTCGCCGCCTTTTGCGCTCCGCGGATTTGGTTACGCCGATAACACGCGCCGCGTGCAGACCGGTTTTTCCTTTTGCGAAGTGTCTTTCGCGCGGCGCGATTTTACGTAATCGCGCTTGATTACCCGCCGCGGGCACCAATGAGGCGGTTATTATACAATTTCGTTCGTGTTCCGCGTTTCGACTGACAACCGACGACGACGACGACGACGACGACGGCGACATTGTGATGCAGATCGCAGTGTGCCGTGTACGGCTCGCGAGTAGCATGATCTATCGGCCTTGGCCGACCGATACCTCGTTCTCGTGCGAAACGTCGCGGATAAATTATGCGACGCTCGCTCTTTATCGGACCCTCTTTATCGAACGCACCAGCGGCGAGGATTACGTCACGCTCGCTCGCTCGCTCGCGAATTCGCAACTCGAACGAAAAGCGAGCCGTCGCGAACTACTCGATTGCGACTCGACGGCGACGGGACGGAAGAAGAGGCGACTCGGGCCGCGGAATTTGCTCGTACGACGGAACGAAAGACGGAGGAACCGAAACTCTCGAGGTGGCTTCTTCTCAACTGCGTCAGCTCGTATCACTCTGATTCCCCGGACCGCCGCGACCCGACTCTCTTCGCCGTCCTAGATGCATCCCATTCGCTGAAAACGTCTGCGAACGTACGCGCGGGCACGCGATGTACGCGCGCGCGCGCCTATTTGTTTTCGTGAAATCGGAAAAGCGCGGCAGCATCTCTCGTTGCCGTTCTCGCGCTAATTGTGCAGGACTGACATTAACCCACATAAAAATGAAGCGGTTGCCGGCGCCGCGCCGCGCCGCATATCTGGCTTTCTAACGGGGGATCGCGGGCGTCGGACAGAATTTCGCGGACGTCTTCTTTCTCGCCGACGACGCGAGACTCGCGTCCGAAGAGACGGCGGCGTCGATTCTCGCGAAGCTCGCCGGAAAATTAACCGCGTCCTTGGCGGCGTAACAGGCGATTCGATCGAAGGTCGCGATGATGTAACCGGAGATAAGTCCGCCCGGCGATCGCATCATTGCGACTTCATCGACGGCGTCGTGATCGAGATTGACGCGACGGTTTCTTCTCCGTCGTTGTTCTTCGCCGACCACCTCGTCGAGCAAGAAGAAAAAAGAGGAGAAGAAGGAGAAGGAGAAGTGACCGTTTCTTCGAGTGCGAAAGTAGCGTGCGAACCAGGAGAGTCTCTCTCTCTCTCTCTCTCTCTCTCTCTTCTCGAGCGGAAACGCGACTCGTCCCTGCGCGTTTCATAAGGCTTCCTGTTGTCCTCTCGCTAATTGGTCGGTCCGATAATCACGCACGTTCGAGCGTTCCGCCTGTTATGCGAACGCGGCCGCGTGCCGGCGCGTGCCGTTGCTGTAAATTAACTTCGCCGATAAATCGTCCCGATAACGACAGTTGCAGC
This sequence comes from Harpegnathos saltator, assembly GCF_003227715.2. Classification (NCBI taxonomy): domain Eukaryota; kingdom Metazoa; phylum Arthropoda; class Insecta; order Hymenoptera; family Formicidae; genus Harpegnathos; species Harpegnathos saltator. The sequence goes on from NW_020230040.1 coordinate 517,784, forward strand.
GGAGAATGCGATTGCTATAATTTTCGTGCGTGAAAGTCGCGCGGCGGCTTGAAAGAAAGAAGGAAAAGAGGGAAAAACGGTATCGTCGCAAGCAGGATCGCGGGTCGTTGGAGGGAAAAGCACGACGCGTCGCTTGCGCGTGAAATGCGCGCGCGCGCGCACGACGCTTTCGTGTCGGATTTCCATCACGCAGCTCAACCTGCAACATTTTTCCAGTCCGCGCGCGTAACGTCACACACGAGAGACGCTCCGTGGCGGGAATCGACCACGAACGCAACTGCGGAAAACTCGATTATGTTGCACGGATTTCAGAGATTGGGCAACGATCAGTGGCGTAAATAAAATTTTGGAGGCCCGTGTCGCCGGATGGCCGAAGGCCCGCCATGCCTCGGGTTTTTCGCGGTATTACAAGTGAAAAAAAAATTAGGTAAATCGTATTTATTTTGCCATTTTGTTTGTGTACAATAAATAATAAATAAAATTTAACTATTCAATAAAATAATTAATAATAATAATAAAAACTTTTTTATTTCCTTTTGAAATATGTAAAAATGTACAAGTACATATATGCAAAGAAAGAACATTTTATACACACAAATAATGTGTATAAATTTATATTTATAATATTTAGAAAAAAGAAAAAAAATTGGTCTTGGTCCTTGAAGGCCCCCCCCCCTCCCCCCGTATTCTTGGAGGCCCCGAGGCCCGTGTATTCCAACACCCTAACACCCTCTATTTACGCCACTGGTAACGATAGCCTCGCGCGAATACGCGTGAATCCGCGTGTGTATGCAAGCGCGATTTCAGCCAACGAGTCCGAAACCGCGGATTTCGCTGCCGCTCCTCAGCGCGCACGCACACACGTACACTCCTCGACCGAGAGATCAATGCGCTTCCACTCTCGAGCGCCGAGCGCGAGAGACGATACCGTGCTGTTCCAGAGCAGTGATTCCGGTCAGCCGGAATAGCGGTACACGCACGGCCGTACGTCTTCGTTCTCGAATTATTATGTTGCTACTTTCCGCGAGGTGCACAGTAGCACGCTTTGTCGCGAAAGCGGAAGAAACTTGCGCGCGCGCGCGCGCGCGCAGGTGCAATTTTTCTCTCTTCGTCTTATCGCGATATTATTCTCCGCGCGATATCCGTGATATCGTCGATCAGCGTGAGAGGTCAATTCACTCGTCTCGGACGCATCGTCCGAACGATGGAGCTCGGCTCGCCGCTCCGAAAACGGTACCGAGCCGTCCGAGCCTCGACGGAGCGCTCGCCGCTCGAAAGCGGCTTCGCGCTCGAGCTGCTCTCGCGATTGCGTTCAAGCGTTAGCAGCGTAAGGATCGCCTCCCGGCCGCGCGGCGGGCGCTGTCTCAGCGGATTTTCGTCACGGAGTGTAGCCGAACGGTTTGCGGCTCGTGGCTCGCTCGCTCGCGGTTCGCGCCGAGGGAGACCCGCGAGAGAGTCTCGTGCGCGCTTATGAACGCGGCTCCGCCGGAACGAGCGGCCAGTGCAGCGCGGCGCAGCGACGCGGTGCAGCACGCGGTGCAGCTGCAGCTGTGTCGGATAGTTGGTCGAGGCATGTGCGCCGAGTAACGGCTAATTGGCCACCTTTCCTCTCCGGGAGAGGAGTCGTCTCTCTCTCTCTCTCTCCCCCTCTCTCTCTCTCTCTCTCTCTCTCTCTCTCTCTCTCTCTCTCTGTCTCTTTATCTCTCCCCCTCATTCTCTCGCTCTCGCTCTCTTTCCCTCTATTGTGGCGGACTCGTGCCAGTTTTGTTCGTTCTGTCGTGCGGTTTATACCGAGCGCGGCTGGAGCCTCCGACGCTACGGCAGGATTATGGTGTCTTGGTGCCGGGGATTTTCTTGAAAACGCCGCTGTCTCTCTCCGCTGGCCGAGCCGTTCGAAGTCTCCGTAAGTCTCTGTAAGTCTCTGTCATCGTCGTGATCATCTTGCTCGTTATCGCGCTCATTGTTTCTCGACGGACACATGGGAGATATGGTACGGTTACCGGTGCTCGTTGAAGCCGACGTTCTCGGGTACTCGTGTTCGCGGCCAAAGTCGACGTAGCGGTGAAGTGCCCGTTGGAGATGTTCGGCGGAGTGCGCGACCTGCGTCGCGCACTGATCGTCGCGGCCGCGGGGGAATCGCGAGAGGTAAAATCTCCGCGTCTCCGTTGACGCGCTTAGTTATGAAGTCGCGCGCGCGCGCGCGCGCCAAGAGCGTGCCTCCGCTCCGAATTGACCGCGCGAGTGATCGTCGTGAAAGTGTATCGAACAAGAAGCCTAATTGTGCGCGCCGGGCTTTTATTAGCGTAATGCGCCGGCCCGTTATTCGTCGGAAGTCATCGACTTTCTTCGCGGGAAAAAGTTCGACCGCGATCTACAGCCTCGAATGACGCGTTCGGCAAGTTGGCCTCGGGATATGTCTCGTCGGCGCTGCCGCTGTTTTTCGCGTTTCTCGTGAAAAGGATTCGTCTCGCGGGAACTCGTCCTCGGAAGAGGTCTCTCTCTCTCTCTCTCTCTCTCTCTCTCTCTCTCTCTTCGTCTCCGAAAGGATGAATTCCATTTTCCGCTCAGTCGCTGCCTTCGTTCGAGACGAAATTTCATTCGCGCGCGACGGAGCGTACCTTCAGCAAGTATCAATAGCTAAGCAACCGACGCCGATATCAAATACGCAGCGATAAAGATCGCAAGTTTATACGCTCCTGCGGGGTGCACGCGGGATGCGAATTCCACCGTGACGTCATATAATAATAACGCAAAGTGCGCGCGACGTGTTCGCGCGGCGCAGGCCGCGGTTTCGTCGTACTTTCGTCCGCCGCGCTATATTTCCCAGTTTCCCCATTCTGTTCCGTGAACCCTCGTTAAAATAACTGCAAATAACTCCCTTTATAGAAGCATTTCCCCGCCTCGTCGATTTTTCGCCGCAGTCGCGCTCGGGCTCGCGACGCCCGTCGAGACGTTACGAGCGACTCCGCCTGGGAGCGAATTACGCTTCCGATGGCGCGGGAAGTAACGTCGCGCCGCGGATGCAGCTGTGTTTTATCGTTTCAAATGTCGACCCGACAGAGCGGCAGAGTCCGGCTGTTCTCTCGAAATTCGCGTACAAACGCGCACCTTCGTACACACATACCTACAGGGTGGTGTAACATCATCACATATAGGTCAGTATGACGGGTTGCCTGTCCCTATTCAGACGATAATGCAGAGCTTGCCGAAAAAGTCACTCGTTGACATTGTTGATAATGATACTTGCGGTGTTCACAATTATGACGAGTGCAACTGACTTTGCACCGTGATCGTTATGATAGTTTATCCGACCGTTTATAAAAGCACTCATTGGATTAAAAGAGATGTTTAAAAAAGTGAAACTGAGAAATGAATATTACGGATTTGAGCAGAGCGAAGTAAGAATAACAGTTAAGGAGATAAATACACACAATATATTTTTTCTTGTTTCACTTCTAATTTCTTAATTTCTTTCTTGCGCTGAAAGGCTCGATAGGGGTTGCAGATTAGAAAGAGCGGTATAGAAATATTTAGAAGTGTATCTTATGTACTATATTCCATCCATGTTTGTACAGAAGATCGCTTCCGATCGATGACAACTATCAAGCCCTATTTTCTGATAAAAGAGGCGTTGAGATACGAGACTATGATGTGCCGAAAATATGTCTCTTGGTAGTTATCGTCGATTAAGTTGCAATCAATATTTATACTGCGTTTCCGGTTGATTCATACTTCTGCAGAAGCGATCTTGAGGCTCGACTCCTGTTCGTAAATGGTCGATAAACTGTCATCAACGATCACGGTGCAAAGTTAGTTGCACTCGTCATAACCGGGAGCACTGCAAACATCATTATTAACAAAATCAACGAGTGACTTTCTCGGCAACCTCTGCATTATCGTTCGAATAGGGACAAGCAACTGCCCCATCATATCGAGCTGTATGTTGATGTTACACCCTGCACATCTTCAAAAGAATAAGGGCCGGTTGTCCCAACTTCTTGGTAAGTTAACTGACGACTAAATCATGCATCTATCTTTGTCTCTAATTGTAAGTGGGAGGAAGAACAAAGACAAACATATGATTTAACTATTAGTTAACTTACCGAGAAGATGGAGCAACCGGCCCTAAGAGTAAGAAATCGGTAGACATCCGTTGGCCGAGCGTGTCGCGAACGCACATTCCTGGTTATTTCCTGAAGAGGCTCGCGCATAGGTATGCTGGTTTTAAGTCGATTTAATCGAAGATCGATTAGTCGGAGCCTAAAAGATCTATTTCAAATCGATCTTCTGGAAGTGAATCGATTCAAGGATCGATCTGTAAATTCTGAAAATCGCCGACACGATTTTTTCAGTCTCTACTAGTGATATAGTTTTTTTTTTTTTTTAATTCTTTTTAGTTGTAATATTTGAACTCACTTAATGGCTGTACGATGCACATTACGTTGCCTTTGGGCCGATGTCTCATGGGCGAAAATTTTCAGCGGAACGGAACGCGCGAACCAATCACAGCCACTCCATGTAATAGCATATATTATATGTACATATGTATATGCATGTAATATGCATATAGTAATGCATATAGCAAACGTGATTTCTTATTTAATAACGTTTAAAAATCCTTGATTGATGTTCAATCAAACTAATTAAATTCTTAGCATAAAGATTTAAAGATCTTGTTCTATCTTGTTATGGCCACACACAACACAACCAAAAGAGTAACGTCTGTTTAATTTCTTTAATTCATATTAAACTTTATATGAATTTATATGAATTACTTCAATTCATATTAAACTTTATATGAATTTATATGGATTACTTTAATTCATATTAAACTTTATATGAATTTATACGAATTACACGAGGTCTACTTTGAGTGTAGAAATTCGACAGATAGTATACTTTAATGAGTGGTGGTTCACTTTACATGCATACCGATTCAAATCGATTCTTCACAAACCGATCTTTTAAAGATCGACTTTTTTCTTCGTGATTCAAATCGATTTCTAACCCTTTAACTGCTGAGATATTAAATGACCAGAGTATGACCCTCTTTGCTGAGTTATTTTTACAATTATAAAACATTTTACAATTTGCTGATGATCCAGATTTTCACAAATTCACATTTTTAAATTAAAAAAAAAAAGTACCACACGCATTGAAAGTCCAAATCGAGTGAACTCGATCGCAGCAAGGCCGCCATTTCTTTCCACACTCGAGTTATCTCGACCGTTAGCAGTTAAAGGGTTAAATCGATGTGTTTGAAAAAAATTTCGGCGTCCCAACTCGCGCATTCAATGTTACGCGCAGTCAGTCGGCTCGCAGACCGCGTGTTCCCAGGCGGAAGGGGAGGGGGCTGCGCTTTGTCATTAACATAACGGTTCGATTACCCCGCCGCGAGGCAAGCTCATTCGCGATGTTGCACAAGGTTAAGAGCGGGTTAACGAGGGGACGCTTTAGACGTAAATGAGGGAGATCTGCCTTTAGCCAGCGCCGTGGCGCGCTGGTCTGCCTGTGGCGTGCGCGTTGTGCCGCTTAATCGCCCGGCTAATTCCGAGTTTCGCACGCGAGCGAGGATTTACGTCGAAAGGGAATTACGATCCAGTTATGCCGTGCCAGTTACGCCCGGCGAGGCTCGGACGTGCCGTGTTACACGCGCTGCTCCGAAATCTGCTCGTCCGGCATTTTCGCAAAAGCCGTCCGGCCGCCGAACGATACACGCTGTGACGACAGCGTGTCGCCGGTCGGCGAAAAAGCCTTCTGCTCTTCCGCAAAGTGTCCGTCGCGCGCGCGCGCGCGACGAGACGCGCCGTTTACACGCGTAAGAAAGCCCAGAAGCGTCCGTGGCTAATAATTAAAGTAACACCGGTGACCGGTGTTAATCGCACGTATCGGGAACCGGTTCGTAAAGAGCGCGCGCGCGCGCTTCATGACGACTGATCGCGAAGAGGAAACGGGACAGTGTGAAGGATAGATTTATCGGTCCCTCTGCTTTAGCGAGATGATGCACGTCTTCTTTTTTTTCTTCTTCTTCTTCTTCTTCTTCTTCTTCTTCTTCTCCTCCCTGTTTGTCTGGCTTCTCTGCGGATGATGAAAACCAGCTCTGAGCCCATCTTTTGGACAGTCGTCCTCTGGGTCGTCCGTTTTTACAAATTAGAGCTGGTTCATTTTCTTCCATTCGACTCACGTGCTCGTTCCATTGCTTCTTTCTCGTCTTGGACCATTTAACTGCATCCTGCTTAACTTTGCATTTCTTCCTTATATTCTGGCTGGTTTGTCTATCTCTTAGTGATATTCCCGCTATCGACCTTAACCCTTTTTTCACTACTGAATTAACTTCCCTTGAAAAAATTACTAAACTATTTAGTAGTCCTACGTTTTTTGGCTCGCTGATTACGAATCTAAAGTCAGATTCGCAAAATTCAAAATGGCGGACTCAGTATGGCGATCATGATGTGCAAAATTAATAAAAATTCCAATTATTGTTGATGGTGTATGGGTTTTTCAGGTCGCTGATTATCTGAATCTGAAGTCAGATTTGCAAAATTCAAAATGACGGATTCAATATGACGACCATAATGTACGAGAAATTGATAAAAGTTCCGATTATTATTGATGATATATGGGTTTTTCGAATCGCTGATTACGAATCTTTTGAGTAAAATAATATTGATAGTATGGATAAGTTGGAGATACAGAATGAAAAAACTGGGAAAATAGAGCTAAAAAGTGCAAAAAAATCAAATTTCGCCCATTTCTGTAGAAATATTTGTTTATAAAAAAAAAAAAAAAATCTAATCTGCAAACAAATACTGAAGAAAATATATGTTTTTGTACAACATCAGAAAAATATTTGGCGAAAATTTTAGACCTCTACATTCAATACTCTCCGAGGAATCGATTTTTCCCTATGAAAAGCATTTTTTTTATTTCACCACACCCAGATAGTTGAATGACACGTTTGTCCTATGATTGTCCTCCCCCCCCCTTAATTCTAATTTGTTTCTTATCAGGTCTATTAGCTATCACCATACTTTTGTTTTGTTGGTTGATATTTCCATATTGTAGGACTAATCGCAGTGATATTGAATTGATGTAGCTGCCATGTGTGCTCCGAAGAGCGTCAGGCGACGTTGCGTGCGCGACGCGGTCGACGGTGATTGAACCTCGCCGATTGAAGAAGAAGGAGCAGCAGCGTGTAGCAGCTTGGTCATGTAGGGGAGATTGAAGTTGCGGAAGTCCCAAGAGAGTCCAAGAGACGTCGATCGCGCTAATGCGCGATTAACGTTCAGTGCAGCGAGCCGCAGAATACTTTCCAGCCGTGTCTCGCGCAGACTTAATCGCGCCCGTTAATCGACCGTATTAACTTGTGCCGCAGGTCTCCGCGAGTCGGCGGTCCTCTCTCGCAGTCGTTAGCTATGATCCCGCCGACCATGCACGGCCACGAGTTCAATCAGCCGCTGTCGAGGGTGGTGATGGTCCGTAAGACGGACCAGAGGACCTTCAGCAAAGGAAGGCGAGGCGGCGAGCCTCTTCTGGAGACTGTCACCAGGGAAACTGTCGAGCTGTTCAACGGCGGCCGAGCCGAGAGGAAGTACACCTCCGAGACGAGGGACATCGTTACACCGAAATCCAACAGGTAAGCTGAAGCTCGTGATCTGATCGGTATTCATAGCGGGTGTCAAGAATGCCGCTCGAATATACGATGCGCGATTCTCTCGCCGACTCGAGCGCGCCGGATTTCAATGACGCAACGAACAATGTTGAGATGAACGCGTAACCGGTGAGATTAAGATGTGTTTCGTGACGATCAGAGTCTGAAATTACAGCAGTCGGCGTAGTCGACAAGTAGTGATTTCGACGATAATGAATAGCCGCTTCTCGGCCGCAATTATCCCGATCGCTGTTTTATACCTGCTGCTATACCCGCTCGTCTCTCTCTGATAAGAAGTACATTCGTGCGGCGAAGTGAATTAGCGCGATCGCGCTGTCAAGCAGCGTGTCGGAGCGCGAGCCTTGATCTATATTTCAGTCGACAAAGACGATTCTCGGACTTACGATAGCGTACGATACCGCTGGTGGAGAAACGAAACGTAAGATCCTGCGAATTGAAGCGCGATGATTTTCGCGAATTGCGAGCAGCAAATCGTAAATCGCAGTGTGTCTCGCGCTGGATGCGCGCGATCGGTCATTCTCACGTCGCGCTGTGGGATATTTGAAAAGCTGGCCAAAAGTCAATTCTCTTAAAATTATTCCTGCTCTACATGAGTGACTATCCTAGACGGTTGAATATCTGCGGAATAATGGGCCGCTGTGCTTTTGTTCATCCGCGATAACACGAAGTGGCTTGGTTAGCCGGAGTTTGGTTATTCGTCATTCGTATTGCACGCGTTAATTCTCAGCGCTTTATAACGTACGATCTTCGATCAGAATCTTAAGGTTCTTAGCAGTGGTAGCGCGAAATTTTTCGTTACGGATTGTTTCGAGGAAGGTATGAAGAAACGTGTTAGACTATATTTATTACAATTGAATTGTTATTCACGTAGATGTACGATTTTGAAGATAACATTCAATAATGTATCTTTTTGCGTTCTCGATGTCAAACTCGAAGAATTTAGTTATACTTGAGGGTGTATCCCTGTTACGTTTCTTGGATGAAATGAAAGAGTAATCTCTCCGGATAAAATATCAGAAAGAATTAGCCGTGGTAAACCGCGGATGATAGATTTAGCAATTACTTTTGTTTCCTCAAACATAAATTGAGTTTTGTCCAAAGTTATTTAGATAGGAAGTTTCCTTTTGTTTCCTTTTGCAATATGAACATAATCAACAGATTTTTACTAAATCCTGACCCGTTACTAACAAATACGAGACCCGTACCAAGAGAGAAATCTAAACCATTTTTAAAGGAAACATTGGATATGTTTCTTCTCACTGATCGCACGCCAAGAAGAGGAGATATTTCGATAGATAAAAATGATGTTGATTCTGGGGATGGAATACACTCATTGGATGAAGAAATTTGGAGTTGAGTCTAGTTGAGTACTTATCGATGCGCAATATTATGTTTTCTTAATTATTAAAATATTCTTACATACATATTTGCGCTTTATTTCATGAAAAACTTATACGAAGTTTATAATGATCATACGTATATATACAGTCCGTAAAGTAAGAGCGTGTACAGGTTAATGTGTAGAAAAATTTATTTTTAATGATTTTTAAGCACATGGATTTGTTGTACTCCATGAGAAGAAAAACGCTATACCATTAATAATGAGTCCAGTCACCACCGGCATTGATAATTGCCTGGCATCTCCGAGGCTACTTTCCACTACAGTCTGTAAAGTAAGAGTGTGGTTAATGTGTAGAAAAATTTATTTTTAATGATTTTTAAGTACACGGATTTGTTGTACTCCATGAGAAGAAAAACGCTATACCATTAATAATGAGTCCAGTCACCACCGGCATTGATAATTGCCTGGCATCTCTCAGGCATACTTTCCACTAAGTCGACTGCGTATTCGTTCGGTAAAGACCTCCGAATGAGACGAATTTGTCGTGTCAGCTGCTTCAAAGTGCACACTCTTTTTCCTCGAAGCTTGTGTTTGAGATATGCCTCACATATAAAAAACTAACGGCTAAAAAAAAACTAGGACGATATTTGAAGCCAACTGCCATTTATGCCGTACACGCTCTTACTTTACAGACTGTAATTCGTAGCAAGTTTTCCACGGAAATTCGTCAAAAAATAATTTTGGCCAACTTTTTCGTACAAACGTCTCACTGCGCGCGCGCGCGCGGATTCCACCAGGAGCGTAGTTCCGCCTCGGCGCAGAGGCGCAGAGGAGGCTCCGGAAAACCACCGAGATGGATGATGAATGCACGTGTTGCGGTGTTTAGAACAAATTGATATCGCAACCGTAGCGTACTGTTATGTGCCCCTCTACCTCAGCGAAGTGCTCCTTCGGCGCACGTGGTCGGAGGTGCGTTTCCTCCTTGCACGATTCCGTGTACCGGAAACTTGTTACACAGTTCGAGAAGTAGACAAAACTTTATCCGCCGTACGAGTCAGCTGTCTCGTGTTTCACTCCCTTTCTCTCGACCGGTACGCGCAGGCACACACGCGGTGCTTGCTTCTTTTTCAATAGAACGTCAAACATTTCCCTTTTCTTCTTTCTTCGGTCGTCCCGTCGCGTCTTATCGCCATTATTGCCCGCACTGAAGTCTCCGTTTCGAAGCACGCGCTCTCCGGGTATTATCTCGCTTTCGCGACATATAGCGGACTTTCTGACAGGAGAACGCAATTAAAATTGTTCTTTTGTGTGAATCGTTGCTCTTGTAGTATGCCGTCGCTCAACGTGCACGGAACGAAAAAGAAGGTGGTCGGTTTTGTCGATCAGGTGTCGCCGGACAGGTATACAATCGCCTATGTGACGCTGACTAGTCTCGCAACCTAGTCCGAATTCCGATTCCAGTGAAGGAAAGTAAGCATACGACGGAAAGAAAAAAAAGAAACACGAAAGAGAGAGAGAGAGAGAGAGAGAAAGACAAGCTTGTCGACAGACTTATCGCCGCCGACGGCACTGATAATACAATACTTTAGCCGGTGTTGTCTCTTAGATGCTTTCCGAAACTTCACTAGGATCGGTAAGTGGTCCTAGTTTCATTTAGTGTGTATACGTGGGACGTTAAAAAAGTTCCGGGAAAGTAGTTATTATTCGTAAACAGAATGCTACATTTATAATAAACTTGCCGAGACTTGTTTTGTCGGGTATTCCCGACAGCGATACTTACGCGTGTCAGTTTAAAATTACCGTTGCATCTGCGAATATGGATTCGATTAAATTTGAAATTTGCGCACTGAGAAAAATGATTTTATAATCATAGCGAAAATTATCTATTCTACAAGAAATTGGCTGAAATGGCTAAACGACTAGCAAGCACTACGATATTGCATATGTTTTGTGTCTAACCAGTATAAATGACAGAGGCAGACTGTTCATGACTGACTATTTGTCAAATTTAGCAAGAAGATCTCCTTGTGGCACCTAGTCAAATTATTATTATTATTATTATTATTATTATTTTCATTCAACACAGTGATTCATATTTAGCTACGGGACCTAGATTTTCCCACAGAAATTGCTGAGTGTTGTTGTAAATTCTGTGTACCACAGACAATTTTCTAGCAGATACAAAAATGAGCGAAAAATCTTAGCTCTAACGTTTAGAATTCTAGCTGGACCGACGAAACATTTTCTCGAATGCGCACTAACTGATTAAACTCTTGGTTAAATTGGGTTGGAAGAAACCTGATATTATCAGGTCTGTCACAGATGTTCGCAGAGACAGTGCATCAAAGAAAAGCGTTCTTTATGACTGGATTAATCGTTTTAATGAGGGTCGAGAGAACGCCAAAGGCGAGTGGGAGGCCGGCTTCTGAAGAAAATATCCGTGCTGTGGAAACTGTAGCGAGAAGTGATAACCGAATAACAAGATGCAAAAGACAGCTCAGACTTTAACATAGATCCGTGGGATCAGGAAACCTGAGAGATCAAGCGCTCAATTCAACCTGCCTGTCTTTTTATCGAAATTCTCCCGGAACTTTTTCAACGTCCTACGTGCAGTCGCAAAAACAGCACGTGATGGCACGTAGAAAGCCGAGTGACAGCTGAAAGTTGGCGCGCTTACGTCGAGGCGAATTGCCGAGGGGATTCCATAAGAAGTAAATTGCCGGCTTTCACGTAACAGGGCGATAATGTCCGCTCGCGCCGGAAATGAGGTTCGTGCCGTCGCCGGGATGAATTGAAATTACGGGATTCCGAGAGGCTGCAAAGATACGCGCGCGCGCGCGTTTCCTCCGCGATTACCGTGATCGGCGGCGCGCCGCGCTCCTTTCTCATCCGCGCACGCGCCGCGCGTCTCGCGTCTCGATTTTCCGAGGCGCGCGCGATTTTATCTGCGCGATCTCACGCGTACGTTACGTTCAACACACTTGGTCTTACGCAAGCCGCTTTTACGCGCCGGCGGGATCGGTTAACCGGCAGATTAATCGCCGCGAGGTCCGTTTTGTCGGGATTAAATTCTTATCGGCAGCGAGCAGCACGTCGTCCGCTCGACGTCGAGCGATGTATGCGATTCCGCCCACGCGGGCGCCGCCGCCGCCGAGAAAAACTCTCCCGGTACGACTCGTCTGAATGCGCGCAAGGGCCAAGGCAGAAAAAAAAAACGAAAAAATAAAGCAAGATGCAAGGAGGCAATATGAAATAAGGTACAGCGTGTCCCAAGAAAGTTCGGCCGCGTATCGTTTCGCTTTGGAGCTGCTCGAGGATGTGGTCGAAGATGTCCTCGACGTGTAACGCATCTCAGCACACATACCCTCCTTCATCGTAGTCAGGCCTTATATTTCAGGCCTCCTTTAGATCTATCTTTAGACGCTGCACGGATTATTTTATTGGCTACAGGCCATCTGAAGATACAGTCTTCTATCTGTTCTTAATTTCAGACATCAAAATCTATTCATTATGAATTGATATGTCACAGGTAGCGTGCAACTTTGTATCTTATTTTTATATTCATTTAATTTTTCTCCTTCCTCTCGTCGGTTTGCTTGACTTCGGTTACGACTTTGCTCGACGTTGATCGCGAAGAATCATATAAAGTCCGCGAAATTCGAGCACGTCGCTCAATCAGGCGAGAACGCCTCGTTGAGTTCCCGTTTCGTCGAGATTTGGGACGCCTTGTATCGTTATCGTCGCAGTCGCCCTTACGGCAGGCATATCGGAGACTCCGCTCGGCTCGGCGCGACATAACAAAGAAAACGACAGCCTTTCTCCCACAACACGGCACGGCACGACCGTGGCCGTGGACACGTCACGAAGGCTCGTAGGAAGGAGGAAGTACGCGGCGCGTCGTGCTCGTGAAGGTAGATGCGACGGCGCGTACGTGGACGCGCGCAGGACGAAGTCGCGTGACCTTTAACGGGGCCCGCTGAGACCCTTGAAAAGCCGTCCTCAGCCGTCCCTCGACTCACTCTGATGTCATCACGTCTTTGGGCTGAATACTAAGCTCGCGCGGGTCCGCTCGTTGTTTCGTCTCCGAACAGACTGGCTTTCTTCTCATCCCGTGCGCGCAGATATTCCGATTCGTACGAGCGCAGGGGGCTGCAAAAATTCCGCGGGTTCTCTCAAGCCCTAAGCACAATGCCAGGTCGACTATTACAAAAATAATCTATTGTGATTGGTCTATTTTTATTCTTATTGCCTGTTGCCTGGCATTGTGTTTAGGGCTTAAAGGAACGTGTCTCGTCCGAAACACGTTAATAAACGGGCACTCGCGACTCGCCAAAACGGCCTGCGGAATATTCGCGGAACCCCCTGCCCCCGCTCCGCCCCGAGCGCGTCTGCTTTAAAAACGCGCGGTGATGAATAAACGTGTTGGCGGGCGATCCGATGGTACACGAGCTTCTGAAAACGTATCCGTCTTTGGGTCAACATTCATATTCGCGTGGGGAAATTATCGCGGCGCGCGAGTCGTTTGCCGCCGGACAGCGGTATTTGCATCTTGATGCCAAGTTAACAGCGCGGCCCGGCGAGAGATTGCTATTCATTAGTCAACACGTGCAATCTTATGCGCTCGGAACTTTGCGCGCGGATTTGCATTATGAGCGTATAATGATCGGATATCTGCGGCATGAATTGTTTACACGAACAAGCCGGTATTCAGCCCGTCGTGAAACACACCCTAGGAATAGATTGGGGACACACCGTTGCGATTACATTACAGTGCTATTAGATGCTCTCACGTTCGATCGCTTCGATCTATTGCGCATGCCATAATGATCGCCCGGACGGTCCTCGACGATCGCGATCGTCGCGCACGTTGCAATTTCGTATTGGCTTTCCAGCTTACTCACGTCTCATCGAGATGCACGGAATATCAGGGCACCATTTAGAGAACGTCATGTTGACGCTGAGACGGAAAGAATCGGTTAAGTAGAGCTTGGTCTCAGGGAACTAAACGACTCGGGGCTAAGTGGGATCAATGCGACTGGTGATGCGATTTGATTTTCGATCGCTTAATTGTGCTTAATTCGGTCGGTTTTATATTATTTCGATCTTTCACTCCGAAAAAGTTCTAATTTCAGAACAAGCGGAATCATTTAAATTTTAGAGGATTTTATTCTTATATATGGCCTCGAGAGGATTCCTCTGGGATTAAGAGGAAAATATTATAAACACATTAATCTGAAAGTTAGAGGGATTATATGTTACATGTATAATGCAAATCTTATTGATTTTAATATAAATTTCCTCTTGTACACGGATTATTGAATCTTTTTTTAAGAGGATTATTATTTATTCTCACTGTACTTTATTCTTATCGGTTATATTAGTCAATTTGAAAAAATTATAATGTATAGCGAAAAGTAACATATATATATATATATATAGATGTACTTCTGGCTTGCTCAACAGTTCTGCAATAAGTAGGCACGAATAAAATAAGATCAAATTTCCAATCAATTTTGTTATGGACTTTATGGTTACAATATTTATAGCTACTAGCTAGGACTTTATAGCTACTTTATAGCTACAAAGATGTCCATCATAACCAATTGTGCGAAACATAGTTAAAAGAAAGAATATTCAATTTCTTGCAACAGATTATAAACTGTATTTGATCAAATATGGGTAAATTATCTTCGTTGTATGTTGCAGCAATACATATATCTTTTTTAGAAAAAGTTCCAAATATTCTGACCCATGAACACACGGTTATTTTTCCGTTTATGTCTGGAGGTAGAGCATGACTGAACAAAAGAAGCGGATATTCAAATCAACATTTTCCTGTTTATACAAAAGAAAAATTAATTCATATAAAAAGAAGCCCTCTTGAAGTTTGAAGAGGAGAACCGTTGGAATAATATCTAATAAATTTTAGATGAATGGCCCACTTTAATCGTTTTATCGAAAGAAGAATCCTTTTTCTGTAAAAGGCTTCGCTTGGAATATGAGACTATGGGAAAAATCATTTTACAAATAGAATACCTCTTTTCGGGTTTTACCAGTACAAACGAGAAAGAGAGAGAGAGAGAGATTGCGATAATACGTCGAGATTTTGCTGGAGAAATCCAGCGATGTTGGTTCGCTGAGACTCAGTTCATTTGACTCGATTCGAGTTGTTTCGACCGGTCATTTTTCCCAATGCGTACATACATCCACATGTGTCATTTCACCATCCGCGTGCGATACCGCCTTAACGAGAATTCCTCCTTGACTAATGCCGGGCCAGCTTTACCGCGGGTCAATTTTACAACAGTTTTCCTCGCGACTTTCGCGCAGAGCCGGCCGAATCTCGCGAGGAACTCTCGTCAAGACAAAAAGTTCACTTCACCGCCGATTACGTTGTTACGTGATCGCTTCTGTGTGCAGAAAAGTTTCAGCAAGCACGAGCCGCTTGTGTTCACCGCGCCTGGTGGTCGCTGTGCTGAGTCCGCGACTGAAAGGAGCGCTGTATTTCTCCGTATACCGTGATAATTGATCTACTTTCAGGTCGAGGACAGAATCGGTAAGATCGAAGTCCCCGTTGACAGCGTCACCGGCCTCGCCAGGCCCGCTGTCGAATTCTCTGCACGGCAGTTTTCACGGCAGCTTAGGCAGCGATGGCATGTCCTGCAGCAGCGCCAGGTCCTCTTCAGCGTCTCCCGACTCCGCGAGGTATTCATCGTCACAGGTAAGAATATCCACGAGCCTCTCTTCTTCCCCGAGCCGGTCGTCTCTCCTATCGGCCGGCCGATCTCCTCGTTACCCCGAGGTAGCCTTCCGGTTTCAACCTACTTGGCAAATTAGCCGAGCTCGGTGGGAAAGCGCAGTTTTTTCACGGGCAGTCTCGGTGCGCAGCGTGCACACGAGCGTGCACGCTGCGAGAGGATCCTCCTTGAGAGTGGAGGGAGGGGAGGGCCAGTGGGAGGGCTCCTCTCCTTGCCGGAGAGGATGCGTCGCGCGCGAGTTGCGACCGCGCGCGATGACTCAGGATCAGCGCTCCTTTTCTCCGGGAGTCGCGCGAGTCTGACCGCGGATGACCGGTGGATCTCTCATTGCGCCATAATCTTGGGCCGGCTGGCGCGATGACTAATCTCAAGCTAGAAGAAGCCCGGGCCGTGCGCTCTCGCGTGCTCGTGGAATCGATTTTTCCGCTCCATTTTCCGCGGTGCGCGTGTTGTCTCGTTCTCATTCGCTCAAGCCGCTCTTCGTGAGCGCGAGCGCGAGGTTTTTCGCGCGCGCGCGCAGGTTAACGGCCTTGTCCGTAAAACGGCCGATTTGTACGTGATTTGTAGCGGGGACACGCGGACGGATCGCGTGTTTATTAATCTGCCAGCACGGCCGCGGCGCGGCGTCTCGATATCCTCGGCGTCGGATTTTCAGCGAGCCGCAACTTACGTCATCTCTGTCAAGTTGCACCGCTAATGTCTCGAGAACCTCGAGATGGATTAAATACAATGGATTAAATGTTAATCAGGCGCTCATTAAGTGCTGCATCATCAATGCATTTTAGTGTTCGAGCAGTTCTTTGAGCAAGAGTCTCCGGCGGAAAATTTAAAGATCTCTGTATTTTCTCAGTTTCCTTGTTTTCACGCTTTGATATCGGGAGAATACAATGAGCAAAGAGGTGTCAGGAATCTCCGGCGGGAATTTTAAAAATTCCCAAATTTTCTCAATTTCCTATTTTTGCATTTCGATATCGGGAGAATATAGTGAACGAAGAGATATTTCTATTAAAGATTTATATATAAATTCTTTTAGTTTCCCATTCGTCTACCTTATGTCAATGTCACGCTTCGACATTTTAAAACATGATTAAATCATTGCGTATTGTACTGTATAATATATTTTATTACATTATATATTACACATATTGCATTATATATTACATTGTATTGTATTAAAATATAAAAAAGAATACAAATGAGTATGAATATTTTTTAAACAAGTCTTTTTGTTTCTCGCACCTCTTTTCAGATTATGTATCCCCCCCCTACTACTTGAAATACCAGAATATCCAAAAATACTCATTTCCCATCGGACCCATTTCGTACTACCTCTTCACTTTTTATATTCTTCTTATTCTTACCAAAATACAAAAATTCAGGAAACTCAGGAAATTTGCAGATTTTTGTAATTTGTCGCTCGAATTTTGTGCTACCTCTTCGCTCATTATATTTATTTTTCTGTTACTCAAATGTAAAAATTAGAAAATTAAAAAGATTTACATATAACTCTTGGATAGAAATAGTTACGTCGTGTAAATGGCAGGCGATGAAATTGACAATCGTCGTCGAAAAGTCTTGAAGTTATCGTCGTTTCGAGTTTCTCGAAAATCATCGGCTGTCCATCGTCCCGGCTGCAATCGCGCGTTAGATCGCGGCTTTGCGTTTAATTATTGGAGAAGCCTTGTCCTGACAAGTTCCTTGTGTCGTGATTGTTATTCATACCTCGCTGATTTGCCATCACGCTCGGTAAATTTTCTCTACGAGTGGGAGAAATTTAACGAACGGTCGCGAGAATAAAAGCGTCGCGAGCAAATTTTATGGACTGACCTGTAAATCATGCGACAGATAATCGTGTTTGGATAGAGCGATGGGTAATCGTTGCTGCCAGTCAGTACAATTCTTATATATAGCTTTACGATATTTTCTATGCATTGTCCGCTTTATTATCTGTTTTCATTATATAGTGTTTGTAAATTAGCATTAAATGTATCTTTCTGATTCGAAGTTTCGTTTTCTTCTTATATATGTACGCTACGTAGAATGTTGTTTCCATTTAATAATCGGAAAGACATATTTTTTAGCGTTCTAGAATATATGATGTGCTCTCAAGACCATTCGATGCTTTCGACGCACGCGAACGCATCGGCGTTATATTTTCCGATACGGTGAAATAAAGTCCATGAGACGTGGCGCATCTCTAATGAGAATCCGCGAATTTGTCATATCATGTGCAATCTTGATACGCCATATGGCATTTTCTCTTTATGTGTTGTAGACAACAAAGACTGACACGCGTAAACCGTCTGTGCGCAGATTGGGGCCCCCGAAGGAATTCATCAACGTCTGCCTCGACACGCACAATTTCTACCGATCGCGACATGGTGCACCGCCGTTGCGACTCAGCAAGCAGGTGACTCTCGATCTTGCTTACGGATCTATCGCCTCCTGTAACTTCCGAGAAGAGAGGAAGCTTGATTTTTTAAGCTCGCCTTGCCTCCGCCACCCCCCCCCCTCGTTCTCGGAAGCGTGTCTGTTGCTGACGTTTTTATCGGAAACGATAAATAACGACGTGTGTGTCTGCTCATCTTTCAGCTATGCAAGACGAGTCAAGACTGGGCCAATATACTGGCGGCTAGAGGTAGACTAGAACACAGGGCGAACATTGACTACGGAGAGAATCTCTACTGTATGTGGAGCTCCAATCCGAAGACCGTCGTCGGTGGCGAAGAGCCAGTGAACGAATGGTAGGATAATCGACTTGCGTATTATCAGAATCACGTCAAGCCACCAAGATCCACGCGATACATCGAATAGCATGCGGATGAAATGGGGGTTTTTAAAAAGGATAAAAAAAAGAAGTGTCGAGAAAGAAGAAAGATATTAGAGAAAGGTACCGGGGGAAAGTCTTTTCGTTTTTCCGTGTTCTTTACTTGGTTCAAATGCTGCCATTTTCCAGGAATAAGTTCGATCTTAATGAAAGTTGGTAACACGCAATAGAAGAATGTTGTTGACTAACCTGAAATATGAAATAAATTCTGGATTAAAATTAAGAACCCGCACTATAGCCGTATTATATAACGTTCTACAAGGAAATTGAAAGCTTTAACATACGAAAAGACTTCCCGGTACCCCTAATATGTTGGCTTTCTCTGCACTAACCGAAATATTTATCATTGTACGAATCTGCTGATCTGTTAAACGCAACTTCTTGCTGACTTGTCGAAATTCTTGCTGATGACAGGTACGCCGAAGAGGCTCAGCATCAGTACGGAAAGGAACCCACGACGCTGAAGACTGGTCACTTCACGCAGGTGATCTGGAGGGACAGCACCGAATTGGGGGTGGGAATGGCCAGGAACCGGAACGGGGAGGTGTACGTCGTATGCAATTACAACCCCGCCGGGAATTTCTTGGGCAGTTTCACGGAGAACGTTTTGCCGCCCGCGGAAGCTAGCCCTACAAAGCGAATCAACTTCAGTGACATGAAGCAGCAAGGCATGATAGACGAGCAGACCTGGCAGCAGGAGGCATTGCTGGTTCACAACGAGTACCGCAGGAAGCATCGCGTGCCAGACTTGAGGCTGAGTCCGGAATTGACGGCCGCTGCGAAGGTAACCTCGTCGCGCGTGAGACTATCGTGAGTCCGTCGTTGTGTCGTACGTGCGATTAATATGCAGCTTCATCGCTCGCAGCTTCTTCGTGTTCGCGGGCAATTTTAGACCTCTAAATGTACGATCGGCTGCGGGCCGTAAAAAATAACATAAAAATCACGCGTCACCCGTCGTGTAAACTGGTCGTTGTTTATTGACTATACGTTGAACTGTCCGCAGGCCTGGGCGAACACCTTACTGAACACAAACAAACTGATACCTCAGTCGTCGTCTCCGTACGGCGAAAATATCTATTCGATGCAGTGCTCCGATCCCAAATTGATCGTCCCCGCGCGGGAGGTCGTCTCCAAATGGTATTCCGAGAAGAAGGAGCACAAGTACGGCGTCGAGCCGAAAGTTCTCAACACGTGTAAGCATGAGTGATAAATTACGACTTTCGTGTGACATTAAGAAATCATCTGAACGCGATATCTCATTCGAACAAGATAAGCAGACCTCTCGTCCTTTCCACTTGCAGGTCACTTTACGCAGATTGTCTGGAAGAAGACGACCGAAATGGGAATCGCGATGGCCAAGCGGGACGGTACCTGCGTCATAGTAGCCTGTTACCATCCGAGGGGTAACATAGTCGGACAGTTCACCGAGAACGTGCTGAAGCCCGTGAAGAGCGCTTGTTAGCTCACGTTCGTTCCTGTCGATAATGTATCTAAACTCTGTATTTATATGTCGGGCAGATATAGGCGATGTCACACGCGTAATATATGTACATACGACACTTGTGCATACACGTAGAATAAACATTCCACGTACACATATTTACGAATATCAACCTTTTTTTTTTTTTTCCCGGTCATTCTCTCCGTCGTACTTGCTAAAGAGGTGGTCGTTTTACGACATTGAAATATTGAGCGGTCTCTTTCTCTGCTTTTCTTCATTGCTTTATAATAATTTATTTATAATAAATTTACATGCACATCGCACGCATCGCGTTACAACGTCGCACATATATATATATATATATATATATTTCTTTATATAGATACATTCTCTTTTTCTCTCTCTCTCTCTCTCTCTCTCTCTCTCTCTCTTTCTGTTTTTCTGCTTTTATTATTTTACATTACGTACAGCCGTTTACAGTTGTATTTGTGGTCGAGGAATGCTTAATTACATAAATCCTATCGTAAGAACCTGCTGGACGCTTCAATAAGACTCGCGTCGTTCGAAGAGAGCTCGTTCGAGGTGCGCCAAGCTCTTGCTTAAACTTTCGAAGGAACTTGTGTGATGTTCAGTGCGTACGCGAGGAAATACACGTGTGCGCCTCTCTTCGAAGTGGAAAACGAATTTGCCCTCCCAAACACGTTCACCATTAATTGGCAAATCGGTGTAATTATGGAAAAATTATTGCAACTGGAGAAGGATAACGCGCGTAGCGTGTATATGCGTGCGAATGTTATTAAAAAATCGACTAAAATATTAATAGAGGGAAAATATTAATAGAGAAATGTCTATGAAAATCAAACGCACGTCCTTATGAGCCTGCGAGTATTTTGTGCGTGAGAAAAGAAGAAGAATTATCTATATCTAATGCTAAATGCAGCTACCTGCGCGTGGGAGTACGTATGTGTGCCTTTATGTGGGGTTCTGGTCTTACGTTTACGTTAAAGATAATCGTAATATATTAAACGAGCATAAATTCTCCAAATCAGACAAACGCGAGACACTAAAGACACGAGGGGGAGAATGAGCGCGTAGTCGTGAGGGATACATTACACGCGAATCGTCTCGGAAAAGGAAGCTCGGCTTCCGAGGACGAAGACGCTGTTTCGCGGGGGATGAAATTAACCTTACACGGAGACCTTCGGAAAATTCGCGGACACTCGGCTGGCGTACTCTCGCGTGACAAAGGCACGAGAACTTTGAGACGAGCGATCCTGTGGACGTGTTGGCGTCGTGACGAACTTGCGCTCCCCGAGTTTTACGAATCACGAACGCGGAGAGTGACTTGTACGCCGTCGAAACGACGAGTCGAGTTCCAAAGCGCGAGCAAGATCGACGTAGCGAGACGTCGTCGGCTGACCACGCCGGACAGTACAGACTTGGAGAAGACGTCCTACGTATCTCGCTGAGACGTCTTTGAGAAATTCGCGCTGTCTGGGAAGTAAGCGTCGACTTCGTCTCTTCCGTCTCTTCTAGGCTTGCCAGATGCCCGAGATTCCCGGGAATGTCCCGGAAAATCAGAATTTCAACAAAATCATAATAACACTCACGTTTCTAACTGGTACCAGAGAGAAAGAGAGAGAGAAAGAGAGAGAGAGAGAGAGAGAGAGAGAGAGAGAGAGAGCGGTCACCGCGACTTATAGGATCGAATTTTTCGACGTGCCACCTAAGAAAATTGATGTCAACTAAGCCACTCACGTGCTAAAAAATACAATCGCACTGTTCATGCCCAAACTTCTCTCTGCTGGTATCTAATTCACGCATTTGTTTGTTGCGAGTGCACAGCGGCATCTCTTAGCCGTCTTACCCCTCTGTCTCTCAAATTTAACTAAAATTCTCTGACAACCTGTTTCTCAACCGTCGCCTGAAAAATGTCCCGGAGGAAATTAGTCATTTCGCATCTGGCAATCCTACTTCCGTCGTTGATCCGCGCTCTGGAATCTCGCACTGGAATTTAACCGCGCAGGCCGCGTCGCGCGCGCGAAAGAAAGAGCGCGCGATATGACGACCGCCTCAAGGAACGAAAGTCGGCTTTCTGCTTTTCGAAATTCGGCTTTCTGCTTTTCGAAGAGTCGAACGCACGTCGCACACACGATGACTCGTCGCGCTCCTCCGCGCGTCGTGCGAGAACCGCGGTTGCCTGCACGTCGCGCGAAGGGCTCCCACGCAAAGGGCTCCGCAGAATCGAGCGCGCCCTCGTTCGAGACGAATAATTCGTGCGATCTTCCCCGAGAACATCTTCGCGAGAGATCGCCGTGACTTCGCCGCGTTTCACTTGTTTTACGTGGTATATACTCTAGAACAGATTATTCATTTGAATTCAGCTATGAAGAGTCAGGTCACATCATATTGGGCTCTGATCCTATGATTAATCGTAAGTTATATACACGCCCCGAGCAAACCGCTTCCGCTCGCTCTCGCGACCTCGCGGGGACACGCGGACGCCCCCGGTGCGACCTCAGCACCGCACGCACCCCCGTGACCTCTTCCCGATATCGGCCGAGATTCCGAACTCCACGGCGCGTTGCCCTACGACCGGTGAGCTTCCGGATCTAACGGGAATTCTTGCCTCGAGAGGAAATCAAACAGGGGAGGAAGGAGAAGAGAACGGGAGGCAGGAAGACGAGCCACGTGCACCGCCTTTTGTTACACAGGGTGGTCCATAACTTTAAAAATATTTGTCAAATCAAAAAATTGGTTCATAAGGAAGTTTCGTGTATTCGATAGTTATAAGCGTTCAAACCCTTAGCGATTTCACTCATGATTCAGCTCCACTGACACAAAGTTGCGCTCGCGATACAACAAAAACAAAACAGACTTTACAGTACATACTTCAAATTATTTATGTTTCTCTTGGCTAACATCAAGTACGTACTGTAAAGTCTGTTTTGTTTTTGTCGTATCGCGAACGCAACTTCGTGCCAATGGAGTTCAAACATGAATGAAATCGCTAAAGGTTTAAATGCTTATAACTTTTGACAGAAGCATCTTCCAAACAAATGTCTCAGATAAAATTTACTTGTTTCTTCCCGTAGAATCCAAATATGCAACATTCTATAGAAGATTCCGTTTAAAATTATAAAATTACCCCCGCCCCCCCCTTAAAGGGGAAGCGGGGCGACTTTACGTTTATGTGGTTAGAAAGGCCTTTCGAATACATGAGACTTCCTGATGAACAATTTTTTTATTCGATAAATATTTTTAAAGTCATGGATTTGTAACACTTTACGCGGGGCCACCCTGTATACGCGCGATGGGACTCTGGATTTTTCGCGCGAGAAGCCGTTTGAAGGGAAAGACGCGCTTCCTCGCTCGTGCGATCTTCCCCGTTTCCGCTCTCGCGCGGATTTCACCTCGGCTGGAGGTGACGCGACTCGATAATAATCCGACTGCGTCGGATGTAAAAGAGCCGGTCGCGGTGAAACTATATAAAACTGCCGAGCTCCTCTCTCCCTCTCTCTCTCTCTCTCTCTCTCTTTCCCTTTCTAAGGCGATTACTGTTTGGGACGAGCCCGCGAAGATCGTGTTGGCCCTCGGAATGCGAGGAGCTACATTTGTCGCGTTCCAATTACGACATAGAAAATCCTTCGTCGTCGTCTTACACCGTAAAAGTCCCGACTCGCGCTCACGTGTATGCTAATCTACGTATAAAAGTCCTACGATTCTCGTCGCCAGCGAGGATGACACACGGTCGGTCTCCTCCTCGACTGCTAATCAGAGAGAAGGAAGAAAGACGGGGCTAACAGAGTGAGAGAGAGAGAAAGAGAGAGACAAGAGTGGAGAAAGCACAGTTCGATCGAGGATCAAAAAGCACGCTTTCGTCGTTAGAAGCAGAAATCCCGCGGATGTTTCTTATTCAGTCGATTCTTTTAGGTTATCCCGATATTATAATTTTCAAGCAGCCGAGTATACATTACACACGATTCAGATTAGGGTTGCCAAAATTGGAGAGAGAGGTGCAGTTTGTAAAAATACATTTTTCGAAGAATATATCGTTAGATGGAAGTGTTCAACAATCCACTCGTTTTTAATATCAAGTGGAGAGTTATATGTGCAGCATGCCGTTTTTTCAGAGCTATTCTTACAAATTTTTTTAACAGAAACGGTAGGATCAATGGACTTGAAATTTTCACAGTGTATTCATCAATATGTTCATTCAAAGTATAAAATAAATTTCTTGCTATCTATATGGAAAGTATACGTAAAGCTTTAAACGCGTTTATCTTAAGAAACACCATTTTCTTAAACGGTCGACATGATTACGCAGAAACTACTGAATAACTTGAAATTTTTACACAATATACGGTAGACGTGTAGTTTTCGCTCCTACCTCGAACATAGTTATATTTTATTTTACTCATTTTTTTAAACATGATTACAAGTCGAAAAAAGTTTCATTTTCGATACTTTCTTCTCGTACAGTCATTATTTTTCCAAACTCGGCTCCACCGCCTTCATTTTGGTACGGGCTATATAATGGCGACTGTATATTTTAAAAATCTTTCTTACTTATTTTGGTTTCAGAGTAACAAGAGGCCCGGAATTGTGTCGACAGCAAACACAGAGCTCGCAAACGGATGACTGCATTTTTATCTATAATTACAAATTGGATCGGGGTTCTTGTGATTCAATAAAATTTATTTTATACTTTGAACATTAATGAATACACAGTGAAAATTTCAAGTCCGTTGATCTTACCGTTTCCGTTGAAAAGATTCCTAAAAATAGCCTTGGAAACGGCCTGTTGCGCATGCAATTCCCCCCTTAACTGAACAGCCTGCGGGCATCGGCAAAGTCTGGCAACCTGCCCGAACAAAATCTGGCAACCCTAATTTAGACAACTTCGAGACATCGCCAAGAGATCCTTCCTCGTTACCGACTTTTCGCCCGGTTGTTGTTCAGTGCACACGAATTGACATCCGTTTTCCGCGCGGAAGGAGCGCGAAGCGAGAGAAGAATCGCGCGAGCGTGAAGGCCTCGCGCGAGGGAGACGACACGCGTCTGCTTATCTTACATTTTGATTTTGTGGCCAACGAATCCAAGACCCGCCTTTCCTCTCGCGTCTCATCTCCCTCGGGCATGGCGCCCGACGAATTGTCCTATTCGTTCGATCTGCCGCCGTCGGCGAGGATCCGGCTGATCTCCGCGAAGCAACTTTCCCAGCTCGCCGCGTTTCTCACGCTCGTGGTCGCTCGCGCAAACGCGCATTTGGACTCGCTCTCGCGACTGCTTGTTGTCCGGCTTTATATAGTTTAATCCCTGATCATCGGCGGACGCCGCGCGCGGCTAAAGCTACTTAAAACGAGGCAAAGCTGCTTCGCGGGAGATTTGCGTCTGGTCGCGCGTCCAACGGGGGGCCGAGCTGGTTAGGTCTCTACGTATAGTGAAAGCAATATCGAAGCAGGTACTGGATAACACGACTCGTTTGGTCGAAGAAACGTGTAAATTGGTCAACGAACGATTGCATTTGGCAATGCGCGAGCGCCGCTCGAGTGCGCGGCGCGTCGCGTGGAAAATTAGATTTCTACCATGCCGCCGATGTCGCGCTAATCCGGCTGCTACAATGTATTATTTTGTTTCGTCGGCCCGGCCGCGACGTACAGTTCATCCCGAGTCGCGGGGGGGGGGAGGGGGGGGACCTTCGTGTTCTCGACTGACCGATTGAACAGATTGTCGGAATCAAGGGGGAACAATCGTGCTCACGCGCTAACAACTGATTCTTGGGACGTTTCGCGCCCCAGGAGAGACCCGGAGAGATCGAGACTGAAACTGATAAACAAGAGGGAACGGAGCAGAAGAAGAAGTGGTAGAACGAGAAGAAGAAGAAGAAGAAGAAGAAGAAGAAGAAGAAGAAGAAGAAGAAGAAGAAGAAGAAGAAGTGGTAGATTAGTCGTAGTAGTAGTAATGGTAGTAATAGTGCTAATAGTAGTAGTAGTAGTAATAGTAGTAGTAGTAGTTTTCATATGGTTCATTCGCGATCGGAGCTCGTTTCTAATTCTTCTCGCGGCTTCGTTTTCGCGCTCGTGATGCGCCGATGCGGCGTGCCGCCGCGCCAATCTCGGCTCCGTCACGAGGAATCACGCGTGTGGTCGGCGATCGTCCTGCGACGCGACCGACTGATTCACCGTGGACAATCTTATCAGTCACGCGCTTAAAAGTCACGATACGCGCGCGCATAGTCCTAAGCACTTAAGTCTCGTCTCTAAAATACTCTCTTCCGACTATTTTTATTTACTAGGGCATATAACGGGGTGACTTCTCCGCGAGCGGCACTCTCGCGTGATATGATTAAAATGGTCATACATTTCGTACCAGTAATATGTATAATAGACCTTCTCCCTTCCTCCCACTTTCTCTCTATCTTTGTCGTTGCACTTCACACAAGTCTCCCTAATATTATAAAATTATTCGCGCTCGACATCGCTGGAGCGCGACGCTGAGTAGGAATCGAGGTGTGCCTGATAGGACGTCTCCGGTTGTGCCCTCGTTTTCGTTTTTGCGTGTTTCGAAGGTGTTTTCGAGGGTGAGGTGGGCGACGGACGAGCGCTCATACAACGAGTATACAACGAGTCGGTCTCGGTCTGAAAGTTGACAAGCGCCAGTGACGCGACGGGAGAACAGAAGCGATTCGTCGGCGACTCGCTCGATTAGGTACAAAGCCTTATCTACGATATGCTCTTCGCTCTCTCTTTCTTCCTCCTTATCTCTTTTTCACTCGAATCTCACATCGCGAGCTAGCAAAAGATAAAAAGTAAGGAAACGGCGAGCAGAGAGCGCATTGTAGACCAGGCTTGAGACGTTAGTCATGGATCGCTCAGCGACTCAGAGGAAAGCTCGAGCTTCTTTGGCATCGATCAGACCGTTGAGACGATGAGAGCAGGATGAGAGAGAGACGGTGCTTCGACGAATGCTCCGCGATTCTGCAATTTTGAAACGTGCCACGCTCTCGAGGAGAGCGGGAAGAGGAGAGAAGATCCCCCAGAGCTTCCGTTCCCGGCGGACGCTTCGACGTCTCGTGACTTTATTCAAACGCAGCGAGTGCCGTTTCGCGTCACGTCATTGAAATATTTCTCTCGTCTTCGGCGTGTATCGACCAAAGTCAAACAACAGACAGACGTCGCGGTCTCGTAGCGTGTGACGAGCACGTGGTACGCTCGGAGGAAATTTCAGTGCGTAGAAAATCGGTCGAATGTCGGAGCGAGTCGCGGTATCTGGTCGCTCGTCGGTCGCCGCTTTCGTTTCCCTGCCGGTCGAGTGCTTCGTGACCGGCATGACAGCGCGTGACGTCGCGTCGTCGATGAAATCGTACGCGCGCGCGCGCGCGCGCGCAGAAGGAGAGACGTCGAGACGCGCTAGAGGCGACCTAGCGAGAGCCAAGTGTGTTTCTTTTGTTTTCTCTTCTTCCCTCAAGAACGCAGCCCGCTACAGGTACGAGTTACAAAAGTAAGGTACACCGAACCGAAGCTCGCGACGATACTTTACAACTCGCCCCCTCCGGCAACCGAGGACCGCGCGTTAGCCCTCCGGCTGACGACTCTTCGCGACACGACGGCGCGATTCATGGGGTAGCGTTTGGGGAAACTCCGACGATCCGAGGATCCACCGCGGCCGCCACGCTGGGCAACTGCCTCGCGCGCGTTCCGCGCGCGCGGAGAAGGTCAGCGGGTGCGACGTATCACAGTTACGATTCGATATACTTACCCTGGGCTTAGGTCCACGAATTGTTGCACGTCGCGCCGCCGCGAACAAAGCGAAAGAAACGGCCGGCGCCACCGGTGTGAGTCGCGATGGGTCGCGGTTGGACGCCCTACGGAAAGCCTCGCTGGCTTTTCTCCTTCCCGTCGTTTCTGCCGAACGCTACTGTTCGCGACGCGATTGCATTTTTGGTTTAATGGCGTGAGGTGTCGCGGTTCCCCCGGCTGTGCGCCGCTAGTCTCGCTCGAGCGGATCGAAATAATCTCCGCTGAGAGGAGTGGCGGTCTCGGCCCGACATAGCCGAGGAAGCCGAGACGCAGGGTGAATCCCCGACACTTCGTACAGTCGCCGAAGCCGTCGCGACGTCGTATTTTTGTACGTGCTTACACAGCGGGGCAACCTTGCTCCCCCGGCCGCCTCACTGTGTCAGCCAGCCTGGATGGTCAGTCCCACACGAGACATTGTACCATTTTGGTCCTGTGCTCTCTCTCTCTCTCTCTCTCTCTCTCTCTCTCTACGCTCTCTCTCTCTCTCTCTCTCTCTATGACTCGCTACGATCTCGCCGTTCTCGCCGCTCGGCCCTAAACGCCATGTGGGAACGCTACAGCCACTTGTTACGCGCCACGCCGGAGAGCCTGCGTCCCCACATTAGGTTATATCATACTATCGTCCCCTGTATGTGCTGTGGATCCTGCGCGGCGCCTTGCATCTGCAGCGACTGGCAGGGCGAGCCCATTGGGCACTGCAGAGACGGTGGGTCGTACAGCCCACCCAAGGAACCACCGAGGCCTGCGCCGAGGCTGGGTCCCAAAGCCGCGTTCAGTTCCGGCATGGAGGGTAAGCCGACGTCGAGGATGCCCGTGTTGGTGGCACCGCCAGCTTGGGAGCCTTCCTCCGGCGGCGTCACCTCCAGGCCGATCGAGCCGTTCAACGCGATCTTGATCGGGTTGTGGTTGGTGTGATGCGAGAGCGCGCCCAGCCCGATGTCCTCCAGGCTGCTCTTTCGTCTGGTCGTGAGACCTTGCCTGAGGGAGTTGCTGCGTCGCAGCAGGATGTCGTCGACGACCCTCAGCGAGTTGGAGCGCCCGCGGAGAGTGCCGGCCACAGTCGGGCTGTCCGGCAACGACAAGGAGTTCGATTTGGTTGTGCTCAACGGTGGCGCTCTCGCTAGTCCTATGCCGGAGCCACGACGGCTACCCGGAGCACCGGCTTGCAGACTGGCAGCCGCGACCGCCGCGCTCATCTGCGATACCAGCTGCGCCGAGCAGAAGCTGATGTTGCTCTTGCGCCGGGAATTGTGCCGCTCGAAGGTCTTCTGCGCGGAGAACGGGCTGGGCCGCACCAGGTAGACGATGTCACCCTCCTCGAGCTTCAGGTCGCAGCTCGGATTGATGATCACGTAGGAGAGGCTGTTGCGCTTCTCCGACACGTCGTCGTAGTCGGCGATCGGCAGGTTCAGCGACTCCATCCGTGACCGCACCAGATTCGCGATCTCCGCTCGCTCGATCTGCTGCGCGTGGTTGTCGCGCGCCTCGTCGCCGAGGCTCACCGAGTACTGGCGGGTATATGAAAAAGAAGACGAGATATATCAGAGCGGGGCTGTGCCGTCGCGCGCGCGCGCGCGCGCGCGCGGATAAGCGGTTCAGTGCGACGACAGCTGATAGCGACGAGGTGGCACGCGCGTCTCTCTCTCTCTCTCTCTCTCTCTCTCGCACATCGATCATTACTTTCATTCGCTTGTTATCTCGCCTCCGCACGAGCGTCCTTATATCAGGGATGATCAGCTCTGCGATATCGGTCCCGCCTTCGAAATCACGCGCGTGTCATTTAGGAAAGGATGATTGATCGAGCGGGGATTCCCTCGCGAAATCTCTCCAACTCTGGTCTCGCATGCGAAACTTCGTGCTTTATGCGACACGCATTTCGCGTGCTTTTTATGTCACACTCGAACGCCCAAATATAACCAACTGTTCTTGAATCTATACGCAACTTTACGTATACGCACGTTGCGAGAAATGCGCATACGTTTTCTGACACGGTATTCTTGAACTTAATTGCGTAGTATTCGCAGCTAGAAACGTATACGCTTTCCGTTGCGTTTAAATTACGTTTGACAGCATTGGAAAGCATATGTACTTTCTGCAAATATCGATTCCGAAAATACGATACGACGAACTTTAATTGGCTGCGTTCAGCAGAACAAAGTGGAAAATATGGGACTAATGTGGAACTAATATGGAAACATCTTGTTGGTTCCTCCATTATTTCGGCATGTTCTAACGCATTTATAACTGGTATGTTTACGATTATATCTAAATCCATTATTGTTACACAATTTTACTCTATAATTAAAATGCAGTGAAATTTATGTGCTATTTTCTCTTAAATTTCGTATTTATTATTTCTCTTACGGATATGTAAAGTCAGCTATTATTTTCCACTCTTTTAGCCGCCTTGGCGTTGAATTATTCTTCTTCTTAATAACAGTGCGCTTCTACTAAATATGTGTACTCTTGCACTCCACTTTCTGTACTTTGCACAACGCATCGCATACGTTTCGAGAGAAACGAATGGTATCAGCCGTTCGTTGCATCGCGAATGATAATTTGCGTATACGTTTCACTTGCGACTGTCAAGAATACGGTTTCTAGGGATTTTCCACTGCGATTAGTCGAAACCCTTGCCACTTACGTATACGCAAGTACTTCAAGAATAGGGCCCCTGGCATCCTTTCACGCGAGCAATACATCGTGTGTAAACACGCGTCGTAATTATACACGCGAGCACTTGTCATGACAAGATGATCACACGTGATGATTACAAAGGTACGCTACGCGAAGAGCCGCTACGAGAAGAATGGCGTTTGTTTCACGTCAATTTTCTACTGAGATATGAGCGTTCGAAAGTTTTCTGGTTTCTACGAGAGGCGAGCGCCGCTCCTCCTCTGTTGCCGCCGTGACGGTACATTGTTGCCAATTGGCGCGCCGCACTTGACACCGTCTCTCTGAGAAGGAGCGGCGCAACATTGTAGCCAAACCACGATCGCCGACAAAGGATTCGCCGCTCGTCGATATCTCCGTGTAGGACGGTCGTAGCGGCGTGAAACAAAATGCGTTCGAAAGCTGAGACTGTCCCGTTTCCGCCGAGACGGCGATCGGGCCGTCTAAATCACAGGCCAATTACGCGGTCTTGAACTCGAGAATAAACCGACGATTAATCGCGCGAGTTCAATCTCCGTTCGATATCATCATCGGTCGTGTTTTCAGCTAACGAGATCATCCCTGTATCGGAGGTCAATTTACTGCCAATCAGATAACTGCACGCTCGATAGTCGTAAGTTTTCCGAAACATTCGGTCAGCTATCGTTCACTGAACATCGTCGTGTGCAACAAGATCAAAATTGGACGAATACACACACGCGTGCGCGCACACATACATACACATTTATCACCATCATGCGTCAAGTGCAACAAGTGGTTTAACAAACGCGGCTGCTGCGACGTATTGCAGCATCCACCACCACCACCACCACCACCACCACCACCGTCGCAGCCACCTTCTATCGGTATCGGTCGGGGGTGTTGCATTCGATTGTGTCCTTAAATCTACGCGATACATAAGAATACGGCTTCGAGCTCGGCGAGAGCGATCGAAGATTCCTGATAAGAACGTGGTCGATCGAGGATGCAACGTCACGGTGTTTCGCATGCGCTGCTGTGCTGTGGCAGATGAGTCTGGATGTCCATCGGATAGAACGTGAGTGAGAGGGAAGAAAGAGGGAGAAAGAGGAGAAACAGAGAGAGAGAGAGAGAGAGAGAGAGAAAGGAGTGAGCAGAGCGGATTGCAAGAGAGCAGAGAGCAGAGAGCAGAGAGCAGAGAGAAAGAGAGGCGGTGATAGAATCTGACAGGCGAAGTGACACAAAACGGCCGTAGGAGAGAAGAAAAAGACAAGCCACCACGTCGACATTTTACTCACAGCAGATGCACCCTTGTCGCGGGTGGCGCAATTCGCAAGACACGATGCTGCCGCCGAATGACGCACCTTGTACGTCACACCGACGCCGGCGTCGCTTTCCGCGTCTGAGTCGCCCTGCTAAAACGACAAGCAATTTCTACCCTTACTAATGATAGCGCATCGCCGATGCCGAGGAGCGAGTTTCGGTCGGCACGGGCGTGTCGCGCCGTGTCTCTCGCGCGTGTCACCCCCGAGCGCAGCGCGCGCATTTAGGGACTTAGATGAAGGTGGGCACGGTATAATTGCAGCGGTGGACTCTATCCGGTCGGTCCGAGTATAATTCGATCGATTATATAGGCCGCCGATGATGAAAGTGTCGCCGAACGGGTCAAGCGTGTCGCGAGCACACACTAAAAGAGTCTAACACGATGCAGAATTTCAAGATACGTACAGAGACGGCCGGTAGGAGTAAGGGATGAGAGAAAGAAAGACAGAGAGAGAGAGAGAGAGAGAGAGAGAGATAACGTGCTATGACAGTCGGTTCGTTACGTCACAAGATGCAAGAGACGCTCGCCCCGGCCCCGCGTATATTAGAAAACAAACTTACGAGCGCGGCGAGGATTGGGCCAAGGAGTGACACACGAGAAAAAAGAGAGATAAAGAGGGAGGGAAGGAGAGAAGAAGAGAGAGATACGGGCTGGTTGGGCGAGAAACTACGAAAGAAAGAGAGCGAGAGCACAAACATGCGCGCTACTCACAGCCGCCATTCAAAGATCTTGTCCTGTTCTTATAAGAGAATATAGACAAGTAAATGAACAAACTACTTCGGCTAGCTCACTCGCACTCGCTGCCGACCAGCTGGGAAATCGTGCTTACATGCGAGGAGTCGGCCACGGTGGTGTCCTGCGTCCTGTAGATTCCGATCGGGATCTCGCAGGTGGTCGAGCAGAGTTTCTGGTACAACCTGCCGTACGTCCTGATCCACATGTCGTCCTTCGTTATGCGCATCTGCAATCACCGTCGTCGATGGTGATCGTCGTCTCATTCGTCTCCTCATCATAATTAACCCTTTATATCCCGACGGCACTCAAAAATACCGCTTTATACAAACGATCATATGTTTTTCAGCTTTTCTGTCTTATCCTACATTCCTCTCGATATTTATGAGTACCGGCCCAAAATTTTAATCATTAAATCGTTAGAAAATTTATTTTCCCATTCCTTATGTCTGTATAGCATGTTAAGAGTGACGACAATTTTTTGTGTAATTAAGTTTCTTTTTTTTCTTTTTAATTTAATAGGGTCTTAGATAAATTAATTCAGGATATGAAGGATCAAGGAGTTGCCGATCGTTAGCGAGATCGATCTCCCGGTCACTACTCACCGACGTGAGAAAGCCGGACCCCGGCGCTTGGTCCACTCCTAGCAACAGCCTGACAAACGTTATCACGTAGTCCTTGACGAAGGCTTGGTAGAGCAGAGTGTCCAACATCGAGGCGCTAAAGACGCTGCCGGCAGCGAACGGCAGTCGAAACATGTACGATATATGGGAGCCCCTTTCCTTCTCCCTCTGCGAATAGCACACACGTCGGCCCGTTAATGCGCCTAAATCGTCGTGCTGCGCAAATATCAGCCGACGAGAGTGATATTTAACGAGTAACAAGAGAGAGACTTAGGTCGATGTCTCTCCCTTTCTCTCTCTCTCTCTGTGGCTTACAGCCGAAGCAGCCAATGGCTGTTTCGCGCGCACTTCGCGGGATAATCGATCGTCTGCACGCGCATTGTCGCACGCACATCGATCGACGACGACCGATTTACGTTATTTCGTTCGACTCCGCCGCGCCGGGACGGCACGGAGGATCACATCGGCGACGCGGTCAGCATCCGTTGTTCTCGACTTTAAGCCACATGTCTGATTACATTATGCACGATCAACAATTCGTTCATACACCTAATTATCATTACGTTACGTGAGAGATAGACAGGTAGATATAGAGACAGAGATAGAGGGGGGGGGGGGAGAGAAAGAGGCAAATAGATATCTATGAACGATCGTCATGTACAGTGCAATTTTCAAACGAGCACATCCGTCACACGTAGCATAGCACTCAAAGATTGTGTTTCGAAGGTCGTAGGTGAGACGAAAGAGAGAGACAGAGACAGAGACAGAGACAGAGACAGAGACAGAGAGAGAGACAGAGACAGAGAGAGAGACAGAGAGACAGAGAGACAGAGAGACAGAGAGACAGAGAGACAGAGAGACAGAGAGACAGAGAGACAGAGAGACAGAGAGACAGAGAGACAGAGAGACAGAGAGACAGAGAGACAGAGAGACAGAGAGACAGAGAGACAGAGAGACAGAGAGACAGAGAGACAGAGAGACAGAGAGACAGAGAGACAGAGAGACAGAGACAGAGACAGAGACAGAGAGAGAGACAGAGAGACAGAGAGACAGAGAGAGGGGGGGGGGGGAGAGAGAGAGAGAGAGAGAGAGAGAGAGAGAGAGAGAGAGTAGCAGAGATACTGACATACGTGTCATGCTGCAGGTACGATGCACGAAAAGAAATTGTACTTGGCTTGCAGGTGGCAAAGTAAAGTGAAAGTGACACTCCACACGGGAGGATTCTAATCTACGTAAGCGGTGTCGATTTCAAGGCATGAGTCACCGTGCTGCTAGTCGCACGCGCGCGTGCTCTGCAATCAGGCAATCAGTGTCCGAAGAGAGGAGACAATTGTCGCGCAATTGTGCCGTCGCCGTATCGTGCAGTGCGTCGAGACGGTGAGCGGAAGTATACAATGGACGTTGTGCGTGAGTGTCCAGGAAAGCACAGAATCGTCGTGACCCATGCATCGAGATTAACTTGAAGTGACTGCTATCTCTACTAGATAGTTTTTAGAGTCATCAGTGTTATCCACGTTGTCGTCGCTCTCGCGGGACGTACGCAAGCTCGCGGTCGGTCAATTCGCGCTCCGTCGCGACGATTGGCGTGAAAGCCGGCGGCTTCTCTAATCCGACCCCGTGGATAGAAGTGAGGAGGTTCATCTCGTCGGCTGATACGCAGCAGGCCGAGCCCTGCGCGTCGAGGCAATCGACAAGAGCATAATGAGACGAACTCGCCGGCTCGCGTAATGCAATTACGCGCCACGGGGGAGGGGGAGGTTCTCGGGGGTTTCTATTAGAAAGAATTCGTCTCGATTTTCTCGCCGCGTCGATGGGGACAAAGTGATGCTGCGGAGGTGTCGGCCAAGCAAACTCAAACGCGATGAGATCGACGGCGGAGACAGCAGCAGCAGCAGCAGCAGCAGCAGCAGCAGCAGCACTAGCGACGGCAACACGAGGAAAGCAACACTTAGAGCAAAGTGCTTTCCGCGCGCGCGGAGCGACTTTGCTCTCGTAATTTCTTTCCGCTTACTTCCAACGACGACGGCGCGAACGCCGTGACTTTACGAGGTCGGCAATCGTGGAACGCGTCTCTCCCGAGTCTCTCCCGTAACCGCAAGCGTATATCCGCCGAAATTAGATTTGTATAAAAGCTACGTAGGTGAATGTACATATATATATATATATATATATACGTGTATATATACACATAAACACACAAGTATATCGCGGTTAGAACGAAATGCGAAGTGGGGCGTGAATGCGACGGAGACGGCGATATTCCCGCGAGCTCGCGCCGCGGCGGTAAAAGCTTCGTCCTCTCTCCCATTACCGGCGATTGTTGTTTACCGATCGCGAATCTAATAATATTCACCCATACGGCGCAGCGGGAGAGGGATGGAAGAGGAGGAGGAGGAGGAGGAGGAGGAGGAGGAAGGGGTGCCGATCCCGTGATTGATGAGACGTATTTTTGAGTCGTCGAGTGGCTCGACGAGAGAAGCGGCCGAGCGCGCGACGCGGCACGAGAGAGCGACGACAACGTCGGAGATGTTTGGTAGTCAATCGATCAATCAATTCAACAATCAGTCAATCCATTATCAATCAGAGAGGTCAGAGAGTGATATCGTGTTACCGGGGAGCCCATCGGAGGCTCATCGGAGTAGTTGTCATCGGTAGTAGCACTGAGGAGTACCTTTTCCATTTTGCTGAGATGCAGTGCATACTTGTCGTGCGCCCGGAACTGCATGAAGCGCATGTTGCTCGACTGGGACAGCTCCGTTATGCTCTTTATGCTCGGGAAGAATCTGTTCCAGGAAGAATGAGTTTTACAGGTGTTCGGACTTGGACGGACCTCGGCGGCGAGCGCGAGGTTCGCGCGGACACCGACGTGTCTTTCTTTCCCCGAAGCCGAAGAGACGCGAGCTGGTCGCGTCGTGGTATTACACGCGACGAGCTTCTCCTCAGGCCCTAGATCAGTGTTTCTCAACCTTTTTCATCTCACTCGGCGCACTTGGACCTTGACAGTTAATCTTCCGCGGCACACATAAATTATGATGATCACGAGAAGAATATATCTTCTTTGATTTGTTTATCAACGCAAACCAAATGCACCATCACGGACAAGGAATGAAACAAAACAATTTATTATAATAATTGTAATGAAAAGATGACAATTAAAATTCTTAAAAATTTTCGCGGCATATCTTAGATCCTCTCACGGCGGGCGCACCATTGTGCCGCGGCATACCGGTTGAAAATCTCTGGACTAAGCTGAGCCAAGGATCAGGATCTCACGCGCGCGTTCGCGGCTGAAAACGCGCACTTGGCAGCGCGTTTCGGCGAAAGTGTCAACCGTGAACGCGGGAGCGAGAGACATCGCTCGAGAAAGCTTCGGCCGGCGGGTGACTTGATATGCCGGATGAGCGGTAGTAAAAGTAAGGTAGACACACTCACTTGAACATAGTCTGCACCGCGACGATCGTGTTGCAATCAGCCAGTGTGTCCTCCTCGGCGGAATTGTTGAGTTCCTTGTTTACGACCACGACGTTCTCGGCCAGAGTAATGCCGGCGCGTAGGAGGTCGTCCAGGCAGTCGATGGAGCCTCGCATCCAGTAGACCAGTGGAAAGTAGGACACCGCGTCGAGAAACGCGATTTCCGGCTTCCTCTCCAGCAAGAGGATGATCGGATTCAGCGACGTTTTCGACCTGGCAAACGACCGCGCTCGTTAATTACCCGCCAGCTCCGCTCGCGCGTTCGTCTCGTATCAAGCAACGGCTAGCCTTCTTCTTAACCCTCAGCGCGGCACGCATATCGTGGATATAAAATGTTTGCGCGCGCGCGCGCGCGTTTAAGGATCGCGCATTTAAAGAGCATCAAGGATCAAATGTGACAGCTACCTAAAGTGCGCCCGCAACGGTATTATAAAGTTGTAAATCCCGTTGCTAGCATAATCCGCCGCCAATATGATGGTCTTGTTCTGCCAATTGTACTCCTTGGCGTTCCTATAGGTGCAATGCTGGCATACCTGGTGGAGAAAACGACCGAGACAGAATCGTGAGTGTTAAGAAGGATCTGATTGTCGGAGATGTGTGCTTTTGTCTTAGCTCTTTTATCCCGTTCTTTTTCTCGTCGCCGGCGATCGCCTGCCGAATATACCTGAGCCAGTTGAAGGCAACAGAGCGGCTTTTTTTCCTTCAGGAGGTAGCACAAGGTCGGCGAGACTCCGATGAAGGGCGAGACCGGCGGGAATCCCTTGACGATCCTGCAACATCGTCGAAATTCTATTACGCGCCGCGACGTCTCTGCCGTGACGATACTTAAACTCCGCCGACGTTGTTTCTTATTAATGAACGGCGCTCAGGAGAAGGGGGGCGGAGGCCGCTCCAGGAGGTGAAGGCTACACCCGGCAGCGCGTGTCTCTCCCGCCGCCATCCGCTTGAAATCACGGGACGATCACGTCTAGGGTTGCCAGATTTTCCGGAGGGCCGGGATTTTCGGGAATGTCCCGGAATTCTCAAGCTTGTCCCGGGATTTGTGTAGGAATTTAAGTCTTCTGTCCCGGAAAATCAAAATTTCAACAGAATCATAATCGTAACATTCATGTTTCTAATTGATACCAGAGAGGAGCTTGAGATCGCGGCCACCGCGATTTGTAGGATCGAATTCTTCGACCTGCCACCTGAGAAACTTGATGTCAACTAGATCGTTATCGTGGCAAAAAATACGGTTTATGTCCGAACTTCTCCCTGCTGGCGCCTAATTCACGCATTTGTTTGTTGCAGCGAGTGCAGCTCCGTCTTACTCCTCCATCTTACAAATTTAACTAACAAATTCTCTAACAACCTACTTTTCGCCTAACCGTCGCCTAAAAAATGTCCCGGGAACGGAGTCATTTCGCATTCTGGCAACCCTAATCATGTCGCGCTTTGCATTAGTCGCGGTCGCACGCGCGCTGATTCTTCCGAGACTCGCGACATGACGGCTCAATTTCGGCTGTCCCGGACGTTATTCGCCGATCTCCCCGGGAACCCCCGGGAGCCGAAGACGGCGGACGAAAAGACAGGCGGGTGGCTTCACACCGCCTCGCGAGGTCCCGCGAGTCTCGTTACGTCACGCGATTCGAGGCCACGCGATGCGTGGGAATAGTGGCCGATATCGCGATAGTCTCGTGTCCGACCGGAAAACATTTATAACATTCGCCATGTCGCGCCGCTGTCGCCCGTAATTTATATCTACGATTAATTGCGCCGGAGCGCTCGGAAGCAACGCGGGACGGAATTGATGACATTCGACATACGTGTAGTCTCGAGCCTCCCTCCCTCTCTCTCTCTCTCTCTCTCTCTCTCTCTCTCTCTCTCTTGCTCGTGAAATTGCGACACTCATTCTCAGTCATTATTAATCTCCCTTTAATGAAATCCCTTTTGGACTAGCCGGCGCGTCGTCGAGAGACCGCACGATATCGGCGATTCGCATTGCGAGTATTACTAGCGCGAGATTACCGGGAGGGACGCCGCCATTTTCGACGTTATTACATAAACACGTCGCATTATACGAGTTATTACCATGTTGTTACATAAATACCATCTCTACCGAGCGCGACTTCCCTCGGTTCGGCTCTATAGCCTACACATACCGTTACGTACGTGAGAACTATCGTAATACCGCAGTAATCGAGTATAAAGCTAAGATCAAGATACGTGTGTGTGTGTGTGTGTGTGTGTGTGTATGTGTGTGTGTGTGTGTGTGTACAAACTATGTAGAGATATATCCTGAGAAAAAAAATGGACAAGCGAGCCAAATTCACCGAGATGTGGTAAAAGCGTAAAAAAATGAGAGAGGACTCACCCTTTGAAGCTGCTGGACGGAGATCGTGCGGCAAGACGGCAGTGTACAAGGACGATGCAGGAAGGAAGACATCGAAAACATCCATGGAGGACATATAGGGTGTCAGGCAGGACAGCATCGAGCAGCGATTCAACGGCACCGTCCGGTGCCGTTAGTGAAACAGGCATCGAGAGACATTGAGACAGGACACATCAAACCATTGACTTGCACGATTATACTTAAACGGTTCGGAAACTGATAAAGCAGACCCGGTCTGCGCCTGCACGAGACGTTTCTCCGCAGCCGCGAGCGGAACGGCCGCGTCCGGCGTGCAGCGGGACGACTCTCGCCACGTGAACGGACAGAAGTGAATGCGCGATACGGTGAAGATAAAAAAAGATAAAAAGAAAGGAAAAGAAGAGGGTCTCTGCAAAGATAGCCGGTCAGTCTATCCCCGAGCTAAGCGGACTCCTACTTCGGCGCTATGTCGCTAAGCTTCCTCATCTATGTACTCCTGAAATTTCTCCGAGCCAAATTTCACTCGAGAACCGGAGCGACAGCCGAGACCGAGCGACCTTTCGCTCCGTGTGAATTCTTCCACTCGGAGTCGACGGGCGAATATTTCTCTTCGGCACTGGAGGAGTGAATCCCCG
This sequence comes from Harpegnathos saltator, assembly GCF_003227715.2. Taxonomy (NCBI): domain Eukaryota; kingdom Metazoa; phylum Arthropoda; class Insecta; order Hymenoptera; family Formicidae; genus Harpegnathos; species Harpegnathos saltator. The sequence continues at coordinate 557,392 of NW_020230040.1, forward strand.
CCGTCTGGGACTCGCTCTAGTCGATTGAAACGTCCACTCGAACGGATCATAAGAATCCACTCCAAGTTTGAGCTCGACACATAGATGAAGAATTCACTTGGACATTCAGCGAAACAATCACCCTTGCGACTCCGAGTGGCCGTTGTATCTCTACCGTCATAAATTGGCAGCTCCGTTTTGAGTCGCTATAAATGTCGTTCAGACACTGAAGTCGGGGGATTGGCAGTAGATTGGCGGCAAATTAACCCTTTGAGGCACGTATTTTTCAGAAAATCCGGATCACATGAAAATTTACATACGGAAGTTTCTGGGGTCGCTGATGACGAATCCGTTGTCAGATTTTCGAAATTCAAGACGGCGGATCGAAGATGGCGGACGCAAAAATGAAAAATCGCGATAATTTCGGTGACAATGGGTATTGTGGGGTTTTTGGAGTCGCTGATTACGAATCCGTTGTCAGATTTTCAAAATTCAAGATGGCAGATTCAAGATGGCAGATTCAAGATGGCGGCCACGAATATGAGAAATGGCGATAATCTGGAAAGGCCGCCATCTTGGACAAGTAATTTTGGAATTTGGACCTCGTGATCAGCGTAATCATAATCAGATTCGTAATCAGCGACCTGAAAAACTAATCAGAGTACAATTTTTGCTAATTTAATAAAAATTCTACGATCCGCCATCTTGGAAAATTAATTTTGGAATTTGGACCTCAGATTTGTAATCAGCGACCTCAAAAACTAACCAGTGTACAATTTTAGCTAATTTAATAAAAATTCTATGATCCGCCATCTTGGAAAATTAATTTTGGAATTTGGACGTCAGATTCGTAATCAGCGACCCAAAAAATCCCTAAATCTTGATTTTGAGCAAAAAATTCACTCATAGTTCGTGGGAAATTATTTTTTCTGTAAAAATGTGTATTTTTCACACTTTGTTTATTTATAATAAATGGACAACTTATGCAAAACACTTTTCAACCTTTCATGTATGTTATATATATTTCATGAAAATGTGAGAATAAATAGGTGGTACAGTCTGTAAAGTAAGAGCGTGTACGGCATAAATGGTAGTTGGCTTCAAACATCGTTCTAGTTTTTCTGTGAGCCGATAGATGAAATCTTTCTCGTGAATGCTTTGTCACAAAAGATTCGGTTGGCGTCGAACTCTAACCCGAGAAACACGTTAAACCGCCATGAGTGCCGCATACGCATCGCGCTACAAAGCTGTGTTCCTTTGTTCCCACCCCAAAGGACCAAAAATGTCATATGCAGTGGCTGCTAAATACATGGGAAAGTCAAAATCGTTCGTCGCTAAGTGGGTTCAGCAATATAAGAAGATCAAAAATGTCGATGACTTGCCAGAACGTGGCGCTCGATAGGCAAGGTGACGCCGAATATGGAAAAAAAATTGTGAATTTGTCTAAGCGGAACCCGACCTTAATGTTTAAAATTTATGAGAAGTGTTTGCTGCCGACTGCTGAACGATGCTTCATAAAAAAAAAACGAGGACTGGATCTTACAGGGAGACAACGACCCAAAACACCGGAGCAAGCTTTGCACCGAGTGGAAAGAGCAGTCCTGGCATCGTCACACACTTGATTGGCCATCGCAGTCGCCAGATGCAAGTCCCATTGAAAATGTGTGAGCGTATCTCAAGCGCAAGCTTCGAGGAAAAAGAGTGTGCACTTCGAAGCAGCTGACACGACAAATTTGTCTCATTTGGAGGTCTTTACCGAACGAATACGCAGTCAACTTAGTGGAAAGTATGCCTCGGAGATGCCAGGCAATTATCAATGCCGGTGGTGACTGGACTCATTATTAATGGTGTAGCGTGTTTCTTCTCATGGAGTACAACAAATGCGTGTACTTGAAAATCATTAAAAATAAATTTTTCTACACATTAACCCGTGCACGCTCTTGCTTCACAGACTGTAAATATACTTAGCACTGTGCCTCAAACGATCAACGCGCCAGTTTAACGGACTCGCGAGTTCGCCCGCTCATTTCCGGTCAGATTCTGCTCGAAGCAATTTCAGGGGAGTAAAGATACCTCAGACAGAATATATACTGCGTTGCTAAACTATACACGAGCATTACACTAGAGAGAGCCCTAGCCGAATCTAGTCGAGTGAAACGCATCGAGAAAGGACGCGACGAAGTCGCGCGTTCCCCACTTGTCGCACGTCGTTCTGATATCCGCGACAACTCCGCGAGCGAGAGATCCGCAAACAGACGAGGACTCATTAACGTCGTCGCGGTAATTGCGCGTGGAACGAGTCGCGCGCGTATTTCGTTGTCACGTACGACCGGCGCGACGTGCGCGCGGCGCCGGAAGGTTCTTAGATACGACTAATTCGCTGTCCTACCGACGAGACAATGACGGCATCGAGAGCATCTAAGATTAAGATAAGAATGCATCGAGGAGCGTGCACGGTGCATACTCGCGTAACTCACGGCGCGGAGGTACCCGCGTAATCGTCCTCTCTCTCTCTCTCTCTCTCTCTCTCTCTCTCTCTCCCCCCCCTCCCCTCACCCTCTCTCCACTCTGGTGGTTAGCGGATGGACGATACGATCGTGGTGGCCTCTTGACGCGTCCGCGTTTTAGTACTAACGAGGTCATTAAATTAAAAGCGCGCGCGTCGAGCCGGTACGACCGTACCCCATCTTTCTCCTCAGGAGGACACGGGTAACCCCGCGCCCAACTCGAGCCCGTGGGAGGCTCTTTCAGCGAGATTTTACGGTAAGGTAAGACAGAATTCAGCGCTGACAGATGCAACTTGAAGAATGGGAAGAGAAAAGAGGTCTGCATCGTGCCGTTACTTTTCGAGGCGCATCTCGCGCGAAGCACACGCGCACGTAAATCGCGCGGCAAAAGTGCGTGGGATGTGTGCGAGGGGGATAGCACGCAAAGAGCCGTATAGTTAATCGAGTAAGAGGATCGCGGGGAATGGCGGCCCGCTGAAAACGGTGAAAAGGTCGCTTTGAATTCTTTCATTGTCAGATAGGCGAGGCGTGACGGTCTACCGAGAAGTACGAAATTTCAGACTTTGCCAAATTCTCCGTCTTGCTCGTCAAGTTCGTAGACGAGATGTATAATATCGTGCCGGTACAATATGACGCGTATGCAAATGAGAAAGAAAACGGACGAGATTGAAAGTGCCGCGTCAACATCAGGATCCTCTTTTACTAGTCTTCCTCGAATATCTCGTAATCTCGTTGTGCAAATATATAAAAAATATATATGTATAAAATACATTCAGTATGCATAGAGATATAAAGTATATAGATATAGATATATATATATATATATATATATATATATATGTAATGCACATTAACAATTCGATGCACAAGACCGCGTCATGCAGGTGCACGAGATAAGAGTGCGAGATTGTTTTCTCTTCGGAGGATCTTACGATCGTGCTGTAAAATTTGTATACAGGGTGTCTGGGATCTTTTGGAAAAAGATGAAAAATTGTGAAGATTAATCAGACCAAACTGAAAAGTCAAGTAAATATCAGTTTGCAAAAATCGCGATAGTTGTTAAGTTATTAAGTTATCAAGTTATTAAGTTATTAATCACTGAAAATGACCGCTATCTAGAGGCTCTTTTAATTGATAACTTGAAAATTTGCGTACTTATTTGCAAAATTTGCAACAGAATTTTTTCTGTTCGGAATGAAAACATATTATGCAGGATGACCTAATCTGCGATTAAATGACGGTTGTGATTAGCGATAGATATTTGAATGTATTGAACTTTGAACGCTGAATCTTGAACTTGTCGCAATAGCCGTCATATAATCGTAGACTAGATGATTCTGAACAAAAAGGTCCTTTACCACTTTGCACATAAGTAGATAAATTTTTAATTTATCAATTAAAAGAGCTTTTAGATGTGGTCATCCTCAGTTATTAATAATTTAACAGCTGTTGCAATTTTTGCGAAATGGTACTTGACTTTTCTTCTCAGTCTGATCTGATTAATCCTCACAATTTTTCGCTTCCAAAAGATCCCGGACACCCTCCTGTATATGTATGTAAATTCATAACAGAGATATTAAACAAATCGGAAGAAGAGAAAGGAGGAGGCAGATTCCCGCTAATAAATAATTTTCTCTACTCGACTGAGACGGACTTTCTAATAAATGTCAAACGACCTTTCTCCTTCGTGCTGCTATAATCGTCAAGGATACGTCCACTCGGATCCTCGGACGTGATGCGCCACGTCGATGAGTGGCGAGGAAAAGAAAGGAGAAGAAGAAATGACAAAACATACTTACGCGATCTTCTCGCTCGGCGATCGCCAGGGAACGTCGTCGTCCATCTCGTCTTCCGACTCGTCGCCCTCGTGGTCCAAGGACTCTTGACCGGGCAGGTGCAAGGTCGAGCTGGTTAGCATGTCCGGTACCGGCAGAATACTCGGTCTTCTGCTCCCTGAAACATTGCGAGCGAAACTAGTTATCAGAAGAAGGAGGAGAAGAAGTGCTTCGAACTACTTTACACACGCAGCGAAAGTGTGTCAACTGCACGAGGACGGCACTTTCAGCGGAATTATGTCGCGGAGATGGTGTCCTTTAAACTCCGCGCGCGGTGACCTTTAAACAGATTCCAGTCTCGTCGTTAACTTAAATCTGTTAGCTGGTAAGCTCGCGCTTAAGCTTAATATACGACTTATCTCTTGCGGAGAGAACTCGAACGGTTCTTCTTTTTTTCTGCCCGCTTCTAACGAGGCGCTACGAGCACCGAGCAGTAGCCCGCGCCTTGTTATTTAACGGAGTTGAAGGCAGCCGTTTCATATCTTTACTTTCACGACCACGAAGGAAACCGGGAGAAATATCGTCGCGGCGTATTCGTATCGGAAATGGATTCGGCCGGCGGCGGGGCTGCTATCGATATAACGACTGACCTCTCCTTTGAGTGAGAATTTCCGGGCTAAGCAGATTGGGATTCGGGTCGAGAGACCGTGGCACATCGAGGTGATTTCCGGTGATTGGCGTTTGCGGCGTCGATCCTCCCTCTTTTAGACACTGCCTCGAGTCCCCGAATCCTCCAGGATCGAGATAAGTCGCTGCAACATGTAAAGCCGAGCGCGATCAGCGACTCTGATATCAAGCCGCGCGATGTTCAACGGCTTTGCAAAATCGCCAATCGCCGATCGAAAGAACCCGTCCGGTCCGGTACGACTGACAAACGACGAAGAGCCAGAAGCGCGCGGAGCAAAGATGACGCAGGCCGTCGCGGAAAATTCGTCCTCATTGAGAAAGCAGAAAAACACGATTTATCGACCTTGCTAAGAAAGGACGAGTCTCGCGCCGGCGGCAAGAGAAAATGTGATACGTAGTGCGCGACTTTGAAAACATCTCGCTGTGTATGTCTCTCGCTCTCCTTCTCCTCGGCTCTCCTCCGGACTTTGCAGCCGCGACCATCCAACCTGGATGGCATTCGAGCTTGTCGTTCAATCCGGATCAGTTCGCGCTTCGCGAGAGCTGCCGCATGGCGGGTTAGTTCAAATGCCAAGCATGGATTCGTAATGGAGCGAGCGAGGGACAATATTTTACGGCACAATCCCGCGGTTTCCTATTCAAAAGTCGCGCTTATCGAGAGAGTCGTTGATGGCGAGCGCTGAATAGCGGGCGAACAGCGGCGCGTACACGCGCGGATTACACGTAAAGCGAACGTGCAAGCGTAAACCGCACATACACACACACACACACACACACACATGCGCGCACGCGCACGCGCGTGCACACAGGAATACCGTCGGAAAAGACACGCGAGTGAAAAGGAAGGAACGGCCGGACGTTTCGGGCGCTTTATCGTCAGTCAACACTGCCTGTGGATTTAATCGCGCGTACGATTCGACACGCGCTATTGTCCTCGGTCTTCTGCGTAACTTCATTTTATAGTGGAACGGTACATCGTACGGGCGAGTCTGAGTCACGACTACGACTACGACTGCGATGACGACGACGACGACGACGACGACGACGACGACGACGACGGCGACGGCGACGACGACGAGGCGGTAAGTCGCCTGAACTGAAAGGGACGAAAGCGACGAATTATGAAATCGGTATGAGTATCTCGCGTCCAGAAATCACGGTCGTTCCTTCCATTCTCGGAAGCGACGTTCATTGTCTCATCAATTATATCGCCTCGGCTCTACATTCACAGCACGAAAGCGAGCGTGTCTCGTGTGAGTGTACGTGTGTCTGCCTGCGATGAGATTCGAGCTTCTAACGGAGCGCCAAAAGAAGACTTTCCAGGCTACATTTCACTACGCTATACTATGAAGCCTACCAACGTCGTATAACCAAGTGTACCAAAACAATATAAATCTAATAGGAAAAAAGAAATCAAAAGCGCGCATGGAATTACGGAAGAGCTCGCGGTCGAGCGCGATCATACACTCGTCTCGAGTCACTAATCCTTCGTACCTGGTTTCTGGTTAGGCAAAATCGAAGAAGATGAAGAAGTAGTAATAATAGAAGAAGAAGAGAAACAAAGAAAACCAAAAGAAAAAGAAGAAGTAGAAGAAGAAGAAGAAGAAGAAGAAGAAGAAGCAGCAATGCGCATGCGACACTCACGGTGGACATCGGATGCGAGTAAGTTGTGGTGTTGGATTGGTGTGGGCGTGCTAGGGAGGACCTGCAAAATAACCTGCGGCGGCAACGGGGCCCTGTGACCTTGGGGACCGTTTTGCGAGCGGTCCTGCGCACGGGGCCCCGTGCAGGTCTCCTGCCTGCGGAGTGTTTCGCTCAGCGCAACGTTACAACTGTTGGAAAATCGCTGGTGCGCGTCGGCACCGTTGCTGATTGCTGTACCGTTCCCGTCGCCGCCACCGCCGCCGACGATGCAGCTGGTCGATATCGTGGTGGTGGTGGTGGTGGTGGTAGTGGTGGTGGTGGAGGTCGTCGTGGTCGTCCCCGTGGAGTTCATGGTCGCCGTGGTGGTGCTGGTGGTCGTCGCGCACGTCGTCGGGCCGCCGCTCGTACACGTCGCGTCCGTCTTGGTCTCGATGATCACCTGCATCCCCTCGCCGACGACGCCGCTCTGGTTATTCGCCACCACGAACGCGGAGTTCTCCTCTTTGGTGATGCTCATGTAGTAACACGTATCGGTCTTCTTCATTATGTGCCGCGGTCCTGCGTGAAACGAGAAGAATTTCACGCGCCCGATTCGGCGGGGGAAGGGGGGGGGGTCGAAAGGGAAGAGGTGCTGTTGCGTCGATAGAATCGGCCGACAGCGCCGTACTTGATTCAACGGCGATGCAATCAGGCGCATGCAAAAGTTCTTCTTCTCTTAGTTTCGTTTTTAGCTCTCTCTCTCTCTCTCTCTCTCTCTCTCTCTCTCTGATGTAATTACTAAATTGAAATATTCTCCCGCCGTTGTGTCTCTGTAAGGTTGACATTGAATTTCTTAAAACTCTATCCATCATTCATTGGTGCACACAATTAAAAATAACGTTTGATATAAAAAATGACAACAAATTTTACACTCGACACTGCATTTGTTCGGACAAGATTTCGATTCAAAATAATAAAAATTAGATTATAGGTGCAAAAATAATTGCGGTTTTTACGTATCAAATGCAAAGTACACATATATCAGTTAAAATTATATTTGGTAATCAAAATAAAGACCATCGGCCTGCACACATCTCTCCCAGCGGGAAACAAGTTTGTTTATTCCTACAAGATAGAATCCTGGAAAAGATAGACTAGAAAAGTCAGCGCCAAGCATAAAGTGATAAAAATCGCAATTATTTTTGCACCAACCTAATACTCTAATAAAATTAGAGAGCCGAAAAGAACTAAAACCTTTTTTTGCACACACCTAATAGAATTGGGACTGATGCATCTTATATTGTCTCGAGCATCGAGCATTTCAACAACAACATTGCCGTCGGATCGAGAGGACTCAACGCGCCTCGATTACGACGCTGCTGGTGAATTCTGATGATCCGACAGCATCTTCTCCGTGCAAATTTCGGCGCTGGGAGAGAAGATGTCCCTGTCCAACATTTTCCTCCCCCTCGCTGTTTATAAAGGCGAGCGAAAAATCGCGCTCGCGCGGCAAAATGTCAAGTGCGCGCTGGCGCTGCGAGATTACCGGGATTCAACAGTATGGTGTCCTCGTAAAATTCCGGAAGCTCCGCCGGCCTGACTGCGACGAGCGCGACCCCATATTTCCGATGACTGTGGAAGGACGCGTAGGTGAAGGATTTTCCCTCGTACTCCCCGAAAAAGCGGGAGTCGCCGAGAATAATGTGATAAATCTCGTTACCGGAACATTTACCGTACAGCCGGTGCCACTCTTCCTGCGACTGCTGACCTTCTCTGTGGAGAAGAGAAATATCCGAGCCCTCTTACACTTCCCCTCCGATTTCACGCTCGCTCGTGGCAGCGCGGCGTGTCTCCCGTCACGTCGCCCGTATTTGCGCGTGAACTTTGAAATTTGCGCGGCACGAACCTATCCTCGTGAGGAATACTCGATAGCCGAACATGCGGCTGAATAATTACTCACTCGGCGGACGCGCATGAAGTATCCGCACGCGCGATGCGAAGTGCGCGCTCTCGTCGTCACTTGCTTCGCATTAAGATTTACACTCTCGCTCGACCGAAAAAAAAAAGAGACGAGCAACGCCCACCGGCTGAACAACGCAGGCGGCTCTCTCGCCTGACTAAATAGCGATTGTCCCGCGGAGGCGCTCTCGGACGGAACTTACTGTCCTCTGGACGTGTGCAGCAGCAGAGTGACCAACGTGGACGCGCCGGGACACGTACAGTTGTTAGCCAAAAGGGCGTACTTGAACTCGTCCTCGCACACCACGTGCTCCGCGAACTTCACGTGGAGCTTGTTCTCCGGACGGAAGATTTGAACGTACTGAGGAACGTTGGGCGCGAAGTCTTTCACCGCCCAGGATCTGCGGCGAAACACAAGATCATGCGGTCCTCATGAGAAATTCCGACACGTTCCCTCTTCCTTGGATGTAAGTAACACAGCTGAGAATTTCGCGGGGCAGTCGGTCGAAAGATCGACGGCCTGTTCCGGATATCGCGAGTACCGCGCCGCGAAGTGTTCCAAGCTGCGCCTTAGAATTCAAGCGGGAGAAGCGCGAGAAGTTTAGCGATTAAGATCGACGGGGCAACTTTGGCTTCGGTGCGAACTCCGAAAGGGTAGAACTTAAATGAAAAGAAGTCCGCGCGATTCTCGCAGCGAGAACGGAAATTTACCGCGGAAGCGCACGCGATCGTTTTCCCGCCGATCTCACTGACCTGAGTATCGTGTGCTCGTCAGCGGCGGTTTTGTCGGCGTAATTCCTCGCCGCCAACACGAAGCAGGCCTCCGCCTCGTTCATCCGGGCCCTCGCGAGGTCACCGTCCTTCAGGCACGAGCCCTGTATGTAGATGACCCTTTGAGCCCAGATCGGCACTTGCAGGATCATCCGCATCGTCGTGTCGAGCTCCATCGGCGACAGCAACACCACATAATAATCCTGCTCGCAGTCGGCTCGATTATTAGCGGCAGCAAAATGGTGAGGTCAACGAGCGTGTAAGCGTAGTGTGCACAGCGCGAGTGCGAGAACTCGCGAGCCCCTCACTTCGGAGGACCCGAGAGAGGACCTCCGAGTGATTCGATGCGAATTCTGTCCTCGGCGGAAACGCCTCAGCATCATCGGCAGACGCCGAGACACGAGTGGACCTCGGAAGAACGCGAAAGTTTCTCGTGAATTAGATCGAGTTTAGAATTTTACTTCGAGTTCGAATTTTAGCCCCTTGCGCTACGCGAAGATACGTCGTGCTGAGGATGAAGAAAGGTCGCTGTAGATAATAATTGAGACATCCTCGCCGAAGAGGAATGATCTCGAAATCGCTGGGAGAATCTCTCGGCGAAATTGAGGTCGCGAGTTCTGAAGGTTATCCTTTCCACCACGGAACCACTAATTAGCACGATATCATATTTCTGCGTTCGTACACGTATTCTTTCGAGTTCTTTCAATGTCATGTATAGACGCTGCTGAGAGAGGAAGAGAGCGCGCGCGCGCGCGCGCGACGAGTGTGCACTCTAGTTTATTATATTTTACAGGCGCAGCCCGTGTCGACTTGGTCGGACCTCTCCGGGCGAGCTTCGCTCCGATTTCATCTCGCGACATTAAATTCGAGCCCGACGACATGAGCCCCAAATTAAACGCACCATCTACTTTAACTACCACGGAATAGAGCCGGAAGCCCGACGAGCAGTTCTTTTACGAAGACTCGTCGGGGGGGAGGGGGGGAGAGGGGGGAGGGAGGTGCAAAGTCGCAGGTGCGAGGCAAGCGAAATATTCAGCAGAACGTGAATTCGTTCATGTAGCCTAACCTGCAGCAGAGGGTGGGCGTAAAACTCATTTAGAAAGTCCATGATGGTGTCGGCCTGCAGCGTCGTGCTGCAAACCACCACGTGCTTCTCGCTCTGCGCTCTGTGCGACGAGTACGAGCCGCCCAGCTTCTGCCGTTCCATCCACGTGAAAGCTAATTGTTCGAACTGCAACCGATATGAGATAACGATTATGCAATCGGCTAATGCACCTACCTGCCTGCCTGCCTGCCTGCCTGCCTGCCTGCCTGCCTGCCTGCTGTATAAGCCGTAACGAAACCAATCGGGAGGAGGGAGGTCGGCTGCGAGATATAGTTCCGTTCTGTTTCGTCGGATTAACGGACGGCGAAAATGTCCGCGCAAAAGCGCGAGAGAAAAAGCCCGGCCTGGGGGAAGCACCTCGTAAAAAAGAGTTGTAAAACGACTGTTTCTTCGGGAGGTTATCGAATATTCGTGGGAAACTCGATTTTTCCAACGCTCGCTCGATCGTCCGTGCGCGACGCGACGCGGCAGGATTCGAGGATGTTTCGAATTTCGCGATACCATTGAGAGGAAGGAGACTACTCGCGCGTATTTGACTCCGCGCTTTTAATTGTCGTCAGTTTCCCAGGGAGATCTGTTATTTCACACAAGGGTAGAGAGAGAGAGAGAGAGAGAGAGATGTGCGAATCAAGAATTTTTATGCCGAACCGAATCGAGTCGAATCTCATTTTTTTCGAATTCGAATTCGAGTCGAATCGAATCGATGAAATCTCACTGGAACTCGAATCGCATCGAACGAAATCGAATCGAATCGTTAAAAAATTTAACATGGCTATTAAACATGCCAATAATGATGGAAGATTTTAATGATGAGAGGGAATATTGATATTGCCTTAAATATCATCTTAAAGTAAAATATATATTTAAATATTTAAAGTAATTTGTAATTAAACTATTAATTATAAGTTAAGTTAGTTACGAGTTAAGGGTTCAAACGTACACAGACTCAGATGGCCCGTTTTGCAGCTGATGCACGCAAACGATAATGTATTTGACTCCGATTCGAATTCGAATATTCACACATCTCTACACAAGGGCTTATTATTCGATACTTTTAATGGGGTCTGTCGACATTCTACGTCAGCTCAGTGCACGTCGCGTGTCTACGTGCTGTCGACTAAAATTCTACGCGTCCCCATTCGCAAGTTTCCGATCGTCCTTGTCAAACTTCGTCACTCCAGCACTGATAGACCGGAATAACCGAAGCCCCTTTCCTTTTTTCCTCCCTCCCTCTCTCTCCCTCTCTCTCTCTTCCTCAAAAGTATAAGCTTTCACGTTGAATTATTTTGAAACGCATCCGCGTCATCTCGCCGGCCATCGACGATCCTGTGCCCTCGAAAGCGCCGAATTTAATCAAACGCAGAAACGCAGGGACGCGGGACGCGGTGTGGAAAGGGGGATCGACACATCGTGTTGACCCGCGCAAGTTGGCATGTATATCAGTGTGTGCGATTGGCAGGCAATTTGACAGACAAATTACAGCGAGTGACGAGGCTTTACGCTGTTGAGCGCCGTTACGCAATCAGTCGACGCGGACGGATGAGTAGACGCGAATCGTACTTTTGTGTAATTAATAATATTCTTTAGCTAATCGAGTCCTCTCTCCTGCTGAGCGCTAAACCAATTCGACGATTAATCGTCGGCTCGACGGCGTGTATATTTGACTGATCGTTCTCTCGCGATTGTTTTGTGCTCATCATGCGCTCTCGTTGCTCGATTCTTTCCGGGGAAACTTTACGTCGCGCTTTTGTCGTAACACGCATAGAGAGAATTAGAGGGAGAGAGAGAGAGAGAGAGAGAGAGAGAGAGAGAGAGAGAGAGAGGAAGGGAAAGAGAGAGAGAGAGAGAGAAAAAAGGGTAAGAGAGAGAGAGAGAGAGAGAGTGGAGCAGAGCTCGTAACGATAAAATTTTTTAATAAAATGAAAGCTCTCCCAATGATAGATTGGACATGTGTATATATGTGTGTGTGTGTGTGTGTGTGCTATATGTATATATGTATATATATATATATAAAGTTACGCGGAGAGTATCCCCGTGTGTCGCGTTTCAGGGCGAATAACGCGATATGAAGCGAGGTAATTCTCGAATAACATCGTTAACGAGACTTCGACGCGTGGCAACGCGACGGAAGGGGCGGGAAGGAGGGAGGGGCCGGTATAGAGCGGAAAGTTTTCTCAGTTGCGAGCGGCGATCAATCGCGGAAGAAAAGTTGCCTGCAACGGTAGCGCGTATCTCGGGGAGCACACAAATCTTCGTTAGCAAATCTTCGTTAACCTCTTCCTGCAAGCTCCGCCGCACTTTTTTCTTTCTCTCTCTCTCTCTCTCTCTCTCTCTCTCTCTCTCTCTCTCTCTCTCTCTCTCTCTCTCTCTCTCTTGAAAATAACAGACTATACGTAGGCGCAAATATGTATCTACGTTGCATCCCGTTACGGGTTCTTCCGGCACGAGAAACTAAAGTGGTCAGCGGCTGAGCAAACAAACGTCGTTTTCGCTAGCGAGAGACAGAGAGAGGGAGAAAGGGAGAGGGAGAGAGGAGGAGGAACGGCCGAGATGAGAGATGCAAAACAACTCGGTAATTAAGTGCGCTCGATATTCTCGATAAGAAGAGGCGGAAAGATAAAATCGCCTCTTCCCGTCGAATATTCCTAACGTGAGAGCAATTCTCATTTTTTCGCGATCGCGTACAGCACATTACTTGCGACTTCCCCTAAAAGCACATTTTCTCCGTCTGTTACGCAAGAAATAAGAGCATTATATATATGCTCTACCGCCGGAATAATAAATATCCGTAATAGCGGCGGTCACCGTGCCGTGCGATATGGACGAGCCCCGGTTACATTTGCGAGCTTCCCCACGCACGCGGCGTGACTTGAAAGTAACGTCTATAAAAAAAAAAAAAAACAGTCGCGCATGCTGGAACGTAGAATGCGAGTCGCGTCGAGCGAAATGAATACGCTTGAGCGCGAGTTTAATGCGGCCGTTTCGCGCACCATAGTGCGAATTTTCGCGCGTCAAATCGCGTCGCTGTTTGCGCGTCGGACGCGATTCAAAAGAATTTCCTGAAATTGTGCTTTCCCAAATTCTGTATATATATATATATATATATATATATATATATACATATATACACGCCTGTATATGTGCCTGTACAGACACACAGACGAGTGTGTACAGGGTGTAACAGCAACATACAGGTCAGTATGACGGGTTGCTTGCCCCTATTCGGATGATAATGCAGAGGTTGCCGAAAAAGTCACTCGTTGACTTTGTTGATAATAATATTTGCAGTGTTCCCAGTTATGATGCAACTAACTTAAAGCACCGTGATCGTTGTGACAGTTTATCGACCGTCTACGGACAGGAATCGAGCCTCATTGAATTAAAAAAGATGTTTAAAAAATGGAACTGAGAAATAAATATTAATTTATTATTTATTAATATTAAATTATTTATAAATATTAATTTATTATTATAATATTAAATAACGGAATTAAGCAGAATAAATAAGAGTAATATTTATAGAGATAAATAATACAACATATTTCCTGGTTTCACATAATTTCTTAATTGCTTTCTTATGTTGAAAAGTTCGGTAGCAATTGGAGATTAGAAAGAACGATATGAAATATTTAAAAGTCTTACATACTATATGTCATCCATGTTTCTACAAAAGATCGCTTCTGTAAAAGTACGAATGTGAACTAGAAACGCGGTATAACTATCAAGCGACATATTTTCGGTATATTATAATCTTGTGTACCTTGGCATCTCTTATCAAAAATAGGGCCTGTTTTTTGAAATCTTTTGGAGCTTGTTAGTTGCGGTCGATTAAGTTGCAACCAATATGTATACTGCGTTTGTAGTCTATTCGTACTTTTGCAGAAGCGATTTGTTGTAGGAACATGGATGAAATACAGTATATAAGACTTTTAAATATTTCCGTATCGTTCTTTCCAATCTCCAATTTCTATCGAACTATCTAACGTGAGAAAACAATTAAGAAATTATGCAAAACCAGGAAATATGTTGTATTATTTAAATCTCTTTAAATATTACTCTTATTTATTCTGCTTTATTCCGTAATATTTATCTCTCAGTTTCATCTTTTTAACAACTTTTTAATTCAATGAGACTCGACTCCTGTCGGTAAACGGTCGATAAACTGTCATCAACGATCACGGTGCAAAGTTAGTTGCATCTGCCACAACTGGGAACACTGCAAGTATCATCATCAACAATGTCAACGAGTGACTTTTTCGGCAACCTCTGCATTATCATCCGCATAGGGGCAAGCAGCCCGTCATACGGTCGGTATATATATGTCGCTGTTACACCCTGTACGTGCGTGCGCATGCACGCGCGGCGAGTACGCACCTGCGTTGGTAGCACTATGAGCGCCACGCAGATCATGATGACCATGTAGAGCTGCGAGGGCCAAATGTCCGGCACGATATCCCCGTAGCCCACCGTGGAGAACGTCACCACGACGTAGTACGTGCTTTGAAAGAGGTTCAGGTGTCTGTGCCCCGCTCTCTGGAAGTGCTGGATCCCGCATACGCTGAAACGGAAAATCCGTCGGATCGTCGGACGATCGATCGGAGGATGGCCACGAGGACGGACGGCGGAGGCACGTGATTGCAGTCACTTTACATGCGTCCGGCGTAAATCCACGTCGCCTATAACGGCGGCATACGCCACGGGCTGCGGCTAACGTAAATTCGCGACTTCTATAGTCGCCACTGCAGGCGATACCGTTCCGCGTTAAATCGTCGCAAGCCGCCGAGGATCGACGGAGTTCCATTGTCGTTTCCCCGAGAGAAAGAGAGACGGACAGATAAATAAATAGATAGATGGATAGAGAGAGAGAGAGAGAGAGAGAGAGAGAGAGAGAGAGAGATGGGGGAGAAGATTCGCGTACGCGTATACGTACGCTTCCTTTAATGGCCTCGGAGACGATCACTCCTAGGAATTCTACGAGGACGCCAGTATATCGTTATATCACTCGAATACGCCGCCTCGCGATTCCCGTGGATTACGTTTTACCGCTGTTTTACGTCGCTCGGTCGCGATACGTTCCTGCCGTTCGACACTTTTCTTCCCTCGTCGGATCGATCAGCGCGTCGGCGGAGGAGATCAATCGCAATTAGCACGGGCGAGCTTTTACTCCGACTTAATCAGCCCGACGTGTAGTCTCGCGTAGATCTCGAGCGGACGAATTCGCCAAGTCGCTCCGAAAAGGAGAGCGCGCGCGCGCGCTCTCTCTCTCTCTCTCTCTCTCTCTCTCTCTCTCTTTTTCTTTCTCTCTTTCTCCTCAGTCTCTCCTATCTCTCTTTCTCTGTCTCACTCACTCGCTCGCGCCTTTCCCTGTCTCTCGTCGTAATTCTTCATTCGGACGCCTCCCTGGCCCGCAACGAAACGAATGCACAATTAGCCCGGCCGCTCGAAGCACGGCAAGATAAAGCGGCGCCCTCGGCCGTACCTCGGCCGCGACGGAATTGATGTAACGGCGCAAGAAAGGGAAAAGATTGAACCCCGCGTTCAGACGAAACCACCGGCTGAATATAACGGCCGGCGTTTATAAACCGCCGGCACATTCATTATGCATGCGGCACGGCCCCGTTTCTATATCTATATCGACGTGTATATTTGTGCACCTTGTTCATTTTTCCTCTCCTCCCCTCCCCCCTTCCCATCCATGCTTGGTCCGCGCGCCATCGCATCATCGTGCTTCCGCGCGACGTGTCGTGACAGTCGAGCGTGCCCCATCGCGTGTTAATTAACAATATAGGCGGATCGATCGCGTTTAATTTATTCAAATCGATAAGTCCCTCCTCCTCCCTCCCCCCCCCTCTCTCTCTCTCTCTCTTTTTCTTCTTTCTCCCGTTTCCTCGAATGTAAAAACTGCACGTTATCAACGCGACGTCGACGTGAACGTTTTGTAATCGTGTAACCGGCGATAGGAAATATTCGCTTCGAGAGAAAGCATTGCGAGAACGTCGACGTGCGATTGCTGGAATAATTATGAAATATGCGCTTTCGAAATTCGCATTATGTGACGCGTTCGCCTGCAGGGAAATGAAAAACAAGAGAGAGAGAGAGAGAGAGAGAGAGCATTACATCGAAACGACTGGCAACCACAGTCGCGCTTTATCCTCTCAAAGTCCGCTCGTCAGCATCCGTCGCGTTTTCGCGAGAGCTAACGGCGAATAATATATAGTTACGCATTTTCGCGAAAATTTTCATTGTTCTGTACGAGCGCGGTCGTTTGTTAAGTCCGTTTCGCTAACGAATCTCGTCGTGCGCGCGCGTGTGACGGTGTCGATTCAATTGAACATTATTATTTCCTCGGCAACAGCCGAGGCGGTCGAAATACGAGAAGAACGAGAGAAAGTGGAAGGGAGAGAGAAGATAAGGGCCGTTCGAAATATTCGAGCACCTACGAAAACTCCGTGTCCGTGTCCGTTGGAAACGCTGCGGCGAATAAAAGGAAACCATTGTGTGTCGGGGCTTAATTCGGAAATGTCTCGGAATTACTCTCCTCAACAAGAAGCAACAAGTGTATCGTGAAGATACGGGAGGAAAAGAAACCGACGATTTGCGTGATAAGAATCCAAAGCCGAATCATTCCGCCGAATTAAACGGCGGAGTAGCAGAGAGCGCAATACCCGGCTAACTTATTATCGCGAGGCGATAGGTGTTGCAGTTGTACAAACGCCAAAACGGCAAAGAGTACAACTTGCTTATCATTAATGATAACGGAATGTAAATATACAAAGATAACACAGAGTTCTCGCGCGGGCATTACTAACGCAAAATATTCATCTCTGTAACTGTTGGCACACTTGTAACGACCTTTAACGTGTGCGTAAACTCACACACGGCACGCGTACGAGCAAACTTCCCCGCGAAGCGAGATAAAATCTCATTCAACAACGCGCCCGTTATTCATCGCGAAAGCTGAGAAATAAATGCAACGAGAGAACCTCTCAATTACAGACAGCTTAAATCTCTCTCCTTTTCCTTTCTCTCTCTCTCTCTCTCTCTCTCTCTCTCTCTGTGTGTGTGTGTGTGTGTGTGTCGGATATAACAAATTTATGTCCGCGGAGTAAATTCTCCGCGGCTCCTTTTGGCTCGTCCATCATTTTGCAGCGACGTCGTTTGGAACGGGTCCCGCCAAGCGCGGCAGACGCATAATTTACGAAAATGCGGCCTCCGCAAAAGTTAGACGTACGAAAGTGGCCGGCTGCCTGTACACCGTCGCCGGCTGGCCGGCCGGTCGGCCGGCGGTGGTTCGGACTGCAGACGCGATAGCGCATAGCGTGCGACCGAGACTGCAACGCTTATCGTGCATACCGCGTTTTCGCAGCACGAAAGTCAAGCGACCCGCTTGCCGACGCGGCCAGTAATTAAGCATCTCTAGGAGCGAAGAGGATCGCGTGAATAACCGGCTCGCACACGAGCCGCGCGGAAACGGCGATGTTCGGTCGGCAAGGAAAGGAAGAGACAGAAAGAGCCGAAGACGGGAGGAAAAATGTGACGCTTCTTTCCGGATCGGTGAAATTTCTCTTGCGAGAGAAGGAGAGATAAACGACTGGTACTACGAGCGCCGCAAAATCCCACAAGAGAAAGCGGAATCTCTCGCATGTCTGACTGTGTGACGAGTGTCGCATGAATGCACTTCAAGATCGAGTCGTCTCCCCCGATTTGGATAAATTCGTTCCCGAACAAGTTACACGTCGCGGCGATCTTTCATCTTCTTTCGGGCGGCGACGCCGCGATCGGCCGATTTCGTCGCGACGCACCACGCTCTACCCCCTCGTCCTTGTCGCGGGTAACACATCCGTGACAAGGGCGAGCGAGCAAGTGCGCCGCTCTAGAATCACACCGTAAATAATAAAGCGCCGCGATCGATGGTGATACCAATCCATCTGCACACAAGCCGGCGTGCGATTATTTATTAAAAGCTGTCCCACATATCGCGATCTGGGTCGATCAGACGTGTGTTCCGTCATTTCCCCGCGGCAACACAGCGTGGGAAAGACACGGAGGCCGCTTGCGGCTTGATCCGCGGTGTGAACTTCCGCGGAGCGAGATCGTCGAACTTGCTTGTACTTCCGGTAAAGCGCGTCGTCGGAAACGGGCGCGTCCGCGCGCTTTTATCGCGAAGGTCCACTCGGGGTGAGGCGGGGCGGCCGATAATACGCCGCGGCGCTATTAAAGTACGGAGTCTGTAATACCGCTCATTACTGTCGTTGCAGTAAGTCGAGTGACGCAAAGAAGCCCCGGATTATCTTGGCCTACTATCACGACCGGTGACGTCAGCGATGTCGTAGCGTGCTACGCCGCGGCGAGACGCGAACGCCGACAGAGAGAGAGAGAGAAAGAGAGAGAGAGAGAGACGGCAGGCCGCTAATCGCGGCTCAAATTTGTCTAGACACTCTTCGTCGGCGCATTTGCGCGTTATATAGTTTTTATAGCATACGTGACATAACTGTAGATAAATGTGCGCATATGCGTGAAACGGAACGCACCCAGTAAATACGGCAAAGCCCGCGACGTTGTCATTGTTGCGAGGCGCGCGCCGCCTGCGACGTGACGACGTGAACAGTTTTTCCGCAGCAGCAGCTGCCGCTGCTGCGTCAGTCGTCCACTCTTCCAAAGTTTGCGTATAGATGATTTTTCGGCAGAATTATCTCTCTCTCTCACGCACACACGCACGCACCGTAGAACGACGCGGCTGCAAATAAATCGCGCCGCCGCGCCGCCATGTCTGCGGCAATACGCGGTTGACGTTGCGACTCGTGCCGTCTGCGTATGACGGCTGATTGCTTTTTCGCGTCTGCATGATCGATCGATTGTTGGCAAGTCCGAGAGAATTTTCCAGCGAATCACGCTTCTCGGGCCGATTTACAGCGCTCGGGACTGCCCGAGCGTAGACTCGAGCGAGCGAGCTGTCTATCGATGTCTGCCGTGTGTCTTTGTAATTTTTGTACCATTAGACGAGAGTGGTCTGTAAAATAATGGAGCCGCGACGGCGTGAGCGGCTGATGGCGTAATATTCGAAATTGGTTGGCGCGCGCGCGCGCGCGCTCGAGGACGACCCGTTCTCCACTTCCACGAGGCAGGCCGCCTATGTCGGGACGTTTAGCGCGAGATACGCGCCGGCTTTATTAGAAGATTAAACAAGACGAACTGCAGTCACCCGCGGCCTGGATTCGTAAATAGGAACTCCATCACCAGCAACCTCTCCTGGCCACGGGAAACTTTTCTCGTTATTCGGATAATACAATAAGACCCGCATACCGGCAAATGAAATGCGTCCGTCGTGTAAACTTGAAGAACGCGCGGTCGCGCACGAATGCGGACGGCAACTTCGTCAGGACGGCAGCGACGGCGCGGCGCAGCGCTCGCGAATGTCAAGTCGCGATCTTCACGGATCGCGGATCCTCGGCTCGGAACCCTCAGCCGAGCATCGATCCCGATCCTGAGCGACGCGATCAGCGCGGATGCTCGCTCGCGCGAGTGCGTCGGTCCGCGAGATGCGAGAATTAAGGCTGATTTACACGATGCTGCTTTTACTCGCTTTGAGTAAGCTTCTTAAGTCGCCAGCGAATTCGCTGGTGAAAACTTCTCCTAGACGCTCGATTTTTATTCGCTAGCGTCAAAAATTTGGAAGACGCAGCGCAGTCGCTGCGGCAAAGTTGAACATGTCCAACTTTTACGGCTCGTGCGTCAAGCGACATTAAACTGTCTTTTTTCTGTACAAGCGGATGCACCTTTTTCAAAAGTTCTTCAAATTTCTCGCACGTTAATCGCGCATACTTTACGGTATGCGGTTGGATCCTCCAGTGCCAATTCTTTGAAAAGATTATTTGATTCTCCATGACTTAATCTTCTACCTATCCACTTACGTACCCACATTCCTTCTTTCTTTTTTTTATTTTGTTTCTGAGCCACGAATTTCTGCTTGAAGAGCACAAAACACGACAGCAGCTTGAACCATGTCATTCCTTGACGCCGTGATCCTTTTAACTGACCGTTTCCGCGAAATTCTCCCTAAAACGCTTAAAACGACTAAACGCTATTTATCAGCATCGTGTAAATGCTCCAACGCTAGCGACTTTGTCAGCCAGAAATTCGCTCTAGGAAAGCGAGAAGCTGGCGACAAAAGAAGCCAGCGTCAAAAGAAGCATCGTGTAAATCAGGCCCTTTAACGAGGGCCTCTCCCGAGAGGTAAAAGAGAAATTATCGCGTCGCGCGCGAGATCGCGCTGATCCGCGCGTGAAATTAACGCGCAGATCGTCGGTCCTCTGTATCACGCGATAAACTGCTCGCCGCGGGCAAGGCGGCCGTTTTGTTTTCGCATTTCCGCATTCGGTGATGTGAATGATTTCGCGCGTTTTAATTATTCAGCCCGGAATTTGCAGCGGGAAGACGCGACGCGACACGGACTGGGGCTCGCGTGCGGAGCGCACACGTAAACGCAAATCAAACGAACGGGGGCGATATGAAGAGGGTGGGAAGCGGGGGAGGCAGAGAGAAATGGTCGTCCACGCGCGACAATTGCCGTAATTCGTCCGCTCTAATAACGAGGCGGACGGCGCCGGTCGTCTCCGCACTTTATTATCGATCAAATGCGGAAACGCAAAATTGATATTTGCGTCGCTACAACGCATGTCGATTTAATATCACCGCCTCGATTGGATTTGCGGCCGGTTAAAATGCAATATTTGTTTCGCGACATTGGTGTCTCTCTAATCGACAACGCGCGTTTCGTCGTGCTTTTTATACGTCCAGTCCTCACACTCCGCGCGGCACGATCAAACGGCCAATAACAATGTGTCGCTTGATAAATCGGCGCAAATCTACGCTCGCTCTGTATGCGTGCACGCGAGATCGAAAGAGTCATTCCTACCGGATTGAAAAATCGCACGTGGCGATCCTCGAGCTTGCGGCAACGACGCGTTCGTCGTTGCCGCAAGCTCGAGAACGTTGGAGCACCCTTCGGTTTTTGTTCCTCCGAGAAACGACAACTCACACTTCCGCTTTGCAAACTTACGCCCGCCCACCCGCCAGTCGAATGTATCTTTGATGAGCGCGGTAAGTAGGACAAAGAGCGAGCAGTGCGGTCTTACTTGCGCGAGACTATTCGCGCAATTATCACCGTTAATTATATAGCGCTCGCGTAACCTCGCGACATTTCGCGCCGTTTCGAAAAATGGCTCACAGCTGGAGATTAGCCGAGACAGACAGAGAGACAGAGAGAGAGAGAGAGAGAGAGAGAGAGAGAGAGAGAGAGAGAGAGAGAGAGAAGGTTGAAGTAATTAAGAAAAATTCATATCCGCGTGCATAATTCGTCAAAGAGCAAAATTCCGCGGCCACTCGCAGCTCGTTCCACTCACGGTTTTCCTTACGATAACGAGCGAAGTGCAACTACTCGCGCAAAGGGATTAAAAAGAATTACCCGTGATTAAAATCCGCGACATTACAAGGTCGATAAAGTTAGCAATTGTCGTCCCTTTGCCAACCGTAGGGCCGATTAACGCGGGATATTTCGCTACCAGCGCGGCTTCGTCGCATGCGACGCCGATACACACGTTTGCCGGCGCAATAAAGCCTTCAGTAATTAGATGTCTGCGGTACGGCAAACATTTACTCCGGCTTAACCGAACTTTAGGCCACGACAATACCGTCCGCGAAACTTAGCCATAACTGCCGAACACGGGGAAATGTTGGCTACGATTCGGCAAACAATCTGCGATGCGCGGCACGGGAGAACACAAGCGAGCGAACAATGTCTCAGGGCGCGTAGCCGCGCACTCTTAGTCGTTAATTTAATGCCGTCGCCCTTAAGGGCCGTCGACGCGCGCGTTTCCTCTCGGAGCTGCTTACGCGAAAGCGGCGCGGACGGAGCGGAAGGAAACGTTCTCGGCTTCAACGCCGTTTCGATCGACGCCTCCGCGTCTTCCGCGACTCTCCCCCTTCACCCCGCCCGCCCCCCCTCTCGTCGCGGGGAGACCGCGAAGAGTGCAGCGCGCGTTCCGATTGATTTCACTCACCTAGTAAAGACAAGGCACAGTAACGTAGCGCTAAGGATCATCAGCTGCTGACTCAACGCCGACTGGGACTTCTGCATCGCTCTATGCAGGTCGTTCTGGAACGAGACACGTTCACCGATCACCGATCGACCGCGCTGGTCCGATCTAGTCGCGAATTCTCGGTTTCGGAGCGAGCGAGTTACTTACGAACATATTCTCCAAGGAGTGCTTCGCCAGCCAGCAGTTCAGGAACACCGGGATGAACAGATTCCTCATCGGTGGGTATAATAACTGCAAGTTCAACATCAACATCTTCGGTTAGGAGAAAAAATTTAGTATCTCTGACAAAACTGTTTAGTCGAGGCATTATTTAACAGCAACCAAATATCTTGTTTTATATAACAAAATATTTGGTTGTCTCAACTAAATATATTTTTCTGCTTTGTTCTCTGGACCAAATGATTTTGTTCTTAGACTTCATATATAAGAATTAAGCACTTTAGTTATTTGATCCATAAAAATTATAAACATAATAACGAAATATTATTTTACATAAACTAAAATAATGCCCAATGGATACTATTTTGTCTTTCTGTGCACTAAAATTTAGATTTTATATATTGAGAAAGAATTATAGTATTTTTAACAAAATTCATATAGTTAAAGCTTTTTGGTTGCTATAACAAAAGTATTACGCTATACGAACAAACCGTGATCAAACAGGATATTTGTTTACAGGAACCAAACAGTTTTGTTGGGCATATTTTAACCAAATTATTTTGTTGTTGTTACAACAAAATTTTGCTTCACGCAACAATACATTTTTCCTCGTGTACGAACACGAAGGAAGCAGGTTTTCTGCTTTCCGTTGGCCAGGCGCAGATCGGCATTAAGAATATGTACGCGTCATCACATGAGACCGCGCATAATAAAAACAAGTCCGCGCGTGTCATCGCCGCGAGCGAATTTAGCGGAACGAATTTTTAGTTCCTTCTTTCCGATTGTAAGCGCCGGTTGACTCCTGAAAGTGGACTGCAAATGGACATCGATAATTTAATTCCAGCAATACTTGTCAGACCTCCCATTTGGGATAAAAGAAATAAAAATCATAGTAATTAAAAGTTTCCAGAGTCATCCTTGTGTACTGGACAAATTTTTGTTCGTCTCTCTTGAGATCATCGAATAAATTATGGTATTCACTGTTATTTCTTCTGCTTTTATTTATTTCGTGCACCAAATCTCTTTCTTTCTATTTTTGGTACAATATTATCCAGTAAAAAAAAATCTTCATCGGATGAAGACATCTTTACTGCAAGACAGCGACTCAGAAAGTGGCAAGTTTCCTGCTTTAACACGCGTCTAGTGTGTCCTTCTCAAGTGTCAATAGTCCGCGCCTATTGCCATTGGTTATCGGAAAGCAGAAAACCTGCTTCCTTTGTGTTCGCACCCTTAGGCAGACGCGTGTCGATCTCTCTGCGGTGTTACGAGCCGCGATCGTGATTTCGCGTGTTTCGATTTTTTTACAAGAAAAAGATATACGAAACAAAAGAGAGAGAGAGAGAGAGAGAGAGAGAGAGAGAGAGAGAGAGAAAGAGTGCCGAAAAGAGGACCTGGCACTCTGATTCACTCACGCGCTTTTGGTCGAGGAAGAGATTTTGTTTTTTTTTTTATTAATTAAGAGGGTGTCAAGCTTGATAATTTTGCTACGCGCTCCGTCGATTAAATAAGCGAGAAAGAAAAGGAATCTTCACAACCGAGCACAATCGACAAATATTTGATCGGATGAAAAGGAGTGAAAAACGGAATTGCCTTGCGGCGCGAGCCGTAATGAAACGTGCTGCGCACGCCGATATCGATTGTCTTTCAGACAATTCCGGATTACACCGTCTCTGCTCGCGAGCATTTTTTCCCGTCGGTCGGCCGCGATTCACCTTGGATCTCAATAATTGACTTATTAGATGAATAAGCGCCCGTTTTAGCATTTGCAAAGCTCGCGCGCGCGCGCGCGCGCGCGCACAGCGGCGACAAACGCAGCATCTGTTATCAGCCAGTCGCCAGATATTTACGGTGCAAATACGAGCGCGGCTGCTCGATCCGAATCCCGAGTTTGTTCATTGTTGCCTGCCTCAAAGACCGACGCGACGGAGGACGCGGGTCAGATTTGCGCATTGAATTTCGTACGTCGGGCTTCTCGCGAAAGCAAAAGTTCCGAGTCCGAAGAAAAAAGAACGCCCGACGATGCGACACGCGCTATATCTCCCCCCCCCCCTCTCCCCCCCCCCAAGCCTGGGACGCTCGCCGTCCCACGCGCGCGGATCAATCCCTTTGATTCGAAGGGCGTCTTCTCGGGCCTTTAATGAACGCGTCTTTCACTCGCGCGGTGTCAACTATAAAGGAAGACACGCGCGTATGTAAAACCGGCCGACGTCTCGCATAGCCGATTTATATACGCCATACAAACCCCCCGCCGCATAATCCAAAACTAATGAGGTTAAGCTAATTAAATTCCAAAGCGCAATACCGAGTGCACGTAATGTCGTTACGTACCGTCGCCGGTGAGAAACAAAGGTTATTCCCTATGGGGGTGCGCGAAGATCGATACGTCATAGCCGGACTTGCATAGCCGGACTTGTCGCGAGGCTGCTTCGTATAGTTTAACGCGCGAGCGTTCCGTTCTTCATCCCTCTCAATGGCCCAGACCCCCCCCCGTTTACACCGTCCCTTCGGTACTCCGGGACTCCGCGTCCAATCGGCGGCCAATTGCGCACACACGTCACGTGTTCTACGCGACACATTTAATTCTCGTGCGGCGAATTAAAAAAAAAAAAAAGAGCAGCGGGACGCATGCGACGATTTTGCCTCCTCGTGCGCGACATCTTTCAACGAAACGCCGCGTGAGAGAGCCGGAGGTGTCGCGTCGCGCGCACGCAAACGAGAGGAACTAGCTGGCGCTGAAACACGCGCGTCAGCTGTTGTTCCGCGTTGCGAAATTAAAAGGCGCGAGGCGCCAACGAAGCGCAAGGGCGCGACTAAAGATGAAAAAACAGAATAATCCTCTTTAGGACTTACCGTGATTGTGAACGGGATCGTGTTGACAAGCTCCAGGATGAAGTGGAAGGATAGAAGCTGCTGCCAGACGTTTCCCTGCGAACATCACGAGGATAGCTCAACACACCCAGCGACAATTTTACCAGCGTAGGACTACTTGCGAAAGTGTAAACCCGCGCTTCGCCGTCCTGCATTTCCCTCGCGAATGTAACGAAGACAAACGCGCGCTAATGAAATTGAGATACATAGCGAGAGGTGAGAGGGAAAGGGCGGGCAGGAGGGACACTCGCGACCTGTTTCTCCCCAAACGATCTCCCCTCGCATTCGCCATCTCGCGCGGCGGACTGCGACGTCGAGCTGCGAATTATGCGCAATCGCGCCGCGTGCGCGTCGCTACGAGAGAAAAAGTTAAGCCGACGGAAGTCCGTCGCGCATCGGCGCTAACGGTAATTAGCTCCGGTCGCGGGGCGCGACGGAAGAGAGCGAATACGAGAGTAATCAGATAAAGAACTTGTTCGCCCCGTCGTCGCCGCTGGGATTGCTCGCGCTGGGATGAGCGCGCGGACTCTCTCGCACTTCACCAGCGAAAGAACGTGACGCGCGTATTACAGCGAGACCGCGCAACCTTTCATCGCGTTACGCGTCTCTCTTTGACGTTCATGGCTGACTCTTTGTCAGCCGCCGGTGAGAGTTTTGCGCTCGCTCGTAGCAGCCAGTTAATTAGAACGAGAGAGGCATCCTGTAGGCGTCAGCACGAAGACGCTCGCATGGCGCGGCGTTCCCTTTGTGTTTCCCTACGACGAGTCGCGCTTGTCGCCGAAGCAATATGTTCAACGGCGAGAATGGGGCAGCTTTCCGAAGAAGCGCGATTCTTCCCGGTCGAACCGAGCGGCGACCGCCGCGAGTACTCGCCGTCCACGCGGAATCGTGAAATCCCTTCGAGCTGTCCGCCGCGCGAAGGAAATTAAGTCGAGTCCTCGAACTCTGTCGTCGGCCAGCTCGAACGGCGAATCCCGCGAAAGCCCATCCGAGCGACGCGCACTTCACGGATGCAATCAGGCCAACGACGCTGCACTAGGCACTTGCCAACTGCTCGGTTTTGCGCCCGGACCGTCAGGTTTTCAGAAGTCTTGTCTCCAGTGTCCGGTTGATAAGTCAAACTGGATTCCAATCAATGGAACGAGCGTTCAGCGTTTTGAGCAACGTTTCTCCGTTTCAAGCGCCTACGAATGATCGAGCGCCACGAAAAGTCATCTAGCAGATGATCTGCCGATCCATCATTCCATATATATTGAAAGAACAGTAATAGTTTATTATTTTATTCAATCAAATCTTGTTTATAAAATTGTTTGGAAATTAATATCGTGAATAAATTCTGGTCGTATTTTGTATTTAACGTAACGTCATGATTATTATTTCCGTCCGGTTTAGTACGCTTTGGGTTTGTCACACACGGAGAAAAATATCCGAAATATCCGATAATGTTAATTTTGTTATCCGATCAAATGTCCGATTAAACACACCGGATATTTGATCGGATAACGAAATTAACAATCGGATACTTCGAATATTTTTCTCAGTGCATCGCAGAAGAAATGTCCGGTAATTTTAACTTCTGGATTTGGCAACTCTACGCTGCACACGCGCTGAGCGATCATCGATCGCTCCTTCTATTCTGACGGCCTCTCTCTCTCTCTCTCTCTCTCTCTCTCTCTCTCTCTCTCTCTCTCTCTCTCTGTCGTGTCTGACGCGACAAAAATTCGCAACGGAAAATCTCGGCGCGAGGTACACGGAGCCTCGATCGGATTACAGGTTCGGAGAGCTCCGGCGTAGCTCCGTCGCTGTAAATCCTTCACCTTGGCTTCAAAGCGAGTTGAAATTCTTTCGGGAAAAGCATGTTCTCGACTACAGCCGGGGCGGTTACCGTATACGTGTCGCGCTTGCACCCTCGCTTGCTCCTGCGCGACTTCGGCGAGCCCACATAAACGATTACGACGGCGGATCGCGGGAACCCGCCGGTGTATCCGGGCCGAGGGATTCCTTCGAATCCGCGCGGCGCGGCGCGGCGCGACGCGGCCATCAGCTAAACTTTCATTTATATGCGGCTCTCTCATACATAACCGCTTTTCTCCCCGCGGCGACAGACTCGACCCGATTGCGCCCTCGCGCCGGGAGGACACGTTCCAGGATATAATGTCGCGCGATTATTAATTTCGCGAGCGCTACGAGCCCGGACGAGCAGCTTCCGGGCGCCTCGGACGCTCCGCGAAAGCATGAAACATGCGAAACGCGGGGTTGTCTCGTTTGCGCTTTAAATCTCTTGTAGCGCGGCGTAATTTTCTTCTCATATTGATTGCGGGATACGTCAACTTCCGGACGCAATCACCGTCGCCGTCCACGTCGTAGACAAGACACATGGACGAGGCTTGCCGGCCGCCTCGAGGCGAAGGCGCACATATCTCGGTCTCCGCGCCGGTCTCGTATCCGCCGGTGATTTTCTCCCGACGTGTTCGCCTTTAATGCTACAAGGGCCACTAAATTTGTGTACATGCATACACGTAGGGGGCGCAGGCCTGTCTCTCTCAGAGATCTCGGGATCTTCGGCCCTCTCTTCCCTCCGTCGAAGAGAATTCTAAGTGAGCGCCGCTCACGATCAGGAGCGAGGAATCCGCGTCCGACTTTACTCTACTGTGACGTTGCGACTCTATTATTACTCCCCGGGCCTTTCAATTGCAGACAAGATGCCTATGGATCCGTCCGGTTCTGCCCCTCCCTCCCTCCCTCCCTCCCTCCCGCCCGTGGCCTTATTTTCCACCGAAAAATTATGACTGCTGACGGAAGGGAATTGCTGCGACGCGATTCTACTCGCGCTCGCGACGCATCCGCGCGGAAACGTCGAGAGCGAGATGCACCGGAGATGCATCTCTTAATGGAGAGTCTCTGCGGGGAGAGAGAGCGAGAGAGAGAGAGAGAGAGAGAGAGAGAGGGGGGGGAGGGGGAGAGAGAAAGCGCGCATGAGGCGGGGAGGAGAAATTGCTCCGCTTTTTTTTCTCCGCATTCATCGAGAGAACGAGAAAGCACAAAGCTCCGCGGGGACTGCGCCCGGACGATAACCGGATAAGCTTTTTCGAGAGCTCCGCGGCGATTAATATCCGCTTCCGAGATTTATAGACCAGTTGTGCCGACGAGCGCAATTCGAGGAGTCGTACGACCGAAGAAACGACCGGCCGCTGTGTCGATATTTGTCCGGTCTAGCTTGGGCAGAGCTTGCTGAGAGATCCACGGGGAGGTCCTCGGCGAGACGGACTCGTCTTGCAAATCTGCTCTCGGTGGCTCACTGTAATCGTCCGAGCTGTCACGAAGCGCGAGATATTCCCCCCTGCGCGACCATGCAGCTAACGACGTTCTCTTTAGGTTCCATTCGCGTCACTGCCGTTCCTCACGGCGTCCCCTGACGGAGGGAGACAGAGAAAGAGAGGGGGGAGAGGGGGTGAAGGGGAGTGAGAGAGAGAAGAGAGAGAGAGAGAGAGAGAGCGCTCTGGAACTCACAAATTGCGAATAACACGACTACACTAGAAAAAAAAATTTAGTATCTCTGACAAAACTGTTTAGTTGTGGCATTTTTTAATAGCAACCAACATCTTGTTTTATATGTAACAAAATATTTAGTTGTTTCAACTAAATATATATTTCTGCTTTGTTCTCTGGACCAAATGATTTTGTTCTTAGACTTCGTATATAAGAATTAAGCATTTTAGTTATTTTATCCGTAAAAATTACATAATAACGAAATATTATTTTACATAAACTAAAATAATGCCCAGTGGATACTATTTTGTCTTTCTGTGCACTGAAATTGAGATTTTATATGTCGAGAAAAAATTATAGTATCTTTAACAAAATTCACACAGTTAAAGCTTTTCGGTTGCTACAAACAAAAGTATTGCGTTATACGAACAAACCGTGATCAAACAAGATATTTGTTTACAGGAACTAAACAGTTTTGTTGGGCATATTTTAACCAAATTATTTTGTTGTTGCAACAAAATTTTGATTCACGCAACAATACATTTTTCCTAGTGTAGAGGCGCCGTAGTGTAGAGGTCGACGAGAGACTGCAGAAGGGGATGGAGGCTCGATGGGGGAGGAGACACGCGTTAATCCGTACAAGGGCGATGCGCTGCACGACCGATAGTAATGAGTCTGATTACAATGGCTCGCTCTCGCAGGGAACGACGGAGCTGTGTAATTTTGTGCGATGCGGTTCCGGCCGATTCCGGAGCGCGTAGCTCGCCCATCAGCATGGCGCGTCCGACCATCCGTCCGTTAAATCCGGCGGATTTTGTAAGTAGCTTCGACGTCGAAGCACTACGCGCGCTACTCGAGACTAAATCCAGCAGCGGCCGAGTCTGATGAAATTTTGCGCGACGCGCTGCTGCAGCCGACTCGAGGCGGTTCCGCCGCAACCGCGGCACCGGCGACCGCAGCAACCGCGCGCTCGTCGAGCTCCCGCACTATATAGATAGAAAAATATAGTTGAATCAACTATAATCTCACTATATTTTATAGTTAATTTTGGCGTCAACCATATTTTTACACTTCGCGGAATCTGCAGAATACAGTAGAATAAACACAAATACATAGTCAACGATTGTCTGAAATAATTGTTCAGTTACCTTTACCACATATATCGTAATTTCTCATTCACAAATATAGTGAGTGATTGAATATTCACATAGCTACATCTGTCATCGTTTAGCAAATATTCTGCTAATATTGACTATGTAAAAGAGTTACTTTACCTACCATTTTATATTTGTATCCATACAATAATTTTACTTTGACTTACTATAATTCTTAGTAAAAATATTATATGGTAGTTGGTTATACTATGCCGTATATATCGTAATTATTACCGATATTATGGTAATACTTACTATAAATATGATATTTCGGACTATAATTTAGTTACTATAACCGTTATAGTTCCAAATATCGTATACTTTTCTCTCAGTGCGGGGCTGTTTTTAATGGGACACGGATATTTTCGTTTCTTTCCAAATCACCCCCTCGCAGCAGCTATCGCCGTATATTGCCGGAAAGGGTGGGATGCCTCGTTAAGATACTTCCTTTTTCGTTACATCTCGATGCCTGAGTTGTACCGACGGAGCGCATCGGGTAATATAATTCGCGTTTCACGTCGGACTGAAGATGAAAACGTCGGCGACGTGTATGACGAAACGTCATCACGCCAACAGCGCACGGGGATTTCAACATCGATCGTCGCGCCTGTCGGAGACCTCGACGATCGGGACATCTCCGGGAGCTAACGATGTAACAGCTCGCCCGAGAGGAAGATTTCGTTCTCGCGACGAGAAGGGAATCACAACCAGATCGTTTTCCATAACAGGCTCTTCCCGATTATCCTCGCGTCGTGTACAAAAATCTCGGAACTCTCGGGATCTCGCCGGCAAGTCGAAACGTTTGATCATCGCGATTTCTCCCCGTGCAAATCTCGTCGTATCGTCTCTCCGCCGAAGAGCGACGGTGGCGAATATCAAACAAACGCAGAAGTCCCATCGGGCAAGTTTTCAGCAGTCGTTCGCGCTCGGCTGTCGTCAAATTTTCGGATCTCAGAGCGAGAGGAAAATTAAAGGCGCGCAGGTCCGACAAGGTTCAACCGATCAAAGACGTCGCGACGTTTTTTCCCGATTAATTTTCTTTGAAGCCCCGAGCGCGGAACTGCCTGTGTAATTCGAAGCGAGTTGACGGAACTTTCCTTTCCGAGCGAATAAATCACGAAAGCAAATAGCTCGCGAGGGAGGGGGGGAGGGGGAGGAGGCAAGAGGACGGGAAGCATCGCGCGTCAGCCTCGCGATACGACATATTCGATCGACTCAAAACACGAATCATTGACCCGTAAACCGTGGCAGGCTGGACGAGCGCAGCTTACACGTTGTTAACGTTCGACCTTCGAGTCGCTCCCGCTGGGGCGCATGCTTCTCAAGTTGATCGCTCGAAAAATAGCAGGGCGACGAAGAAGGTGTGCGCGGCGGCGGGTCTGGCGAAGCGAGCGTCACTGCGCTCATTGCACATGCAGGAACATGCAGCGGATGCTGTATCTCGTGAGAGCGATACTTTACGCAAAGGTGTGACGGTGCGTTTGAGCGAGGTAGACTCGCAAGAATAGCACGATCCCGTACGTTATAATGAGGAAGAGATACATTTGGGCTTTCTTTGCTGAAGCGTCTCGTGTTACACACGAGGAATAAAGACGAAGAAACATCTAGAGCGGTCGTCGACCGCTGCTGAGCGACGATGAGCGAGCCGATAACGCGTGTATCTCGACTCAGTAATCGAAAGGAACGAACAATCGAGCAGTAAAAAAAGTCGCTAATTATGCATATTAAGGGACACCTTGCCGACGACCTTGAACTTCACATCTGTTATCAAGGACATGTCCAGTCTGAGTAACTTACAAAAAGTTTCAGTCAGCGGTTATTGTTTATTAAAAAGTTGGTAAAACTCCTGTTTAGGGGGACTCGCCTCCGATGATATTGTCTGTTAGATATATTATCAAGGAGATGTCTCCTCCTGAGTCACAATCAAAAGGTTTTAGCCGTCGCTCATTGTTTATTAAAAAGTTGTTGACAGAGAAAGTTGTACGAATGTAACGTAATTTTTCGAAACAGTTCAGTAAGAAGGAGATAATTCTCCATTATCAGATATACATTGCCTGAAGGAGCATGTAATATATACATACGTGTTATATACGTAGTGTGATGTTTTGATTTCTTATATTCCTTTGTTGAAGGCATTCTTAATCTTCGTAAATTGACTACAATTTTAGTCAGTGTGTCACAGCTCCGCTATGTGGTAAAATCGTTCTCGCTTTTGCTTTCGAAACAAAATAATTTATACAGTTAATATGCATTTGCACGAGTTTCTAAATATAACACACGATTTCAATGCTCTGTGGAATTATTTGTGTGAAAAGGAAGTAGTCCGTAAGCAAATAACGTGTCCAAAGTGTCAAAATATATTAATATTAAGAAATGTTTCTGAAAATTATTTATTTCATTGCAGAAACAACTATTACAAAGTTATAAAAGGACGAAAACGACGAAGAGTAAAGTGTA
Organism: Harpegnathos saltator; assembly: GCF_003227715.2. Classification (NCBI taxonomy): domain Eukaryota; kingdom Metazoa; phylum Arthropoda; class Insecta; order Hymenoptera; family Formicidae; genus Harpegnathos; species Harpegnathos saltator. The sequence goes on from NW_020230040.1 coordinate 590,023, forward strand.
ATTTCAAACTCAGTGCTCTTCACTTTGGAACTTGGTTTGCACGAATACATGTGGATTTATCAAAAATTCGTCGTTTTATTGCATATTTTTTGCTGTAACAGTCGCCGAAATATAAATTCCTAAAAAATGAATTGGAATTGAACGACAGCGCTGCAGTCGATTGGACGAATTTTTGTCGAGAAGTAAGCAATATATCTTATACTGTATTAATTTATATAATCCTTCAAATAAGTCTGTTATTCTTCATTAAATTTGCTCTAGTTGCTTCAACAATGGGTTTTATCTAAGCAAGAATCCAATTGGTTGGAACAAACAAGATGGTAGAAATAGACGAAGCAAAAATAGGCAAACGAAAATATAATACTGGACGCATAATACGAGGACAAAGTGGGTTTTTCGAGGTATTGAACATAATACGAAGAAAGTTTTCATTCTACCTGTACCGGATAGAAGTGCTGAGACCTTATTGTCAATTATACGAAAATACGTCGCTCCTGGCTCTATTGTTTATTCGGATAAATGACGTGCCTACGATGCCCTATCCAACGACAAAAACTACACACATGAAACCGTAAATCATTCAGTTAATTTTGCGAATCCAGAAACAGGTGTTCACACACAAGATATAGAAAGATTATGGAGAGATATGAGAGCAAATATTCCTCGCTAGGGCACGCGCGATTATCACTTCGCACATTATTCGGCAGAATTTTTATTTAAAAGAGTACACAATTTTGATATACGCGTTGATACTTTCTTTAAAATAATGAGTTTAATGTATCCCTTAAATGATCCAAGTGATGAATAAATTTTTTTGCGCATACATCCACTATGTGTCTTACTGCATCTTTATATATTATTGGGCGTTGTTGAAAAGATTAAAACCGTTAAAACCGTTAGTACGTACGTTAAGTGCAGAAACTCGTGAGGTAACATCTTAAGCACGTCAAAGAGAAGCCTCTTCTCTCATATGTGTAAAGTTTATCCAAGTACACCTAAATGTACACTGCGTCGGAAAAGTCTACGTTCTACTAATGAAACCTCTTTTGTTAACAACTTTTTAATAAACGATGACCGCCGACTAAAACTTTTGGCAAGTTACTCTCAGAGAAATGTCCTCGATAACATGTATAAAGTTCAAGATCATCATGGCGAGGTGTCCCTTCCCACAGAAATATTCAAAATATATCACACACAGGGGTATTCTGAAGATATTGTGATATTCTTAGAATATCCCTGTGATGTGTTTCGAGCATTCCTGCTGTGTGGGTTAATATGCACAGTCGCCAAAAAGTCAGGTACTAATATCAATAAGGAAAGAGTAACGTACCTTGTAACCGAGATACGCGAGCAGCAAGGCCTCGGTTAGCGACACCATCGCCAAGATCACCTGGACCACCCACAGCTCCAGAGGTCTCCTGACCCAGAGGATGGCTTCCCAGTTGATGGTCGGGTGCTCCTGGAACTCCTCCTCCGTCAAGTTCTGCGACGCAAGGAACTCGGTCTTGTTGCCGGGCGTGCAACCGTAACTGGAGAGAGAAAGAGAGACAGAAAGAAAGTAGGAAGGAAGAAAGGAAGGCAGACAGAAGAGAGACGGGCGAGCTCGCGAGTGACAGATGAGTGCGTTGACAGGGAAGGACGGATTGTCACGCGAGTCTCGATAGCTTTTCGATATCGAGAGCGTGTCGTTCGTTCGGCTCGGCTCGGTTCCGTGTGCGACACCCTCGTCCTCGTGGGATACATCGCTCGAAGTCGGGGAGAATAAGGACGGCGGCCCCCCCCCCCTCCCCCCCACCGACCACGTCGGAGCTCCCGCGGAAAGTTCGCGTAATCGTATCGGTCGGGAACGCGCGTCCTCTATCCGGGACTTTGCCACATCGGCCACGTGGAAGTCGTACTCCGTCGAAAATCTACCACTCCGGCCGGGGTCACCGGCGGTGACCCCGTCGTTCACGGTTTCTCGTCAAGGAACTCGGAACTTCCTCCTTAACGAGTCCGAGAGCCTCGATCGGAAACTTGATAATGGAGTTACATCGGGTATTAAAGGATCTCGGCGAATTTAGCGCGAGTATCGTATCGACGTAGCGCTGCACGGGGGCTCTTTTTATCGCGGGGCAGATTTCGAGGTTGTCGCGCACGCTTTGACGAGGAGACGCGTGTGTGCACGGGTCCAGCGGAATTTAATTATCGGTGTATCGAGCGACGAATATTTACGGACGCGGAAATCGGCGGCGACGGGGAGGCGACGCAACGAGCAGCGCCGTAACGGTCGGAGAAAAATTTGCAATAAGCACCGCGAGGAACCTGCGTGGGAGAAATCGAGGATTCCCACACGCTGAATACTATCTCTCTCCCCCTCTCTCCCTTCCTCTCCCTCTCCCGCTCACATGAGCGAGCAACGACACTGCATCCACTGTATTCCTCGCGCGCGGCCTTATCCCCGCGTCTTATTCTCCTCGGCCGTGAGCGTTACATAATATCGTAATCGCGCATGAATATTGCACTGCTCGCGCGTTAGAATGACTTTCTTTTCCCCGGAGATAAAACTTTTCCGGAAAATCGTCCCGCCGCCGCCGACGACGAAGACGACGAAACGAAATGGAAGCAAATGAATTCTTGCATTTCCAACGTCGCCGGAGGTTCTCCGCCGCGATGCCGAAATACCCGGTATATCCCCGGGATTACCGGGGAGATTCGCCTTTATTTCGGGAATTTTTACCTCTCTCGAGCGCGCGCGGTGCGGATTCGACGCTCTTTTCGACGCGGGATCTGTTTATACTACGAGAACGAGACGGGAATGTGAGAGTGATCGAGGAATGTCGGGCGGGGAACGTCACTCCGCGATATCTGAGTTTCCACTCGAGAGACCGATGTTGAAGAGCGCGACGAACGCTCGCAACGGAAGCTCGACGCGAAACTCACCGTATCCGGTCTCTCGTCAATATTTAAAAGAACTCACCCGGGCATTTAACGTGACTTACCATGCTGCGAACGTCGGATCGTTGTCGGTAACAACCCTGAATATGTACAGGAAACATGTCAGCAGCTTGAAGAAGAGATTGGCGAGTCGTATCCTCAAGCCTGAAACACAAACGCATAACCGACGTGTGACGTAACGACGCGCTCTCGCGGGCTGCCGATTGGCCTTGGTTTCATCATCTTCCATCATCGACATGGTCTCGCTTGTGGAATCTGGTTCTCTCAGGGGAATCGATAATGCAAAGTAACGTCGTGAAGGATAAAAGGAAATTTTTGTTACAGCGGTATCGATGAAACAAAGATGATGAGTCACACAGAGACACGGGCATAAAGACAGACAGAGATAACGAGAGCCATGTCACAATCTGCTATATTAACCCCCTTTCACTGCTGAATTAACTTGCCTTGAGAAAATTATTAAGATATTTGGTAATCCTACGTTTTTCGGGCTCGAAATCATTACGAATCTAAAGTAGGATTTGCAAAATTCCAAATGGCGGACTCAATACGGCGATCATGATGTACAAAATTAATGAAAATTCCAATTATTATTGACGGTGTATGGGTTTTTCGGGTCGCTGATTACGAATCTGAAATCAGCTTTGCAAAATTCAAAATGGCGGATTCAGTATGGCGACCATAATGTACGAAATTGATAAAAATTCCGATTATTATTGATGATGTATATTGAGTAGAATAATATTGATAGTATGGATATAAGATGGAGATATAGAATAAAAAACTAGGATGCTAAAAAGTGCAAAAAAGTCAAACTTCGGCCGTTTCTGTAGAATATATCTGTTTATAAAAAAGAAATCTAACCTAACAAAAAAAAATACTGAAAAAAAATCTATGCTCTTGTGCAACATCAGAGAAATATTTGGTGAAAATTTCAGACCTCTACCTATTCAATACTCACCGAGGAATCGATTTATCTGGAAAACTCAAATCCCCGATTAGTTTTTGTCAAAATTATGCGATTTACCACGCAAAATTGAATCAAGAAAAGGTATAGGAAGTATACCTCCCGCTAACAGTGAAAAGGTTAAGCCCGCCGGAAGTTACGTAATACGCTAAGGATTCACTGAGACTCGGATCGAAGGCCGGCTTACGGCTATCGATCGTACGGCAGACTTTAACGCAATACTTTAACCATTTGCCCGCGACAAACTCCACAAAGGGCAACAAAGCGTTGACCCGTTGGGTTCACGACGTCCTAATGCACAGGTCAGGTGCAAAGGTCAAAGCCAGAGCGAGAGGAATCGGTAGTGGCACAATATCTATTATCGGCTCCGTCATCTGAGCGGAGAACGCGATTGTGCGCCGCGAGATATCCGCGAGGACGACGCCGCGACGATCCCCTCGAAATTGCCTTTGGAACGGCGCTCCGTTATCCCGAAAAGAAGCAATCGCGCGACCGCTTTGCGACACGCCGGAAGAACGACGACGACGATCCGACTGTTTCCGGAGTGGGGACGGCAGTTCAACGGAAATGTAACAACGCCACGGCGACACGGTTAAGCCGTCTCGGATTTGTCTCGGCAGATGCGCCGCGATTTTTCTCGGGAATATTCGGAATTTTTTCGACGTCGCTCCTCAACGCGGCGGATTCATTCTCCGACGATAAAGAAGGAGACAGGCTGTGCCTGTCGAATTTCGCTGTCAATTTCCGCTGCGCGAGAGAGAGAGAGAGAGAGAGAGAGAGAGAGAGAGAAAAAAGGCTAGAATGGTATTCTTCGACGTGATTTTCGACGCGATAAATATTTCATCGCGGTCGCATCTCGCGCGCATCAGCCTGCATATTTTAACCAGTCTGAAAAGTCTGAAAAGCCTTCCAGCCGCTTCGACCGAAAATTCTCGAGCTATAAATATTGCAAATTCGTCGTGCGAAGAGCGCAAGGTGGAAAAGAGAAAAGGACAGACAGACAGACAGAAGAAGATGGATAGAGATGAATAGATAAAAAGAGAACGGGGCATAGAGGGGGGGGAGAGAGAGAGAGAGAGAGAGAGAGAGAGAGAGAGAGAGAGAGAGACAGAGTGAAGAGTCTTTACTCACTCGAGCGTTGATTCTTGATGAAGTACAGCTGTAGCCGCTCCTTGAATGTGTTCTCGTTCACATAGTACTCGACGCGAACTCTGAAAGCAGACACACGACGATGCTGTTGTTAACTGTTCCCGCAAAGTCCCACTACGTGTTACAATACTGCGCTACAATGCGAGCCAACTTCGCAATTGTGTCCAGCGGTCGCATTCGATAACACCGCCGCCAACTTGCACGTATCTTTTCGCGGCGAGTGAGCGAGCGAGCGATCTCTCTCCGTCCGTATCGAACACAGGCGCTATCGCCGTAACTTTTGGCGCGCGACAAGCGACAAGCGCGATAATCTTTCATACTGGCGTCGAGTGGCGAGCATTTCGCGCTGATACGGCGTGTAACGACCGTGAAGCCGCGGTCGAGCACACACGTCGTCGGACGTCTACGCCTACGTAGATGGGAGAACGCTCGCCGCGTCCGGAGCGGAGCTATTTAGAGATTAAAGAATCGAGCGGCAATCAACGCCGTAGTATTATTAGACATCGCGCGTTCGCACGACTAATCGAAATCGCGCGGGCCGCTTAGTTTCTCATTATCGTCTCACTCGCCGCCCGATCTTGCACGGATCCGACGACGGTCCTACGAGGTCCTTCGATCAAAGAGTAACGAGAATTTGTAATTTTCTCGGAAAGTATTTATTTAATCTCCAATGTGTATCCCATCTCCTTCGAAGTAGTCCCCCTGTGATATTATACACTTATGCCAATGTAGTTTACAGTTTGAGAAACACTGGTGGAACGCCTCGCTTTAGGTATCGTCTTGAGCTGGATCTGCGATTTCGCCTTTATCTCATCTATCGTTGAGAAACTTGTCGACCTTTGAGCGTCCTTTTGAGTTTGGGAAAATAGGAAAATGTCACAGAGGAAGCCATGTCTGGAGAATAGGGGTGGTCGCGGCATCACAACGGTGTTGCGTTTCGCCTGAGCTGAGAACTGTTGGATAAGCGAAGCGGTACGCTCTCTGATCCGACTGATTTCGCCGCACAAAAGATCGCCAAACACACTGAAGCACGTATTGCTCATTCGCACGCCAGGTACAAACTAAGCGTCGCAGCTGTCTGAAAATTTACACGTACGTACACTGGTAGTGCTACCAGCACACAAAAAAAGAATCAACTGAACAGACGAGATACAGCGCGCGCATTTCGAAATTCTCGTTACTTTCCGATCAAACCTCGTATTTCCGAGCGTGTTGGGGCAACATCTTCGAGCTCTCGTGGCTCGTTACGGATGTGGCGTGAAATCGTTACTCCGTTACATATCGTTACATAGCGCGTCGGCTGCAGTTCGAGAGAGAAAGAGAGGCAGAGAGAGAGAGAGAGAGAGAGAGAGAGAGAGAGAGAGAGAGAGACCGCGGCGCGACGACGAGGAGCAATGCGTCTAGAGGACTATCGCTTCAAAATACTTCAAAATACCGTCCAATATAATTATATCTTCGTTAGTCACGTCACGTTCGCATCGCGCTCACGCGCGCGTGCGAATGAGAAAGAGAGATTTCGTTTGCGTATTTATTCGCCGGGCGCGAGTCAGACGCGCGACAAACAACGCGACAAACGTACGTCGCGCGTGCAACGAAACGTACGTTTCGCGGGATATCTCCAAGAGCGCGCGAAGTAGTAACTTTATATTCCCTGCAATATTTCACGGTACATATATCGCGAAACATGGCGCGCGCGCGCGCGCGCACGCGAGCGGTATCTATCTACCCTCGTGGACGTATCGTTCTCGTCGATCGCGCGCGCGCGCTGCACAACACACCATCCCCCCTCGAAGATCGCTCGCATCGTCGCGCGCGTTCGTGCGCGCCCCTATTCTCCGGTGTCGATGGGAGAAGGGGGGAGGGAGGTAGCAGCCCACGGGTCAGGGAACGGAGTCGAAAGCGTGCAACGACCGTTGTTGCTGTTATTGTTATTACTGCAGCGCAGCGTCGACGAGAGTCGGGCCGCGATCTCTCATTGGCCAGGCCGGCATTTCGCCCGCGCTCGCTCGCTCGTGCACCGCCGTCGCCGTCGCCGCCGCCGCCGCCGCAGTCCCTATTTTTAGCCGCGGTAAATGCGTTGGCGTTGCCGAGAATAGCGTCGCGTGACGTCACCGGGCCGGCGTCGACAGGCGGTCTGTCGTACGCGATCGTTCTCAGTTGTTGAACTGGTTCTTTGACCCACATAACGTCACGAATGCCTGACCTAGGCTGCTGCTCGTCCTCCGCGAATGCGGAAAGCGAGGGAGGACGCGACGGTAGGGGGGATCGCGGCGGCGATCGGGAGGGTGTTTCAGTCTCTCTCTCTCTCTCTCCCTCTCTCTCTCTCTCTCTCTCTCTCTCTCTCTCTCTCTCGCTGAGCGCTAACGCTCACGAGAGGATGCCGACCGAACGGATGCAATTTCATGAGCGTGCTGGCGTGAGTCTCTCTCTCTCTTTCTCTCCTTTTCTTTCTCTTCTTTTCCTTTCCCTCTTAGACATAGCCGTAGTCGACGAGACTTGTTAGCAAGCCGATCTTGATAGCAACGACTCGCGCGTACATTTTTATCTAGCACGGAGGAAAAGCCAACGGCGCGATGAAAAGTGAACCGAGGCATTACGCGATCGCGAAGGGCAGATCCGAGTTGGCTGAATTTTTCCAAGTGAGAATATGCAAATGCGCGCTGCTGCTTCCGATAAGCGTACGCTACGAGATAGCAAATTCGTCCGGTGTATAATTAGCGTGTCGGTCATACCGTACCGCGACATACCGCGGGAGGTGAGAATTAAGCGTCAGAGATGAATGATACGGCTAATTATAGAGAGGAAAACCTCGATAATGTTGGATTCGTCACACACGTGGGCGTGGCTCGCCTATTGTTCCACATACAGTTGCGTTAACGTTATCGCGAAAAGTCGCGAAATTATACGCACGCGTCACCAGCGACTCGATAATAGAACGCGGCCTTTGCCGCGACTCCGCCGACGGGCCGACTAACGGCGAGCTCCTCGCGCTAAATCATTTCACCGCGCGCTAAAACTCGAAAACTGGTGAAACCTGCGCCGCCGGCGCGCTGCGGCGGGCAAATTTCGAAAGGCCCCGAAGGCTGCGAACACGCTCGCGAAATTGGGGGATTTCCGCGCACGCTAATGTACGCGAACTCGAGAACGCGGACGTGCGACGGAAGGCTGCCGCGTGCAACTAGTGATGGGCAAATATCGATCGATGAGAAACAAGCATCGATTCTCATTTTCTTGAAAAATCGATCATCAGACCGATTATTCCCTAGATCGATCGTTTCTTTTCCGATCGATTATATTACTAGATCTGTTACTAAATTTTTGTCACTAGGGAATTTGTTTACTACTATTAAGGCCCGTCCACAATAGCTGCAAAAATAAGACTGCAGCTTTATTTTTGCAGCTATTGTAAACGGGTCTTAATAGTAGTAAACAAATTCCCTAGTGATAAGAATTTAGTAACAGATCTAGTAATATAATCGACGAGAGAAATGATTGGCCCCAAAAATATCGGTAGCAGTAAACAGTAAAAAACACACCGTCGACAACAGTCGACTGTCATAAGAACAACCGACTCTAACTGATTTATTTCTTCTAGCTTACGCTTACAGCCTTATTCTTATATATAAGCTTATGCTTGCAGCCATTGTAAAAGAGCTCTTTAAGGTTTCAATAACATATTAATTCATTGTTGCAACATATAACTCCTCACATTAATTTAAAATAAATTAGGAAAACACAGATTGTCGATTATCGATATTGTTAAGAGAATATCGATTATGCAAAAACGATTTTGTTGATCGATTAAATCGAAGACAATGCTTTTTTTTGACGAAGTCTATTCCTACCGGGTGCAACTATCGCGTCGTTTCGAACTCATCGAGCTCGAAACATCTGGCGGAAGTGCGACGACGGGCGTATCGGCAGTATTCCGCGCCGGGGACGATGCGCGAAAACGTACGCGCTGCAAAATCGCCGAGTTCGAAGGTATTTCCCTTCGAGCGCGACAAAAGCGGCCGTCACCGCGCGCGCGCGACGGGCGATACAAAGCAAATTGCATCGATATCGCTTGGATTCTAGCGCGCGAATATCGTCGCGCGCGATCCGCCCGCGACGCGCGCGGTAAATTTAACGCGATCGGCCGTGCAGGCGAGGGTCGCGTTTAGCGGGCCGTGAATAATGTCACTGACGAAATACGTAGGCCGGCGGCATGCAGACCGATGCTTCCGATATGCTTCGAGGACGCCCCGAGCCGAAAGAAGCACGTCGACACTGCTACGGTAATTGCCTCTTTAGATTTCAGAATCTCGACGTTGCTCTCTTCGTGTGAGCTCAGAGAGAGAGAGAGAGAGAGAGAGAGAGAGACGCGAATCGATCGACGAGTCTCCGCAGCAATTTGGAAACATCGCGCGATCGTTTGTTTCGAGCAGCCTTCCGCGTAAGATTTAACTGCGATGACTGATTTGTGTGATTTAACTGACAAATTAATTAATTGAGCAACCAATAGATCTTTCGACGATAAAAAATCCTATCCCGCAGTAGACGTAGAATAATGCCGAGTGAAGTTTTGTTTCTAAGTTAAGGACATTTCTCATCTAAAGTAGCGGTCTTTAAGTACGGTAAAAGCATTAGGGATTTGCTCATTGTTTAAAGAACGATTATTCAGCGGAGCGCGCAAACTTCGGTGTTAACGACCATCGATCATTCGTCGCCGGTGAGTCGGGATTGTTTCAGAGCGGCGACAAATCGGGAACGGAAATGCGACGCGCTGCATCGTCGCGGGATAATTGACAGCTTCATTACAACGCCGTTTCTAATTACATCGCGTGGGAACGCGGCTCGCGGAGATTTCCAATTGAAATCGCGTCCAGGGAATCACGAGGTGACGTTCGCGAGGACGCATCGGCTTTTCCACCGAATGCACGACGAAATCGACGCGTCTCGTCCGATCAAGATGATCGATTGCGATTGCAAAAATTAAAACAGTCCTCTTGCATCAGCCAAGACAATGTGACACACAATGGTATAACGCGTGCAACACGTCAATTGCAATTATACGCAATTATACTTCCTTCACGAAGATCTCCGGGACGCCAAGTTTGTGCGAAATTTCACATTTTGTATTTTTGAGAGTTTACAGATATTTTTTTGTTTATTTTCGTCGGTAAGACGAGTTGCTCGCCCTTATTCGGGCGATAATGCAGAGGTTGTCGAAAAAATCACTCCCTGACTTTATTGACAATGATATTCGCAGTGCTCCCAGTTATGACGAGTGCAACTAACTTTGCACCGTGATCGTTATGACAGTTTGCGACAGGAGTCGAGCCTCATTGAATTGAAAAATATGTTTAAAAAAGCGAAACTGAGAAATAAACATTACGGATTTAAGCAGAGTAAGTAAGAATAACGGTTAAGGAAATAAATAATATATTTAACATATTTTCTTGTTTCACTTCTAATTTCTTAATCTCTTTACCTGCGTCGAAAAGTTCGATAGGAATTGGAAATTGGAGAAAAACGGCATAGAAATATTCAGAGAAGTCCTCTATATATGATATTCCGTTCATGTTTCTCAAAGTCAAAAGATCGCTTCTGCAAAAATCTGCAAAACCATGAATCGACCAGGAACGCAGTATAAATAAATTGGAAGCAGCTTACGAGCGACAAGTACCAAGCGACATACTTTCGGTACATCACAGTTTTGTATCCTGACCCCTCTTCTATCGAAATACATATTGATGTTACACCCTGTACACGCAAACACGTGTCATGACAAGAGCATACGTGTGTGCCCATCGCGAAGGTTTCGCTACGCGAAAAGCCGAGAACAATGGCGTTTGTTGGACGTTTCTACGTCAATTTTTGCCCGAGATAGAGGCATTCGAAGAGTCTCGCGAGTTTTCGGCGTGCGGTCTCTGTTGTCGCCGCGACGACACGCGGCGTTTGTTTACGTCCGCGCGTTGCACTTGAGACACCCCGACGCCAAGGCGGCGGCACGCTCGATTACGGAGGGCGAGCAACATTGTAGTCGGGCCCCGACAAAGGATTCGCCGCTCGCCGATTTATCCACGTAGAAGAGTCGTAGCGACGTGGGACAAAGTGCATTCGAAAGCTAAGACTGCTGCCCTTCCGGTGAGACAGCGACCGTCAGCCTAAGGCTCGATCCACACTATCGGTTCGTATCCGCTCACGATCCAATCGTATTCCTAAAATGTTCACACTATGTTGAATCACTCATCGATCCGCTCTCGGTTCTCGATCCCAGACGATCAGTGTAGTTTCTGTCTAAACATTAATTTCCCTTGAACATCGGCGTCAGCTCTTATTTGCTCTCTTTTGTAAGAAATATTAATATTTTATCATGTTTCCCTGTATATGTATTCATAATTAATTTCTAATTACAACACGATATACATATATACGTACCTTTTTCAAATGACCACAATTTTTCTTTATTCATATTTTCTTATTCTTATTATTATTATTATTATTTATACTGCTTGCTGATACTGCTTGAGAGTCACGAGACTGCGAGAACTGCGAGTCTGCGAAAACTGACGGTGGATTGATCGAAAGTCTGTTTACATTATCGGTACGACTCCGGACAACTTCGATCACGCTCCGGCGTGAAAAATTTGTTCCTTCGAAGGATCGTTACTGGAGCGAGATCGGACCGAAACTTGAGCGTTACCGATGATATGAATACGTACGTTATTATAAACAGTGGAAAAATATTTGATCGGAGCGTGAGCGGATCGATAGTGCGGATCGAGCCTAAATGGTCGATCAATTTCGCGATTTTGAACCGAGGTAGGTCGACAGTTACAAGCGCGATTTCGATTTCGACTGGAACGAACTGGAGGGAAACGAAGGGGATCGCATTGTAGAGAATATATGCGTTTGTACACGAGAATAAATGGCTATTTAATTTTAATAAGCTCTCTCTCACGATTTGCGTTCCCATCGCGTGTCTTGATTGTGGGATTATACGTATATAAATTTATAATGGTTTACTTCAACATTTTCGCGAAACGAGTGAGAGCGAGATTACGTGATTGCCGCGTCAAGAGCGAAACGTTGAAAATTCCGGTAACGGGATTGGTCATCGCGTGTTTCACTCCCGACGGACGAAGAGCAATGGTAAAACCACTGAAACTCCGTGGTTCTCCATTCAGCCTCGATATTTCACCGAAAGTTCTTGAAATAATGTTAGCTTGTAAATTATCCCGATACACATTTCGCCGCTTCATCTCCGCCATTTGTTGTTCGAAGCCGCACAACAATGCGACTGCAATCAGCGCGACGTTACTTTCGGCCGCGTTTGTTTTTCTTCCGCGAATATATCTAATTACTAAGCTCGATTACAAATTATACCCGGCTATTTGTAAACTGAGCTAAAACCGTCGCGCCAAATGTCACATATCTAGCGGGAATAAATTGCACGTTTAATTCGGATTATATTAATCGGACGTGCGATTTGTGCAAATTATCGGTAAATTTCCCGTATAGGCCCGTAGATGCCCGATTATAATATACGGCAATGGAGAAAACGCTCAAGCGAGCAATTGGACGGAGCTAAATTAAATCTATAATTATTTGTCCGCTGAGTCGCGAATTAACGTGAACACACACACACACACACACACACACACACACGTGTCGCAGCGGCAGCAAAGCGATTCGCGATCAAAGCGAAAAATCACTGAAGCCTAAACGGGAGCGGGACACTTTCGTTTTAATAAAACGAACGCCGCGTATATACCGCGTCCGGAATGGTTGACAACCGACAAGAGGTCAATTCGCGCTAATGAGTTTCAGAAAGTGTCGTCTCGACTTTTATGAACCTGCCGCGCGTCCCGCAAAATATGTACTCGGCTCTTCTACCGCTACGTGTAGCGGCGGGCATGAATTTATTATTAACGCTTTTAGCGCGGATGACGATGTCTGATTTCAATAATTTAATGGCTGAAGAACAGGCGCAAGGAGACCAGCCCAGCCTCGAATTATTACGTAACGGGAATAAGCTACTGACGGATAAAATAAACGAATTAACAAACAGTTGGAATGGATGTAAAACGCGGCCAGGTCAGCCAGGTCTCGCCAGGTTTCAACGAGCTTCGTTAAATTAAAAAACACACTCTCGTATTTCACGAACAAGTGTACTATTCGTTTCATTCAACAATCATTAGGTAATTCCACATCAGACGTCGCGTATTGCTCGCGAAAAGAAAGCAGCAATTCCCGTGAAAAGCTCTCGGCCATTTAATCACGCCACTTATCTGTGATCCTTGTGACTATTATTAGCCTTTTTCCGTAAGCACCGGCAAAGTATGAAGGTATTTGATGCGAAATAAGCTTGCGATTGCCGGTTAATTAAACTCCCGACGAGAAACAAGGAGAGCTCACTCACACACACACACACACACAGTCCTTCGACTCCGGTCCTTCCGCCTTTCAATCGTGGCGGGGGGGGGGGGAGGGGAGGACAGGGGACTCGATCGATCGGGGGAGAGCGAACCGCCGTTTCACGCTGAGATCATTAAAAGTCTTTCTTTGCCCGGACTTTGTCGTGGCCAGCACGCTTGTCAAACTACACCACGCGATCCGTGGTTAATGTTACGTCCGACGCCGCGCTTACAAGGTGAAATTACGCGTTTCGTCGGAATCGGACACTGGCCGAAGAGAAACCCGAGAGCTAGGCCAACCACAGTCGGATGCGCGGCGCGGTTTTGTTTCGGCATTTCGACTCTTGATTCGCCTGCGTGATTGAGCAAAGTACGTGAAATCGCGGAAATACCCGCAACGACGTCCGAGACTCGGCCGCATGGACATTTAAGTGAAACGGCGCCTCACAACGGCGCCTCGCTCCTCAAAATTCCCTTGTGTGTATCTTCTGCTTCCTCTTCTCGCCTCAAGACTCCAACTCGATATTGCGCGCCCTATTTCACGGGACGGTTCCTGCTCCCCTTCCCAGATTTGAATGGTAACGTTGTTACATCATTACACAGGCGCGCGCGCGCACACACATACACACACACACACACACACAGACTCGCCGTTATCGCATGATTGCGCGTTATAAACTAGTCCGAGCTACTTCTCTCGGCGATTCCGTCTCGTTTCTTTCGCGGAATTCTCACTAAATCACAGGAGGGAACATTTCCTCCGGCTCTCCGGAGAGACGCCTCCTCGTCATTTATTTTAGGCAGTCGGCTGTTCCACGACGTCCCATCAAGCGCGCCCACGTCCGTTTAAAGCAACAGCACGGAAACTCGGGCTGGAGGTTCGCCTCGCTCGTGGAAATGAATATCATAACTCTAATTGAAGATATCGCCTCGGGCAATTTATGAAGCCAGCCGAGATCGTTTCTCATCGTCCCCCCAACCGCCGCGCCGCCGCGTCCGAGTCTCTTTTGGACGCGGACGTGCTGCATAATATCGACGTGCTGGCCCGCTGATAAACCACGAGAACTCCACGGGTTCTACCCAGCGACGTAAACAGCCTCGCCGGGCTCCCGAATTTCGGCTTCCTCGACACAATATTGTCACGGTATAAGAAGGAACAGTAGGTTCACTCAGCACAAAAAAGTGCGAACGGTCGTTTGTCGCGCATGACCGAACTGCACAACCAACAATATGGCGGCCAATAGCTGTCAAAATGTATAAGTGTAAGCAACGATTAACCGTATGACCGAATTTTTGATATGTAATATTGTTGTTTTATTAAAATCAGTAAAATGAACGAAAGAGGTGGGTATAAATGTTGTATAATAAACTGCGAAAGCGAACTGCAAATTTTTATTTGCAAAGTGTTAAATTTTGTTTCAATCAAAATGTGTCCCCCTTCGGAACAATACAATATCAAGAAAAGGCGGACCTCAATATCATTTAGTTTTCGAGATTTTTTACTCGTTACGTTTGAAATTTAGCAACCTGTATATGCATATATATATATATACATATTTTTATATTATAATTAGTAATATGCTATATATTATTAATTATAATATTATTAATATATTATATTACTAATAGTTTATACTTTTATATTATTTTATAGATTTTATAGATTTTATATTATAGATTTGACAGTAAATATCGAAAACAGCAATAAATCTGTCTTAGCTACTATTTATTGTCATTCAAATTATAACCCGCGCGCAATCAATAACATGGCGGTCTTGTAGCACCTGAGATCAAAAGCACCGCCACCAAGTGAACTTACTGTTCTTTCTTATACTGTGACATTGTCGACTCACTTATCCGCGGACTCGTCGCCATTACTTGCGACGATCGCTCGTAAGGCATACATACACACACACACATGTTAATGTTAACAGTCTTTCTTGAGTTATCAAATGACACGTAAAGGATCGGCCCCTGCGCGACAGGCCGATCCTTTACGACGCGCGAGAAGTCAATCTTCCAAGAGCTACTCCGTCGGCGAGTCCTCGACGAGAGCGCGCTATCTCATTTTTTACCGCGCACAATAAACGAGTTAGCAGTGGATCAGGCGGTTGGGGACGGTCGGGACTGGTTGAACCCCCCCCCTGTGTGTGTGTGTGTGTGTGTGTGGGGTGCTACGCCGCGGAGTTATCGAGCGATCGTTTATGCGAGATCCGGCGGCGGCGGATGGCCGCGATACATTACGCCGATCCGGTATTTACGAGCCACCTGATGACCGTAAACGCTTTTATATCGGCGGGAAATTCGGCCGGCCGTCTCTATCTGCTTCCTCCCTCTCGCTACTGTGCTTATCCGCCGATGAATTATGCATCTCGCAGCCGACACATTCTCCTGCCGTCGCGCCGTTTACTCGCGGTGTCGATCGCTTCCACTTCCGCGATAGATCGCGCGGAAACGAGCTCGGCTGCGATCGAGCGCGAATTCGCAGGTTTGTTTGCTCCCGCGCTCCGTCGAAATCTCGCGCTCGGCTTCGAATCGTCGAACACGAGGCTATTTATCTCGCTCGCGCCAATGTAGGTATGTACTCCACGCGAGACGCGTGTCTGTCCGCGGCGAGTGTTGGCGCGTGTGTCGAGTAGCGAGTCGCTCGCTAGAGAAATTCCTCGGTGCAATTTCTCGCTACATAACATTTTTCATCTAAATAAATTAACAGTCGAGCGGCCGCGCGCGGGCGCGGCCGTAATGGAGAAGTCGTGTCGGCCGCCGCATCGGACACGCGAAATCTACGGCCAACGGACGGAGCGGACTCGCGCTGCGGCCAAGTGCTGTGCTCGACCGCGAGTATTCGGCGGAACGTGTTTTCCGTCACGCGACAGACGATTCTCTCTCGCCGGCTAATCAAACGCGATAATCCGACAAAGGCGGACGAGACGCGGCTATCCACCGAAACCGATCCCGTCGGCTGCACGCGCGCGGCACGGACAGGTACCTTCCACCGCGATAATTGCCGTTCGATGCCACCGCCGCTCCCCCCTCCTCCCCGCTCCCCGATAAAACGTGCGCTTCCGTCGCGATTTGTCCGACAAGGGGTAAGAGGGCGGAAGAGCGCGTCGTTTTTCTCCCCCCCTTCCCCCTCCCCTGCCCCGTCTCTATCTCGCTCTTCACCCAGCTGCCGCCTTTCGTTTTCACAATTTGCACAGCGAACACGTCATGTCGGACTGCGGAGGCAAATCGGTCGAAGCGGGCGAACCGATATACCGCGAGCGTAACATATGCGACACCACCGAGTATTCCGAGAGTGCGGTCGGGAATAATTCACGGGCCGAGCGTAAGAAGCGGGGCGAGCCCGAGTCGAAAACACTCGATCGGGAGTGTTAATCTTTCAACGTCGCGAATACGGTTCATACGGTGGGTATATCGCCCGCTATCTATCTATAACCGAGATGTATTACCGTTCTGCACATACGTATCGTTCGGCTATAATTACATACCGACCTGCCTTCGCGCGCCGCGAATAGAACCACGTCGCCGGTCGCCGTATAAAAATACTCATCGGCAACCTTGCACTCCATTGACCGCTTTATTACCATAATACACACACGTATGTCGTAACGCGCGGCGTCCCTCTGTCTGCGTGCGTCTGCGTACGCGAGCGCAGTCTTAACGTTTGTGTGTGTGTGCGTGTGTGTATCTTTCGAAACTGGAAACTAGATGAAACAACACCCGGTAGATGCGTGCTGATTCTCAGGTCGCCCGACAGCGTGCGCGGGCTGCGAGCTAGGGGTAAAGAGAGCGGGCGAGCAAGAGAGAGAGAGAGAGAGAGAGAGAGAGGGAGAGAGAGAGAGAGAGAGAAAGAGAGAAATTTCAGAGGCCGCATTGTACACAGGTACATCGCGCGCTCCACGTCGCTCTCGCAGATTGAAAAATCCTTTCGTCCGATTGCGCGTCCAAAGTTCTCGATATGCTTTGCGCCCGATTGCGGGAAGCGGAAGAAACGGCAACAGAGCGAGCGATTGTGGACATAGAAAGGAGCAGACGCGAGTGTCACTCGTACGACGAGGTAAATCTCGCGAAGAAATAATCGCAGCCGGGATTTAAATCCTCTAAGGAAGTGCGCGGATCGCACGCGAGAGAGAGAGAGAGAGAGAGAGAGAGAGAGAGAGAGGGAGAGAGAGAGAGAGAGAGAGAGAGGAGAACTTCCCTCCCTCTTTTCTTCTTTCTCCCTTTCGTCGTTTTGATAACGGACATGCGTGCGAATCCCGCGGATCGCGAGATAGCGAAACGGTGCCATCGGATACGCGAGCGACTCTCGTCCTCGCGAAAACATACGTTCCGCGGCTGCGACGCGGGCTGGCAGCGGGAAATAAGCACCATCGTTCTCTCGAGATAACACCGCGTGTGTTCTGCGATATTCATTCCGAGACATGCGGTCTGGTCACGGTAATTCCGCGTTATCGCGTTATCGCGTCTGAAAACTAGCGCGCGAAAACAAAATTCCGTCGTTCCTCCTCTCGCTCCGAATCGATAACGAAACACGTCCATTGTACGTGTCGGAGGCAACGAGGGCAGCAGGGGGCGGAGGGAGGGGGAGGAACAAGTCGCGAGGCTCACAGTCGATACGCGTCTCGTTTCTAATTAACCGCGCTTATAATTAATCACTCGTCGGGAGAACGGTAATTAAGTAATGGGCCGAGTGCACTTACTTATAGGCACGACGCCGCCGCGGAGTCTCGCGAGCGAACGGATCTCGGGCTAATTTCCACGGGCTCGCTTCGACGTAACTAATTATCAGTGCCTTCCAGACGAACAAATCGCTGAGCAACCGCGAAAAAATCAATCCCACGCGGGAGACGCGTGGGCCGCGCTCGCTCGCGAAATTCCCGACCGCTGGTCGAAAAGCACCTTGGTCTAACGCCGAGTCTAATTAATTTGCCTGCGCGTCGCCGCACTGAGGATATATCTTTTACAGGGAAATGAGAGAGAGAGAGAGAGAGAGAGAGAGAGAGAGAGAGAGAGAGGAAAAAATGAGAAAAAGATCCTCTCGCGCTCAACGGTATCCAACGCGACGGTAGCCGAGTAAACGGGTGTCCGCTGCCGGAGGGACGCCGAAGCGGGTCACGCCGTGTCCTCCGTTCTGGGGCGTTCATCTTCCCCCCCGTGGTGTTCGCGACGATTGCAGGCTGATGAAGAAAGGTCGTTGAGGTAACACTCGCGCTCGCACACTCGCATCTCGGGAGCATTCACCGTGCGCGTAACGCGCGCACAGAATTGCGTGTCGCAGCGGTATCTCCCGATGGCTCGCGCGCTCTCTCGCGCGTGTATAAATAATTTCGTGGGACCGGGAGGACAGCTCTCCCCCGCGTAAACGCCATGACGACGCATGGCGCAGTAATTAAGATAATACGGTTTGCATTACGGTTACCTGCCCGTCGAGGGAGTGTCCTTGCCGCGACACGAGACCGGCATGACACACGAATGTTAAATTAGCCCCGAGCTAATAGTGTGTATTCAGAGCGCGAATTCAACGTTGATGACGACAGCGACGATGGCGGCGATGGCGGCGGCGGCGGCGGCGGAAAGTATCGCGGCAGTTTTTATAGCCGCGGAAGGCTTCGGAGGTTCGGTCGATCGCGACCGCTTTCCGGCGAATTTCGATCCGGCCATGCGTTTGCGACATCGTAGGCTCTATAGGTGCTCGGTGTCTCGGTATTCCGTCGGAATTCCAAGGCGTTAATCGGATCGATATCGCAACCGCGCAAATTTCAAATTTCAAATCTGCCGGGGATTCGGGCCGGAGCGTCAGGCGCGCGAATCGAAGAAAGCCAACGTGTGGCTGACCGAGAGAGAGAGAGAGAGAGAGAGAGAGAGAGAGAGAGAGAGAGAGAGAGAGAGAGAGATTCTTTGGAGATGATGACGCTCGCGGCCGTTCGAGTCCGTCAGCGCGTTCCGAACTCTCGAAACTCGGAAACGTGTGGAACACTCCAGAGTCCCGGAGTCCTCGTAATTCCTCTCTTCCCGCAACTGCGAGTCGCCTAAGAGACGAGACAAAAGGATTAATTAAGGTAGAATTGAAATCAACGCGCGCCTACAAAGCCGACCCTCGTCGTCGTCGACGTATTAACCGGCAATTTTCTCTCGCACCTCGCCCCCGAAACATCCGGCTATCCGCGGTGACAACACGCCTTATCGTGGTCCGTCGCACCGAGACGCCGTCATTTCCCAAGTTCCCATCTGCCGGCGCGGATAGATGGCTCCGGGAATTTCGGTTTACGACGCCCTAGAGAAACGCTCATAAAACATTCGCACCCGCGCCGCGACGCGGCGCGCTTAGGTGCCGCGACGACGAGCAGGAAGTTCACTCTTTTGTTCGGCGGAAGGGAAGAACACACGCTGTGTGTATCGCGCGCGTCACGATACTGCGACGCGGTGATGGATCAATTTTTACGACAGCTGACTATCATCCCGCGGCGAGAGCAAGTCGCGATTTATCTAGGTCGATGAAAAGTCGCAGAGCCGCGGGTGAAGCGGGGCGAGGAGAGCAGCCAGCGACGGTCGCTCGAATCGACGCGACACGCGGCCCCTCACTCCGCGACGACGCACTTGACCACACTGATAGAAAAATATAGTTGAATTAACTATAATCTCACTATATTTTATAGTTCATTTCGCCGTCAAGCATATTTTTATAGTTCGTGGAACCTGCAAAATATAGTAGAATAAACACAAATACACAGTCAATGATTGTCTGAAATAATTGCGTTTAGTTACTTTTACCACATATATGGTAATTTCTCATTCACAAATATAGTGAGTGATTTAATATTCATATAGTTACATCTATCATCATTTAGCAAATATTCTGGTGATATCGACTATATAAAAGAGTTACTTTATCTACCATTTTATATTTGTATCCATACAATAATTTTACTTTGACTTACTATAATTCTTAGTAAAAATATTATATGGTTGGTTATACTATTTGCCTATTTGCGTAATTATTACCGATATTATGGTAATACTATAAATATGATATTTCGGACTATAATTTAGTTACTATATCGTTATAGTTCCAAATATCATATACTTTTCTGTCAGTGCAGGTATAGGCCGGGGTTTAATAAAAAAGTGACGAGAATTTTTAATTTTCTCGGAAAGAGAATTTATTTATTTAATCTTCAATTTATTTATCCCATCTCCTTCAGAGTAGTCCCCCTGTGATATTATACGATTACACGATATTACACGTATATACTTATGCCAACGTAGGGATGCCGATTTCTTTTCAAAGAAATCGGCAAAAAGATCGATTCAAAGATCGATTCGAATCACGAAGAAGAAAACCGATCTTTAAAAAGTCAGTTTGTGAAGAGTCGAGTTCAGAAAATCGATTTGAATCGGTATGCATGTGAAGTGAGCCACTCATTAAAGTATATACTATCTGTCAAATTTCTACACTCTAAAGTGTAGAACCTCGTGTAATTCACATAAAGTTCACCATGAATTAAAGGAATTAAACAGATGGTACTCTTTCGGTTGTGTTGTGTGTGACCACAACAAGATAAACAGAAAAAGATCTTTAAGTCTTTATGCTAAGGATTTAATTAGTTTGATTGAACATCAATCAAGGGTTTTTAAACGTTATTAAATAAGAAATCACATCTACTGTTATATGCATATACATATGTATATAATATATACTATTATATGAAGTGACTGTGATTGATTCGCGCGTTCCGTTCCGCTGAAAATTTTCGCCCCCATGGGCCGCCATCAGCCTAAAGGCAGTGTAACGTGCATCGTGCAGCCATTGAGTGAATTCAAATATTACAACTAAAAAGAATTAAAAAAGAAAACTATATTACTAGTAGAAACTAGAAGAAATCGTGTTGGCGATTTTCAGAATTTACAGATCGATCCTGGAATCGATTCAATTCCAGAAAATCGATTTGAAATCCATCTTTAGGCTCCGATTAATCAATCTTCTATTAAATCGATTTAAAATCGGCATCCCTATGCCAACGTAGTTTCCAGTTTGAGAAAACAGTTTGGTGGAACGCCTCGCTTTAGGTATCGTCTTGAGCTGGATTTCGCCTTTATCTCATCCATCGTTGAAAAACTTGTTGTCCTTTTGAGTTTGGGAAATAGAAAAATGTCACAGAGGGAGCCATGTCTGGAGAATAAGGTGGTCGCGGCGTCACAACGGTGTTGCGTTTCGCCAAGAACCGCTGGATAAGCAAAGCGGTACGCTCTCTGTTCCGACTGACTTCGCCACACAAACAATCGCCAGACACACTGAATGAAGTGTGTCTTGCTCATTCGCTCTCGCCAAACGCAGACTAAGCGTCGCAGCTGAAAATCAACTGAATAGACCAGATACAGCGCGCGCAATTTCAAAATTCTCGTTACTCTTTGACGAAACCTCGTAAAACGGACGAGACTCGCGGCAAGAGCCGTTCCATTCTCCTCTCGGAATCGACGGAAACGCCGAGTCAACTCGCTCTGGGCGTGTAGACGCGCGGCTCTTCGAGACGGAAGCCCGCGGCTGCCGGTCGTATCAAGTTGTAAAGTTGTAAACGCGGTCAGATCGCAACGGACAACCGCGTGGCACAGCGTGACGCGACAATGCCTTTCTCGAGGTCGACGATATCGATTCGTAAACTAGCGACGTTGTTGCGCTACGCCCCGGACTCTCCGGAGCGGATACGGCGCGGACGCATCGATAAATATGACCCGCGGCACATCTCACTTCCTCCGCCGTAATTCCTGCGCGATCCGTTTCAGCGCGGCCGTTACGCGCCCCTTGTAGTCCATCGCGGACGAGTTACGACACCGACGAGGGCCGATGCGACGAGGACAAGTTCGAGGTTGAGAAATATTTTCGACGGAGAAGAACTTGCTCGCTCAAGTCTCACGACGAGATGTCACAATTAGAGGCGACCATGGCTGAATGGCTTCGCTCCGTGCGAATTTTTCTCTTCTTATTAAAAAACGCTTAAATAAAAAGACCTCGTCTTATTAAGAAACCACACTGATAATGATAATGCTAAACTCGCAGGTATTTATTCACACTTATCAGTAATGATGAAAGATCAGATGAAATCTCGCATGCTCTTTGCTACAAGCAACAATACGGAAAATTAGCTTGAGTGGTGATATTTGATGGTAGAGCTTTTAGGGGGTTGATCGCAAGAATCCTCGGATCACGCGCCTTGGACCGAGTTCAGCGACATTCATGGCTCCGTGGCTCCGCTCTCTTATCCGGCGAACAGGAGCCAGCCTGTAATCGCCCGTAATCTCGCGCACACTCGTGCGCCACCGCTCTCCGGCAACTTTTGACAAATCGACTTTCATGGCGTAACTCGCTCGCTCGCTCACTCGCACGGCCAGGACCCCGGGACGTGGGAAAAAGGGGCGAGCCGAGGTGGTCCCGGTAATTGAGCGGCAGGATTTAGACGTCATACGTCACTCGCACGCGCCTAGGACGTATGAAAGAAGAAACTTTCGTGCCCGTGAACGCGGCGAAAGGTCGCGCGCTCCAACGCGCTCCACGGAGACGTCCTCTCGCCCTTTCTCTCTCTCTTGCTCTGCCGTCAACCGACTGACGAATAACGCGCATACCTCTCGCCAAATCGAGTTTCAATAATTAACATAGTTAGACGCGAGACCCGACGACACCGCTTGATCCAGAGGGATTCTTGCTAAAAGTGGAACTGCAAAAGCGCGCCGCTACCGCCATTTTAGAAAAGATCTGAGCGCGAGCGAGTAAAAGAGAGGAAGAGGGCGAGAGAGAGAGAGAGAGAGAGGAGAGAGTCATGAGGCGAGAGAACCTCTCCACACCGCGTCGATAGTTGGCGATAGTCGCAGTAGTAAGAAGACTCTTCGATCAGACAGCCGCGCCTCGGCGTATGATCCGCCAAAACCTATTTCCCACGGGCGCTATGATTCGATTCGATACCGCCGCCGCGAGAGTTACCACCGCTTCTCTCTCCGGCGACTCCTTTTTTTTCGTCTTCGCCGTGCGTCAGCTCTTCCTTCTTTTCTCTTACCTCCGAGCATCGTCGTCAAGTCCTATAACCCTCTCGAGAGATCCGTTCGGGAAAGAAACCGAGAGGGAGAGGGAGAGGGAGAGAGAGAGAGAGAGAGAGAGAGAGAGAGAGAGAGAGAAAGCGAGAGAGTGGAAATGACAGACGGAAAGCGGGGTATAAGCGCGGAACTAGGAGAGAACACCAGGGGAGAACACAAAAGTTTTCGATTAGCCCCTCGCGCAGCAGCAGCTCGAGACGGCAGTCGCGCGCAACGAGAAAACTGTATAATAAGCACTCGCCAAGTGCCCACCCTCGGTTCTCTTTCCACGACCTTGTTCTTTCTTTCTTTATTACGCGGGGCGCGACAAACACGTCGTGTTCGGGGAATTGCGGAGAATCTCGCCGGATGGGATTTTCGTCTCCGAGCCTTCCTTTCGTGTCTTGAGGCCAGAAACGCACCCCGCCGCGCATCTCGCGCCTCGAGCGCGCAGTATTTCGCGCGGAGACGCTCGCACGTGTCGAGGGATACGCGAAGAATGTTACACGAGGTGAAGCACCTGGTAAAGGAGAAAGGAGGTGCCGCCTTTCAGCCAGCATTTGTCGCAGCCAGCGTCGCCGAGAAATCGACGAGAAAGTAATCGACGCTGTAATCAGCGAAGTGAGCCTCGGCGGGCAGAGTTGCGACCTCCGGTTCCGAATGTGTATGTGAAGATTATTCTCTCGCGGTAAGCGCGATGAAGAAAAAGACCACCACGGGGCGGATTCACACCTCCTGTCGCGTTCGTTTGTCTGACGAGCGCCGTCGGCGATGAGAGGAGCGGGAACGAAAGAGCGTCGAATTTCATCGAGCTTACCAAAGCGCCGTCGGCGCTTTGCTCCGCCGGCGTTCTAACAAGTTTTCGAAGGGAACGATGTTTTCCTGCGAGGTCGCTCACTTTAAGGCGCCGTAAAGCAGAAAATAGTTCACGTCAGGCCGCAACATCGCGATATTGTGCCGCGGTAAGTAATATGTGGAACGCAAAATCTTGTCAAGGTGAATTTGCAGTAATACTTCGCTCGGCAAAGTAAACGCGGCGCGTAGCCTTGTCCCGGCTGTAACGCTGTGCAAATTTTCTTCAGCGGCAAAGCGGCTCGCGCGCCTCAGCCATTATGACAGTTACGATCGCAATAACGGCACTTTGATCAGTCTCGAACGCCTAATGGGAAACGTACCTCGGCGGAATTCGCAGAACAGTGTGTGTGTGTGTATGCGCGCGCGTGCGATATAATAATTATTCTTCATCGCAGACCTCCCTTCCTCCCCGCGCACCTTTTGAGACTTTTATGATTTTTAGAGAGAAAGAGAAAGAAGAAATTAATTTCGCTGCTCGCAAGAGCGTCGTCATTGTCAGTCGTCTGTGCTATAAATATTCAAACATTAAAATTCTGACCTCCCCAGCCGGTGGGTTCAATTATATATTAATTAATTCAACTGCAGCGCAAGCTTGGAAGATTTTTGTAGAGTCTGTCGTATAAATATTGCTAACAGAGTAGTACCCATAAAGAGAAGAGGGAGGCATAGAAAGAGAGAGAGAGAGAGAGAGAGAGAGAGAGAGAGAGAGAGGGAGAGAGAGAGAGAGCGTTTCTCTTTCCCGTCTCTGATGTTGAATGCTGTTTCATCTCGACTAAGGAGGCACATATTTATGGACGCGAGACGCGAAAGAATTTTTCCGTCAACGCGGAAATTTATTCCATTGCGAGAAAGTCTTTGCCGCTGCGTGCGTCACGAATTCCTTCGCTTCGACGGCAAGGAAAGGAAAGCTCGAGCAATGACTTTAGAAATAATCTCATTCGAGTGTCAATGATGCCCTTCGGCAACAGGTGACATATTCGAACTATTTGAGATGCAGATCGTTCGGGTACTCAGGTTTCTCTGCTTCGTCGGAAATTCGTCGAAGAATCTGTCCCCCCCCCCCACCCACCCTCCCCCGCCCGTAACTTCTTAACAGCCATAACATCCGTTACACGTTACACGAATTCATATACGGCGCTTCATACGTCAAATCGCGTAGAAGAGCAATGATACGTAGGCGGTCTGAAAAGTTCTCGACCTGACACATACATGGCATTAGAAAGTGTCAAACTATAATTGCATTGGAAAGTGGCATCCCTGATATAAACTCATGTAAAATTTTATTCGATCTGTCAAGTCATCCGAGTAGTAGCACCAGTTGAAAAAGCTTTGTGCAAGATGGGTGTGCCGCATTTGCTAACAACTGACCAAAAATTCACGCATTCGAATGCGTGTATTTCTCAAGCGTGTCTGGCACATTTTTATCGTTTTAAGCAAAATAAAATGGATTTCAAGCGTCGTTTCATAACTGTTGATGAAACTTGAGTCCACCACTATACACCAGAGCGAAAAGAACCTTCCGGAATCGCACTTTAATGATGGTATTGAATTATTGGAAAGACGTTGGGATAAATGTATTGAAGTTTCAGGAGATTATATTGAAAAATAAAACATATTCCACGGCAAAAGAAATTTCTTTCCTTGTTAGGCCGAGTACTTTCTTCAGACTGCCCTCGTAGTAATCAATTAACTCCAAATCCGTGCGGGGAGGAGCGAAGGGAGGAGGGGGGACGATCACTTTTGTGTTACACAGTCACGGCTTTGCCAAGAAGGCAATCGGCCAATCGCGCAGTGGTCGATACGTCTAATCCGGAGCGGCGATAGCGGGAATAAATCGAGGTGATCGAGGCGTTTTTTCCTCAGGATCATCCAAGAGGGAACCAGCCAAAATGAAGTGTTTTTTATCGCGCCCGGGGCCAAACGCCGAGCAAATTGCGTTAGGATCGCCTCCGGGACAGCTCTCCGGAGAGCTCGTTATCGATGTATTAATGATATAACAAGCTGATATTAAACTCAATCTTAATTAATCTTAATATAATCACGCGTTTTGATGCAGCGCCAAGATTCGCTGACCGTCGAGGTCGGAATGGCCGTCTGCTGCCGGATCGCGGCGCTCCCGTAGCGGATTGGATCGGCGAAAGTTTAATGAAAATTCGCCGTCGGCCGCCGCGAAAATACGTTTCATTTCATTTACACGCAATTCACTTTTTCGCGGCGCGCGCTAGACGCGGTAATGAGTAATGACAATTGCAGCGCGTTTTAATATGTCCCGCACAGCGGCGACGCGGGCGGACTCGGCTTGTAGTACTCGCGAAGTGGAACTTGCAGCTACGAAAACGAGAAAACTCTGACGAAAGCAAGAACATTCGTCGTGACGTGTCGCGAGCGCGCCCACCCGCTGTCTTTTTTGTTCCCTTTTCCGCGAAGGACACGTGCGCGGATCGGCCACATTAATGAAGTGATTACTACCTCCTCCGCTTGACCTTTTGATGTCCAATTACTTTTATATGCCTGCTGAGAGACGGCCTCGCGTATACATGACCGAATTCTCCGAGAGAAAGGAAGGAAGAGAGAGAGAGAGAGAGAGAGAGAGAGAGAGAGAGAGAGGGGGGGGGAGAGAGTGCGCGAATGGTACATGGTTCGAAAATACGGCCGTACGGAGGACGCAATCAGAAGTCCCACTCGTGTTGTTCTCCGCGAATTTCATTAAAAATATTCTTTTTGCGGCACCGGTGGCGGTGATATATATCCGGCTGTCCGCGCCGCAATCGACGCAATGTACGGCGATGTGATAATGATGACGATGACGATGACGAGAGGATGATGATCGACGCGCGGTCGGTTGATCTAATTCGCCGTTGCGCAAAAATACATGTATTGTTCAGCGGTGAAATCCGCCGCGCGGACACGATGATGGATACGCGCGCGTGCTCGTCGCTCAATCCGTCACATCATGCGCGTTGCGAGTTACAAAGCGCGATTAATTTCGCGACCGACGAGCAGTCCGACGCATTCGCGTCCGCTCTGCTTCGCACTCGAACCGCGGAACGACGCTCCCCGCGT
Organism: Harpegnathos saltator; assembly: GCF_003227715.2. Classification (NCBI taxonomy): domain Eukaryota; kingdom Metazoa; phylum Arthropoda; class Insecta; order Hymenoptera; family Formicidae; genus Harpegnathos; species Harpegnathos saltator. The sequence continues at coordinate 617,461 of NW_020230040.1, forward strand.
AATTCACAATTCGCGAGGAGCAGTAAAAACTCCTCTCGCCGGTCATAAATTCGATCGGAGCCAAACTAATCGGACACCTGCTCTCCGTGGAGATCGATTAATAAATATCGATTCATAAACATTATTAACCACCGCGAATCAGCGAGATGCGGATATAATTTTTACTCGGCGATGTAATTTTGCCACGCGCCGCTCGAGCCATGCCGAACATCTCTCTCTCGTTCGCGGCGCTCTGTACGGCTGTCGTTATCCTTGGACGCGAACTAAATGGCGAACAAGTGAGAGCGTAATCATTTTACCGGGATACGCTGTTTTTATCCGCTCCCTGCCGCCTGCGGGCAATTAATATTCCGCGGGAAGGGGAGCGCGTGACATTTCTGGGACAGGCAAGGTCTCGAAGGGAATAGGACTAAGATCGACTACTCGCATGAAGGAACGGAGAGGGAGGGAGTGAAAGAAAGAGAGAGAGAGAGAGAGAGAGGCAGAGAAAGAGACCCTTGTGTGTTCGCGACGTGTATCCGCGGCAGGAATTAATTGCCAACTCGTCGCCCGAGAGAGTGAGAGAGGTGTCTCGTCGGCTTTTACGATCAATTTGGTAGCGCTCAGGCTGACAGCAACTGCCACTCGGCCGTGTTTCATTAACAGGACAAGAAGCGAGGTCCTGACGGGACGTCGGATTTCTGGCGAGGTGACGGCGAGGCAACGGCTGCTCGCGGGAACAAGGCATTTCGATTACCGAACGGTCCTCCCGCGCCAACTATAAGGACCTTCTGTCAACTGTGCGTCAGATCGAAATTCGTATGTCTGCGGCTGGATATCGCGCCGAGTGACGCAAGGACCGGGCAAGGTCCTTGCGTCATGCGGGAAATGCGGGCTTGCTCCTCGGCGAAAGGAAGCTGCAGGACTCGACATCTTGCGCGCGCGAGTTACGCGACTCGCGGTTTACGACGAGCGCGTCGTCCTGGGCTGGTCCTTCAGTTCTTGCCTCGATATCGTCGCTCGGTCGAGTGATCCTCGGCTCGTTTAAGTTTTCCTCCTGTTTTACTGCATGACGCGCGCGCTCAGGAAGAAAGACGCCAATGGGGGGCGAGTTCGGGGAGAAACGGACGCGACGTCGAAAAATCCCACGCGCGATCAGTGAAAGAGGACGCGATGCGCGAGTCCACGTCCCTCGTTCTCTAAGCTCGTCACGATAATTAAAGCTCTCGAGATCGCAGCTCCAAGCACAGCAATTAAAAACTGACGGAACATGCAAATGAACTCCGCGCCCGTCACTCCGCTCACGTTCTCGTGTTGTGCTCTAAGCTTCCGGATGACAAAATACGGGTAAAAATACTTTGGACGAGCAGCGCCGCCGGCGATTATTGGGGAGTGAAAGACGGCGCGTATAGCATCGACGAAGACACGACTTCTCTTTGACTCTTCTGGACTTTCTCTTCTCCTTCTTATTAATATTTTCCTTCTTGTTATTAGTGAAGTATTCTCGTGAGCGCAAATACGCGCGTCTCAGCACATATTCGCGCAGAGATTCGAATCTCTGTGAGCGCACGACGAAACTTCGTGACGGCACTTCGTCAGGACTAAGTATGCGACTAGCGCGCGCGAAAGTCTAAACAAACTCAATATAAATACGCGTACGTAGCAGCGCGCACGGTTGCACTTAGCACACTCGGCCGCCGCATGAATATAATTTCCCGAGAAGTCCTTCCTCCCCGAAAACTCGCCGGGCCGTAAAATTCCTCAGCGTCCGGCGCGACGCGCAGGATTATTTAACACGTCGCATCAGCAAAGTGCGGTGAGATCTCGACCGCCGATACGAAACTCGACACGATCCGTCCGTCAGTTTCGCAGCGTTCCGCAAGCGTCCCGGGGAGAACTGCAATCGCAAGTACAAACGCTTCGACGTGGCGACGGAAGTTTATGGTCCGCCGGAGAACGTGTTCGTGGAGTTCGCGGAGAGCTATTATTTCGACGGTATTTGTCGTACGGCCCTCGAATATTCCTCTCGAGCGCTTCATTATTCAGCGCGTTTTTTCTACCGTCGCAATGTCCATGTGGGTCGCCTTTGAGAAATTGCGCTTCGCCCCCCCGAAGTTCGAGTCACGGTGGAAGAAGAAATCAGAATAGTAGCGCTTCGCCGGAAGAAATTTCGCGTCGAATGAAACCTGTCACGCGAACGGCGGCCACGCGAATAAAAAGCGACGGGTCGCGGGCCCCCCTAAAGTGCCACGCGCGCGCGAGCTCCTCGTTTTGGAGAAGCGACTCTGACGTAGGAATCCTTTATTAATTCCGAGAGCTTCATGCCTCCCCGACCCTGTCGCATTTACATAGTGTGCAGCAGAAGTCGAAGGAAAATAAATCGGCACGGCACTCGCGCTGTTTCGGGAGGAATTCCGCGTATATAATATCGCGCACGCAAACCTTGGCGTGAGCGCAAGGCGCAGCGTTGGCGATTTAAGGAAATAGTCACGATACAGCGGCGCATAGTTCCCAATTAGGGGGCACATTTTCAAGTTGAATAATTTCAAGAAAAGGAGGCTCGTAAGGGAGGAGAGGGAGAGAAAAAGACTAATTCGTCATTCCCAGTCTCCTCAAGAAGTCTGCTCGTAAAAATCTATTTTCTACACAATCGCCGAAAACTCGTAGACGAAAGCAAAATGCAATACGAAAAAGTCGGCCGATTGTAGAATTTGCACGATTAATGAGGATTCAAAATTTCGACTCGAAAAAGTTACGGAAGATGAGTCGGAGGATACATAGTTACGATTGTTCGCTTCACCGTCAGAACGAAGTCGAAGAGTATGCATCTCATAGCCTGCGAATGAAAGAGAGAGCGAGAGAGAGAGAGAGAGAGAGAGAGAGAGAGGATTTATCCAGCCAGTTTATTTCTCCCCCGTAAATCCGGTTATGAATGGCTCGCGAAACTTCAATTAGCCGGCAATTTTGCCGGCGACGAATTAACCTTCTCGTCGAATGAAACGGCTATTGCGTGTCTGAGAGAAAGAGAGTGAGAGAGAGGGGGGGAGAGGGGGGAGAGAGAGGAAAAGGTACATCGCGTGATAATGAAAAAAATTCTCTGGCTAAAATAAGAATTTGTCGATGACGTTCGCAGAGAAGTGTTATTATCTCCACATTCATACGCATTTACGCACATACAGGTTGCGTGAAAAGTTCGCGGAGCGGCATCTACAAGTAAACGGTATAATTATAAATTGTAATCGGTTATATAGAATCACTCTTCGCACGAACCTAGATTAGGTTTCATTTCCATCTGTCCATTCTTTCTGTGTTTACAAGCCAATTGAAGTTGACGTGTCAGCATATTTGTTTGCAACGGAAAATTTGAAACAGCGTGCAGTGATTGAGTTCTTTGTTAAAAAAGGTTTAAAGACAATGGAAATTCACTCCGAGACGGTAAATGTGTTAGGGGAATTTGCTCCTTCATAAACAATGGTCTGTAAATGGGCACTTGAGTTTCAACGTGGTCGTACAAGCATTGAAGATGATCCACGCAGTGGACGTCCGAAAAGCGCATCAACATCAGAAATCATTGAGCAAATACATGTTATTGTTTCTGAAGATCCAAGCGTGACCACGCGTGAAATTGCTCATACCATAGGCATTGCAGATGAACGGGTACGGCATATTTTGCGTAAAGAATTACAAATGAAAAAATGAAAAGGTGTTTGGAAAAGTGGTGCATACGCATACGTTAACGATTCGACAAAAACTCGCTCGGAAGCAAATTTCTCAGCGTCATTTGGATCGTTTTAAGAAGAATAAAATCGATTTTGTGCGTCGTTTTAGAACTATGGATGAGACTTGGATCTATCACCGTGATCCTAAATTGAAACAGGAACGTTTACAGTGGACTGAAGCTGGATGTTCAGCTCCAAAGCAAACAAAGCATGAAAGATCGGCAAACAAGGTTTTGGCATCAGTTTTCTGGGATGCTAAAGGGATTTTGTTGATTGACCATCTGGAAAAAGGTAAAACAATTAACTCTGAATATTATTGTGAACCCTTTGGATCAATTGGACGCAAAAATTCGTGAGAAAAGACCTGGTTTGCAGCACAAACGAATCATTTTTCACCAAGACAACGCACCTGCTCACACAAGTGTGAGTTTTGTCAATGTCTAAATTCAATGAATTGAGGTACAAATTGCTTGATCATCCACCGTGTTCGCCAGATTTGACACCCAGCGACTTCTATCTGTTCCGAAATCTGAAACAATTCCTCCGTGGAAAGCATTCTTTGTCGAATGAAGAAGCTACCGCAGCCGCAGAGGCATATTTCGCAGACCTTCCAGAAACCCACTTCCGCGATGGAATAAAATTACTGGAGAGCCATTGGGCCAAGTGTATTGAAGTTGATGGAGGCTATATTGAAGAATAAAATCATTTGTAGAATTACGTATTCTTTATTTCAGTTTCGCTCCGCGAACTTTTCACGCAACCTGTATACGCGCGTACACGATAAAACTCGTCACTTCTTCACTTCTCTGTCTTTCAGTTAGAATAATTTCGCAGAAACCGCGGAATGATCGAGTCGCGCGCTAAAGCCTCGGCCGGAGTCGCGTTCGCCGCGCTGCAAGAAAATTACATTCAGCCCGGTGCTCAGCACAGCCTATATACGAGCAACATGCCTATACGACACGCGATATCTCTCGAGCATCGGCATTCAAGCACGCCGGTAAAACTCGTTCGCGCCGGAAGAGCGCTGCATCGTCTTCCATTATTGATACTCGCGATCACGCTCGCGACGAGATAACCGGCGCTAAATACGGCGTGAAACGCGCGTACGAGCAGTCGCCGTTTGTCGTGCTTTAACGAGCGGCGAAGTCGTCCGCCACCGAAGACGGCCCGTTATTCCTACAGCTCGCAGATTGAAAATAAACGGCGAGCTACGGCCGTGTCGTTTGTTCATGTCGCGTATTGCGCGGATCCTCGAGTCTCGAAGTATCGTCCGTCATCGTTGGCCGCCATAGCTCACGCTTCGGTCGCGCCAAACGTTGGGAAGCGAAGAGTCACGCGAGAACGCCCGAGAGCAACAAATCCAAATGACGATAAATAAAAACGGTGTTTCCGTGCGGCGCAGTTGGCCGGGGAGAGGCTGTCGTTGAGAAAATAACGGCGGCGCGACCGTCGATATGTAATTTCCCTTCCCTCGCCCCTCCTCTCGACAAATTTGTTGGAAAACATTTTTCCACTTTGGCACACGCGACACGCTCGACTCCTCTCATTGTCGCCTCCCCCTTTTGCCTTTTCGCCGTTTGCAGTTATCTCTGTCGCACTTGGCGCCGTTTTCCATTCGATTCTCCAAACACGCCCGAACGGCGCTCGTCGCGCGCGCGCGCGCGCGCGCGAGTCCTTAGTTAGGCGAATCCACACGTAGTCAGGATCGGGATTGCGGCGTAAATATTTACCCCGTCGTTTGTCCCGGCATCGCTAGCCAGTCGCGGGGGCGTGCTGTGGCGCCGCGACCTTTTGTCGCTTCGTGCGCGACAAAAATTCGTCGCGTGAATTAATAAATTGCGAGCGACACGAATTGCGAAAAAAATAAAGCGGCAGATATGCGGAAAATGGTGATGAAGAGAGCGCGGGGGAGGGGGGGGGGATACAGTCACACGACAACCACGAGAACAATGAGGGACGCGTCGATGCGCCTCCTCCCCCGCCGTCCTCTCCTCCCGTTCCTCCCTGCCCCCTGCTCCTCCGCCGCCACCCTAACGCTAAACCTGTAATCGAACGGAACCGACCGGTCGGAAAGAGATTGCGATCCGCTAATTAAAGCTATTGTTGCTGCAATGATTATTCGCGGAAGTAAAGGACGGGCGGCGCGCCGCGGCAAGGATGCGTTTGCGTGGGTAAGGGACGACGCGAGCAAATTGCAAATTAGTTTAATTACGTTATGCAATTAATAACAAGCGCGCGGGGCTTTGTAACGGGCTGCGCGTTACGATCATCTCCACGTCTGGAAAATCATTATCTGATTTACTGAAGCCGCCTACGTCGCCGCTCGCTCGGCGAGATGGATCAATTTGCGAGGACCGCAGTGCGATCGTGAAACGAATCTAAAACGAAGCGGCCAATCTAGAACGAAAGCGCTGTTCCGCTCGCGAAACGAAACGGTCGCGTCAATCGGCGAGAGGTCGCGCGCGGAGCCTGAGCGCTGAGACACGGATATACCTGGGGATCCGATCGTAGCTATCCCAACTGGTGAGGCAGTTGTAGCTGCTGTATCTGCTGGAAGTCGTCATTGTTAGCGTCTTTCTCGCTGAGGCATTTCGGACCCGGCCAGTCGCGTTACTCCACAGTGCCACGACGAACGTCCTCCATCTTTTCACTATATCGAAGCTGGCGCTCATATAGTCGGGAGTTCGGTCGCGCTAATAACGATCTCACGTCGCTCTTCCGTAACTTGATCCTTCTCTTCGAGATGGCCCTCTTCGGTGTGTGCCAGTCCGCCGTTCTCTCGTCCGCCACGACGACGGCTTTTTACAGCAAAAGTCGCAAAAGCTGCCCGATGACGGCGGGGAACCACCCCCGTCCGGCGACGACGTCGAAACGTCGAAAGCGCGCTCGAGCGTTCCTGATCCCCGCGCGGTCGCGAGAGACGCGGTAAGTACCGTGTTTCTCTCGGCGGCGCGACGCTGCAGTTACAGTCTCGTAACACGCACGATCGTGAGGGTTAACGAACTATAAGGAAACTTCTGGAACACGGGGCGCGCCTGAACCGCGCTCGGTACCCCCGGCACGATAGACGCGCGCGCGCATACACACACACACACACACCCTCTCACAGACACACCGTAGGAGAACGCTTCGAGCCACCCTTTCCCCGACAGTCAACACTTTCTCGTCGCCGGCGCGATCCGAAGATGCGTATGTATATATGTATATACGCTCGTAAAAAATACACCACGGCGTAATCGGCGTCGCGATGGAGTCGAAGAGTCCCGCTCGGTGAGAGAGAGAGAGAGTCACCAGGAAAGGACAGTGAGTGCGCGCCAGACTAAGCCACTAAAACTTTGGACCACGTAACTTGGTCTACTTCTTCGCTGTCTACTTGGACCGCTGTGTTGCCAACCCTTCTGTCTAAACGTTAAATATCGATTACATCCTAGTGCTGTACTTAATTATCCAGCGCCTTGGACGACGAAGACGACGACGACGACGACGACGACGACGGCGACGGCGACGACGACGACGATGACGACGATGACAGACAGTGACGATGGCGACGACGATGCTGACGCTTACGACGCCGCGCGTGTGTGGCTACGCGTACTCACACGTTACGCGTATGCACGTACGTGTGTATGTGCGCGTGTATGCGTACATCATGCGTGCGCGAGTGCCGCGTGCTGCGCGTACCTGCCATGTGCCGTGCCGTGCCCTGCCGTACCCTGCCGTGCGTGCGTGTATGCGTGCGTGCGTGCGTGCGTGCGTGCGTGCGTGCGTGCGTACGTACGTACGTACGTGCGTGCGCGTATTAAAAATACTCTACGTTTTTTGGACCCGCCAACCAGCGTGCTCGTTAAGTATCTCGTAATTAGAAGGAAGGTGCGCCCGCTTGTTTACTCGACGTACAACGTCGGGCGCCACATTTCCTCCACGTGTTCTCCCTCCTCTCTATCCTCTTCTCTCTTTTTTTCTTATCTCTTTTCCTCACTCTCTCTCTCTCTCTCTCTCTCTCTCTCTCTCTCTCTTTCTTCTTTATCGTCGTTCGCCGATATTGCTGCCTTAATCGAATACACTTATGCAAACTCCCTCGCGTCGACGTCGCAATTGTAATCTACTTGTCCCTCGTTGCCGCAATACTAATTTTGCCCTCCTTGGAAAGAATCCTTCTTATTCTTCCCGAGAGGAGGGATTTTTCTCGTTACTTCGAGCGAAGAGAGTCTTTCTTTTCGCGAAGACCTCCACGGACAGTTGCACCTGCGCCCTCGGCGGGCGGAATGAAGTCCGGGGGAGGGGAAAAAATCAGGTGGAGAAAGGACACTCTATAGCGGGTCGAAAGGAGAAAAACTTTTCCACCGCGCGTCCGCTCCCACGAACAGCGGGACGATTAGCGCGAAGGTGTCGAAAGAAGAAGTTCATTAGCTCTTGGCTGCGAAGCAAGACGACAATGAAGAAGACGACGACGACGACGACGACGAGGACGACGATGACGACGACGACGACGGGGCTGATGTAGTCTACGACGATGAGGACGACGATGATAATGGCCGATCAGATCGATCCCGCAAATTTATCCGATAACAATTCGTCGTCGGAGACTTCTATGGGGTCACGGTTGATCGACGTTGATATAATCGCTCTCTACAGCCATACGCTACAGTTACTCGGTAAGACCGGGCGGAGGGGGGATGAGCGGTTTTTCAATGGAGCCGATCGCGTCGTCAGCTCGAAGACGTTGAAACTCCTCATTGAAATCTCCTCGCAGGCTCGCTCCGAGGGAAACATCGGAAATCTCTTCGCGAAAGATCTTCTTCGTTCGTTTCCCTCTCGATTCCCTCCGCTCATCTCGCTCACATCGCGCGTTGCCGGAGGGCATCCTCGAGGACTACCCGGTGGCCGCTTCGTGAGCCGAGGTCCAGCATAACGACCTTGTCTTTGTGGACGATCGAACAAATTGGCGCTACGTCGTCGGGAGAACGTTGGTCCTGCTTGTTACCCAAGTTGTGCACTTCCGAAGACTCTTCGGCTACGTGTGTGCGTGTGTTGGTCCTTTTTCCGCGAGTTTCCCCTCTGCCGAGGCTTCGTCGCTGGGATAACTTACGTCGAGCTTCTACTTTGGAGTTTGCGTTTGCCGAAGCTCCTCAGGGGAGCGATACGACGGAGTGCTGCTGCTGCTTGGTCCTGCCGCTTCAGGGATCGCCGGTGACTCTGGCGGTGACGGGCTCTCGCGATCTCTCCTGCGCGACCTTCGTCACGGACGTACGACGCGGTCTCTCACGACGAGGCAGCGCGACTTCCTCTTCAAGTACCGCATCTTCCGGTAGCTGTTCCGCCGCCACCGCCGCCGCCGCCGTCGCCGCCGTCGCCGTTGTCGCTCGCGTCCGACGCGGGCCGTCGTTTTTTAGCACTGGAGAACGTCGCGCTGCTTCGGTACCATTCACGCCCGTCTCATTCGCGCGCGCGCTCACCGAGGAGATGCCGGCGGCCGATGTGGCCGATATCCTGGCTCGTGAGAGCTTCGCAAGCACGGCGCGCTTCGCGTGGCCTGGCCCAGCGCCGACTAGCGGAATCACTCTCAAACTCACCCCCGCGACGCGACGCGACGCGACGCGCACCCCCAACGACCGCGCAAGCTCCGCTCTCTTGGGTCGCCCCTCTCTCCCGGCTCTCTCTCTCTCTCTCTTTCTCTCTCTCTCTCTTTCTCTCTCTCTCTCTCTCTCTCTCTCCTCGCGCTCGGCTCTCCCACGAGCCAACCGCCCAGTCGCCTTCCTCCGACAGCGAACTAATAAACAAGAGGGGGCTCGCTCGGAAAATAATAATTCGCGGCTGTAGAGCGTCGACGCGCCGCGCCGCGTCGCGCCGCGCGGTACGGTAAGGTCGTGCCCTTCGTTCTCCTTTGACGTCCACTGTCTCCCGCTACCTGAGATGTGGAGCGAACACAGCCGGCTGGACAAAAGGGCTGTTTTGCGTTCCGCAAATCTCCTCTCTGCCGTTTATTTCATTTTAGCAGACGCTCGTCGTGCAATTTCAGGCTTCTTCTCCGCTTCAGTTCGTCGAGAGCGATGAAATATTGCCCATTGCTCCTTCATTCCAGGCGTTATCGCATCGCGAGAGCTACTTTTGTTCTCCTCCGGTGAGATTATAATGAGACGCACCGCGCCGCGATAAAAGTACCGGAAATGGATCGTATGTTTGCATCGAGACGGTTCGCGGACGAGATAGCGAGGGAAAGTTGCGGCGGAAGGACGAAATGAAAAATAACTCGCGCGTCGCGCTCGCCGACTCCCGTTCTCGGGTGTCGTCCGCCTCGCGGTAACTGCTAGCGTGGATCTGCAGGGTGTAACAGACGTTACATCGGCTGTCTCGGGGATTTCCGAATGGGAAGACGGAGTGGCGCGCTCGCAGAATCGCTTCCGTGATATTTTCGCGTCGTCATCGCGAATGATGACGCACGGAGATTATTATTTGGCTCGTGTATGTGATCGAGCATGGCTTTCCATTGCGTATTAACTACTATAGGATGTGTATACACAGAAACACACACACACACATACACACAATATATATATATATATATATATATATATAAATGAATATTCAATTCGAGTCGCGATTGATAGCTCAATTATACGCGGATTATACATCGACGCGACATTTTGGCGTGAAATACGCGCGCCCTGAACTTTTTAAATAGTCTTCTGCGCGCGCGCGCGCACACACGTGCGATCGCGTATCATGAAAAAGTGTCGCCGATACACGCGGGAACGACGCGCGTAAATCAGCAGATAACGCACAAAAGAATCCGCGAGCATCGAGTTTTCGTTGGGAATTCGTTTCTCCCCCCGGCTGAACGCGCTCGACGGACGAGCCGTAAATCACAAATTAACCTGATAACAGAACGCGCGTAAAACTCGACTAATTACCGTCCCCACCTCTCTCGCGGCGTACGCGAGCGTGCAAACAATTCGCGATCATTAAACTGCACTTTCGGAAGGTCCTCTTTTAATCCGTGTTCACGCTCAAAGGACATCCCCGTCCGCCGATCGGCTATTTTAACCGACCGCTTTTTCTGCCGACTCACTGCTCCAATTAAAATACAATGCTTCTACCGCAGAACTGGCAGATACCCGGGCCTCCTTATTCGACAGCAGTGAAAAGGAATCGAACTTCCACAGGACCAGCGTCATGCAGGATTAATCTCCTCGTCCCTCGGACGCCTACGCTCAGTCGTTACGTCAGTAAAGCGGCGTCGTATAACATTCGCGACGGGCGTCATGTGTACGCATGTGAACATTCGAAATTCGGAGCCAATAAGGAAGCCCCCAGCCGTCTGCGGAGCCGAAATATCCCGCGGTGAATTTACGAGTGAAGCCGGGCCGTCCGTAAAATACCGACTCGGTCGATCGTAAAGCACCACGAGAGGCGCGGCGCGAAAGGAGTGCTGCGGCGGGAAAGGGACCGCTCGGCCGACATGAAGGCAGCCTCCGAGGTTACTCGGCCACGAGGTATGCATAAGAAATTTTCTCCCGCGGAGTCTCGCACGGAATTTTCAATATCAACCGCGGGGCCAAGCCTCCGGCAAGGCCGACAGCGCCGATCGGCTCCGCGGATTTATATTGTCGTGGCTTTTCGCAGATTGGCGCCCGCGCGCAATCGATCGAAACCGGTGTCCTAAGCGAAGCCTAAACTGCTCCCTATTTTGCGGTTTAACGGCCGGAAACTGCGGACTCGTCGCGCGTGAGACATCGCGCGCGCGATTCCGGCGCGCAATTTCGACCTCGGCGATGACCGCCGCGCGAGCGAATTCCCGTGAAAGACAAAGACGCGCTTCGCGCGAGGCAGTTCGCTCGGACGCGAAGAACGAGAGGAACGTGCAGAAGAAGAGGGGGGATCTTTTAGGCCTGCGGAACAATCTGTCCGGTTTTCACGGCGGCTCTTCCGTCGAACTGTCTCCCCTTGTCTCTCTCTCTCTCTCTCTCTCTCTCTCTTCTCTTCCGGTTAATGGCGAGTAAAGTTACAGTCGCGGTACACCGTTTCATACTCGGCTAATCGAAAATCGATAGGGATCGGTCTGATTACCTGGAAGGCAGCACTCGACGGCGGTCGCCGACGCTCGAGACGCTCGGGACGCGGAGCCGAGCGTGGGCGGGGAAGTGAGGATTTCTTGCGACCGCGAATTACAAGTTTTACGGCGCACGAAAGTGGAATTTCCGAGGCGATGGCTCTTGCGCGGGCGCTCTTCGTTCCCGATCAAATTGATCTCTAATGTCGGACATACATAACAACGTTGTGCAACACGCAACGTTACATTCCCGGGGGAGCAGAAGTGACGGTGATTGATACGGCCGATAGGTGTGTATGTGTGAGTGTATGTGCGTGTAGAGCCAAGCGCTCCATGTCCGGCACCGAAAACGCAGAGCTGACGCGCGCTGTGGAAGGTTCACGTAGCCAGGGTGAAAGATTCAACGACGAACCGTCGCGGTGCATCCTCGCACTCTTGAATCCTGCGCGCACTCCTCGCTTTCGCGTGTCAACCGGCGAAGAGACGCCGGGAAGCTTCTTTCGTCGGCGCTATCAATCATGGGAGTCGCGACAGCCTCGGTTGCACCGGTAAAAAGCGTCGCGACCACCACCGAATTATAATGCCCCGGTTGCTCGTGTAACCGCTGCGGAATAAAACATAAATATTTCTACACGACGGGGAACTTTTGAAGAATTTCTCTCTGTCTCTCTCTCTCTCTCCTGCTCTGCCTGCAACTTCCAACCGAACTTTTCCCGGAAACTCCAAGGCATTAGTCGTGCGTGAGGAACTCGTCGGGGCAGATTCGAGATGATACCCGGCGACTTTGGACATTCTAATGATTGAAGCCCCGCCGCAGGATTCCAATGACTCCCACGAGGCTCTTTGACCCGGTCGCGCTCGTCGTTGCGAGTCAAATGGCCGCGCGGAAGATGGGTCGTCGCGCCTCCTGCGGCGGAAACGCAGGACGCGCAGGGCCAGCTCGCTTTTTGCAAAGGCGAGAATCCTTCCCGAAATTACACGAAACTACGTGCGGAGCGAGGGCGTGATGCGATTAAGGCTAATCTCATTGAGAGTCCACTTCCGCTGTATTAAGCAGTCCCGCAGCAACGGCGCAGGAGAGTAGGAGGTGAGAAGGGGCGTCCGGAAATACCGAGAGACAGAGACTCGCGGCTGCGAGGGACTCTGAGTGCGAGAGCTGACGAGTGGCTAAAAGCGCACGTCTATACACGTACGTGCGCGCGCGCGCGTGCATATGTGGATGTGTACGCGCGTGGCCTTTGAAATTTCTTAACTCTTTCGCGGCGTCTCGTTAAAACCCCCCTTCCCCCTCCCCGAGCGGCGCGGGCGGTATGAAACTGGCGCGTGCAGCGGGCCACTAATAAACTGCGATACAAAGCAGAAACGAGATAATGGAAATGCACACGATCATATATATGCAAATAGTTCGCGGAGGAAGGCAATTCCGCCCTCGAGTGTTCCTCCCAAAGAGGGCGGGAGCTGTAAAATCGGGCGTCGGATTAATTTGACGATTCGGCAATTTCGCAACCGGCTCGTGCGCGCGCCTGGCTGTAAAAGTCGAAGGAAATTCGCCGCTCGCTCCCTGCGAGAGAGAGAGAGAGAGAGAGAGAGAGAGTCCAAACGTCCGTCACGTTTCAACCTCGCTATCAGGCGCAATCATCCCTTCATAATTTCTCGCTCAGCGTTACCGAGGAACCACCGCGGTAGCGAACGGTTCGAACGAGTCGCGGCGACCTTTGAAAAATTGCACCTTCGACGCGCCTTCCCCGGCAAGAAGAAAGATATGCAAATAGCGGCGGGCTCTCGGCGACGTACGACTTGCCCTGCTCTGGCCCTGCCGACGACGGACGCCGATGGATTATCATTTCTTCTTTCATCTCCGAGCTTTTTCTTGCCGCTGCTGCAACGACATTACGACGAGCTTCAGAGTGAGCCGAGACCTCGCGGTTAGGTTGCGTTCGACGTGGCACATTCGAGCGACAACGACGACGACGGGGGTGGGCTATGGTTATCGCAAGCTCGACGCTTAGTTCGTAAGACGCCCGTCACGGCGTCGCGGCGGCAGCACCCGACGCTTTCCCCGCGACTGTTGCGAGGTGCCCTCTGAGCAACGTCCGACGTAGACGCTTAGCGCGCGAGAGAGAGAGAGAGAGAGAGAGAGAGAGAGAGAGAGAGAGAGAGAGAGGGAGAGAGAGAGCGCTTCGAGAACGTCGTCGGACTCCGTCGTTTTCCTCTTCTTCGTGTCGAGCGCATTTATTTTAGAGTTTACTCCGGAGACGTTTGAGACTTGAGAGTTCCTCGAAACACGAGTTCTGCCCCGCGCGGCACAAGAACGCTGATTTAACGCTGCATCGCGTAATCGCGTAAATTTACACGCGTCCGGATCGCCGCTGCGCGCGTTTCGCTCTTCAAATCCAAATAACACGAAGCGCGAACGATCGCGAGTCGCTGCTTGGAATAATTCGAGCGCAGGTCAATCGCAGGAGAGGAGCTTTTCCACGCTGAGTGGACGCGTTTCGAGCGATGGGCGCGAGGAGGGCCCATTTCGCGTTTTTTTTCTTTTTTGTTGGAGTATTTTTTGTCGACGGCTCTCGATGATAGGATTTACGTTTAGCGATGCAACACAAACGCGAGTTACCGCGCGTAACTTTAATCCTCTTCGCTTTCAAATATTGTTCGCCCGCGATCGCTGCATCCGCGAGAGGGATTCGAGACGCAATCGAGACTAATTGAGAAGCGCAACGGGAAATTAGGCCGCAATTAAAGCGAACGCGCGAGATCGCGGCAACGCGGACGTGACGAGAAAACGATGAGGCTGCTGGCTGAACGTTGTTGGCTGAACGTGAAAGATCTTCCGGAGTCGCGATGCCACGTCGAATAATAAGACCGTACGTCGACCGGCCAGTGTCCGTCTGACGAGATCGATAACGAGGAAGCGACGGTTAGAGACGTCGATTTCTCTCTCGATCAAGCCCAGTCTGAACGATTGATTGGATAGTCGCGTACGGCGCTACGTACGAGCCCGCTGAAAATCCGACCCCGAGCGGGCGATCGCGATTAGCGTGAAAGGATACGCGACATCTACGAAAGGATACGCTCCGAAACATTCGGCACGTCCGCGTCGCAACAGCGCGCCGCGCGCTGACAACACGAGATATGTGATCGAGCTTTCGCTAACGCGCCGTTGTTATCATTTATTCTTGAGCTTTATCGCCGCTTCGTTACGAGTGTCTGTCAATGCGGCGCGCAGTAAATTGACTTTACGAGCTTCCTGCTGGAAGCGAGAACATTTATTCCGATATCGGACGGAAATATACGGCCCGCTTGCCTGTCCGCACCTTAACGAAACGATCTGGCCGTTTCCGCTATTTCTTCTCGAAGCTGCAGCGCGCTCAACGATCCGCGACGGCCAAGTGGATCACGCCCTCGTGTCTATCCGCGAATTAAAGTTCCGTCGAGGAAGAGAGAGAGGTGGGGGGAGAGAGGGAGCGCATTTTCGAAGCCGCTGCGGCTGCAAGGAAGATTAATGCAATCACGTCGGTCTCCAACCTTGAAAGTTAATTCCCTACCGAGTTTTCTACTGCGCTCCCCTTTTTCTTCACTTATTATCCCGTACAAGCGCGAGGCGATGTTACTTTTTTCTCGCGCTGCCGCGTCCGACACGAGATCGCGCGCGCGCGCGCAATCTTTTCTCCGGCGGTAACAAGACACTTACGAGGCGCAGTTACCACCTTCCGCGGCGAGACAAATTTAGGAGGAACATTCGCTATCCCTCGTGCGACAACGCCGCAGCAACGTACGTGTCTGCGGGAGAGACGACGACTCGAATTATGTTTATACGCACGCCCGTGACCCACCGAGAGTCCCTTTCTTATCTCCGGTTGTGGCTTTGTTACGCGGACAGAAGCGCCCAGGACAAAAGCGTCCCTCTCGTCGTGGAGAACGAGAAGCACTCGAGAGGTCCCCGAAAACCCCGGTCTCTCGCAAGAAGAGGCTACATATATACACCACGGAGGCGCAAGAGCAAGAGCGACGCGTTCTCCTCCAGAATTCCGGACGCACGTGGCCTCGATTATTCATGATTATTCTTGATTACGGTAAACACACAACCCCGCCTTCACCGCCTCAGCTAAGCCAACGGAAACGCACTCTCTTCTTTTTGCGCTCCGCTGCTCTGTCTTTTTTTCTTCCCGCCCTCCCCCCCCTCTCTCTCTCTCTCTCTCTCTCTCTCTCTCTCTCTGTTCCTCTTTCTGAAATACATTATTCTCCGTTGCCGCGAATGTTTGTTTCGCGCGCGAGAAATTTCCCCTCCGTCGTTTGCGCGCGTCGATGAGGAAACGTTCACGCTTCGATCTCGTGCTTTGCTTTTTTTATTATCTCTCTCCCCCGCTGCCTAACGATATTCAGTAAAATTTATCGCGCAAATCCCGTCCCATTTTGCATAATGACGTGCAGGTTACTCGATACCCTTTCGGGATAAGTTAAACTTATTTCGCGTAACGGGTCAACAGCGCGACGCGCAAAAGTTGGCGAATTGCATTCGCTGGGCGTTTGTGGGCGAACAAGGTTTCTCATAAATATTTAAAACAGGCGGCAGCGGAGAGAAGCGGTTCAATCAGTAAGTGTTGTAGCGCGTGACATATTAAATAAGCGCGACAAGACTGCCGGTGAATGTGTGCCTCCGCACACAACGTGGAACTCACGATGTAATCAATAGATCAAAATTTCGACAAAGCACTGGAAAAATTAATCGTTCATGCACGCGACACTTGGATTTAACGTCGATCGTTCGATTGGAGGCTCGATCGATCGATTATTAAACAGGGTGTGTTAAAAATACCGGAACCCGTTTTGCCCCGATTTTTGTTAATTCGATGATTTTGTAATTTCCAAAAGTCAGTAAGTTAGCAAAAGTCAGGGCGCTATTGTAACAATATATTCTTGAGACTAAATAAAGCAAGAAAGTCTAGTATCACTTTTTCTTCCGACAAGAGTAGCTAGCGAGATATCGTAAGTTAAATATTGAAAAAGTTATCAAGTTTTTCTCAAATATCTAAAAAAATATTAGGCAAATAAAGAAATGTTTTAGACAAAAGTTATTCAAATTAATTGGTAGGAAGAAACAGTGTAATAAAAAATAAGGGTTCTCGTTTAAAAAACGCAAGTTGACCTCCAAATGACCTTGAAGATCATGGTCAAGGTCAAATTCAAGGTCACCATCAAGTCCGTTACTCGATTTTCTACAACTTTTGTATCTAAAGTTTTTCATGAAAACTTGATCCTGCAAAGTTATCCGGAGGTTCCGGTATTTTTTAAGACACCCTGTATGCGCCCCTTTGTCAAATGAATACTGTTTCATTATCTACGAGAGAAATTTTCGTAGCGCAGCTCATCGAACGAAACGACGAGCAGAAATGCGACATTCGCCGTTGTCAGTTTGTGCGCGCACGCGTTCATATCAAAAACGCATGTGAAATATGGAAAAAAACGTTGAAAGAAGCAAGAGAGAGAGAGAGAGAGAGAGAGAGAGAGAGGAAAGGACAGGATTATAAAGGAGTTTCGGTCGATGTTATGTGATACCTGCTTTCGAGCGCAATTATAAACAAGCCGGCATCTTTATTTCATTTTGCGAACGTCGTCGCTCATTAAACGCGGAAAGACTGACGCAAATTTGCTGTTGTTGCGATTGACGAGCGAGCTTCGACAAAGGAGTGTGTTTGTGATTGGGACTCATGAGCGTGCCGGCCATAGAGATTAACCATTATTTATATTTCGCCTCTCCGGACTCAGGCAACTCTAGTGTCGCCTCGTTACATCTGAATTCCCGCGGCATCATCGGACGTTTCTGCGCGGCGCCACGTCGCGTCGCGAATCCCGCGTGAGCCGCTCGTCGAAGAGCGTAATTGGACTTGAAATCTGACGAAGGGGCGATCCCGACGCGGAAGAGCAATGGTGAAGGCACGTGTAGGCGTGCATGTTAATTAGGAGAAATTTAAATTCGCGTGATCCACCCTCGAAATGGGGAGGCTTTCGCGGAAGAATAAGGCGGAAATTCCCGCTCTTCATGCCTCTTCTCAATTTTTACTGACGTCCCGGGTCAAAGCCCTCGCCCGGGAGGGATTCGGCGAAAGTAACTGCGACATTACGACGTATACAAAAGCCAACGTCTGAAACGTCGCTTTCGATTCACGTGGCGCGCGCGACGTCGCGATCGAAATCTTCAGCTCGCTCTGAAACGACGGCCGCGTCGTAGTTCGTCAGCGTATCCGAGCGTAATCCAATTCCCTCCACCATCATTTTCCATCTCCTCGTTTTCCAGACAGTCGACCGCGAGCTCCTCCCCCCTCTCTCTCTCTCTCTCTCTCTCTCTCTCTCACTCCCTCCCCCGACTCGGTTCGCCTCCAGAAATTCCGTCAATTAGACGAGTTCTTTCGTCCGCTGGAAACAAGGAAGCGCGGTTAATTCTGCGAGCATCCTCCGCAGCGTCTCCTAGAAGCCGAACGCAATTAAACGACTTAAAAGTTCGACCGACACGCGAAGAGCGCGAATCTCCGCGAGGGAGTAACACCGTCCCTGTCACCGTGCGTCCCATTCATTCCCGTTGGATGGGGCGGAATGAACCGAGTCTCGATAGCTTCGCGATCCGCGGCGCGGATTTATCGCGATTTTACTTGCCGCCGCGAATAATTCTCCGCTTGCGCAACTGTTACCTCGATAGAAATTATCGCGCGAGTAGAGATCCATGTACATCGCGCAGAGGCGTGGAATAAAGATTGACTGAAAGTCGGCTGTCGAGTGAAGTACAACCTTGACGAGGATAAACTGCGAAATATTTAGAAGACAAGTTTCGCCTTTTCGCTCCTTTCAATTCGCCGCGCTAGTTTAATTTTATCTTACTGAATCATCAATCTCATCCTGGTATCTCTCTTTCGAAACGTTCAAATATTTTACATCTTTCATATCTTATACCTTCCGCTCTCTCTCTCTCTCTCTCTCTCTCTCTCTCTCTCTCTCTCTCTCTGAAAATAGTCTTGAAGATTCGTCGCTAACAAGATCGCTTCTTACGCTTCGTACGCCTACGCGGACCCGTTCGCGAGTTACGGGCTGGTAAAGTTCCGGGGCGTTCAGCGCCTAACAACGACAGCCCCAACGCTGCTCGCCGCCGCACTCGATCAACTCGCACAAACGATCACGTGTTCGACCACGCGGCCATACGCGCAAGCGAGACGGAGAACACGTGCTCGGCCGTCGGGAGAATGACCGCGCGTGAATGGGCCAGCTGACGTCGCGTAGTAGTGGGTGGTAGGTCCAGGCCGCTTAGCGTGAGCGTGCTGCGTGTTGTCGCGCGGTCTCGCTCGCGCTTACACGCAGAGCGAGCGAGTAGCTGCCGTGAATGCGCGTGTTTTCGAGTAGCGGCGAGCGATCTAGAAAGCGCGGCCGCCGATATCGTTTCTTCCAGGAGGCGCAGCGATGCCGACTGGGACTCGTTGAGAAGCGAATTTTCTCGCGCTTCTCGCAGACGTGTAGTTATTTTCACCTCGCGCATCAAGGATCGATGAATGGCGTTAAATTATCGCGACGGAGATTGCGAGATTTTTCAGGTCGAAGGGTCGAATTAATCTATGCTGGATGCAAAATAATCTCGGCTTGTTAATACCGCAGTTTCCTGCTGGATATATTGTATAATTAAAAAGGGAATAATAATAACGTTTATTTTCCCGACTTTGGTGTTTCTGTAAATTAATCCCGTTGATTTCGTAAAATTGCACAGTGAGAGAGAGAGAGAGAGAGAGAGAGAGAGAGAGAAGGCGATGTTTAAATATTGCAAATATATACATGTACAAATATATACATGTATGCATATCGAAGCTCAAGTTATGGATACTAAATTCGTTGAGATCAGGCGGTTCGCGCTCTTGAATATTCCGCGGTATACATAATCGCAGAAAGAACCTGGTCTGCAGAATAAACAGCTGAATATTGCGCAAATAATTATATCGAAACATATTTCTGATTCAGAGACACTGCGCGTACAAGTTTAACATTTTTATCTAACCAACCCCGCCTCTCGGCTCTTTGACCCTTCTGCAAGAAGTAGGACATCTCCCCGTGGTCTCAATGGCGTCTTATGACTTTCATCTTACGCAATCACGGAAATCAGAATGAGGATGACATTCAGGCCGCGCAGAGCAAAACTATGCAAGTCTTTTTTAGCCGCCGCTAGAAAATTGTACGAATCGTTTTATCGTGCTGATGTTTAAAGCCGCAAGATGACGCAGCCGCGTCGAACGAGCGAAATGCAAAATGCCGCGGATAAGCTTTTATAACGAATCTACTAAGCGTCGTAGAACTTTATGGGCCACATTTAGACGCCAACAGACTGCGTGGAGTAAAAGAGTTTATGGCTCGCTGCGCCCAACATAATTCGCTTCGAGGGGATTTATTACTCGGACGTGAGTTCTTCGCGCGCGAGTTAAAGTGCTGAAAAAGCCCCAACACGTTGCGAGAAACATCGAAAGAACACACGAATTGGACTGGACCGTGCGAAGATTTGCGTTGCTCTCAAGTCCACTTGCAATATTAAACTGCATTTCCCGAGGGCGACGTGCGCGAGCGAAATCCAGGGCAAACGAAAGAACGATGATGAGAGCGATAATCGCGAACCACGAGCGAATAATTAGGAGAGACCTACCGAGGAATAACGTCAACGTCAAAGTAAAAGGAAAAAGAAAGAAAGAAAGAAAACGAGGAGAACGCCCGAGAGCCCGAGACGAAGGAGGAATTCGCGATGGTGGCGTACAGGGTGTAACAGCAACCATACAGGTCAGTATGACGGGTTGCTTGTCCTTATTCGGACGATAATGCAGAGGTTGCCGAAAAAGTCACTCGTTGACTTTGTTGATAATGATATTTGCACTGTTCCCAGTTATGACAATTGCAACTAACTTTGCGCCGTGATCGTTGATGACAGTTTATCGACCGTTTACCGACAGGTGTCGTGCCTCATTGCCATTAAAAAAGATGTTTAAAAAATGAGACTGAGAAATAAATATTACGCAGAATTAAGCAGAATAAATAAGAGTGATACTTAAAGAGATAAATAATGCAACATATCTCCTGGTTTCACATAATTTCTTCATTGCTTTCTTATGTTGAAAAGTTCGATAGCAATTGGAGATTAGAAAGAACGGTACAGAAATATTTAAAAGTCTTATATATTGTATTTCATGTATTTCCATGTTTCTGCAAAAGTATGAGTGGACTAGAAACGCAAATATTGGTTGCAACTTCATTGACCGCAACTATCAAGCTGCAAAAAATTTCGAAAAACAGGTTCTATTTTCGATTAAAGAGGCGTCAAGATACAAGACTGTAATTTACCGAAAATATGTCGCTTGATAGGTTGCGGTCGATTAAGTTGCAACCAATATTTATACTTCTAGTCCATTCGTACTTTTGCAGAAGCGATCTTTTGTAGAAACATGGATGAAATACAGTATATAAGACTTTTAAATATTTCTATGTCGTTTTTTCTAGTCTCTAATTTTTATAAAACTTTCAACGTAAGAAAGCAATTAAGAAACCAGGAAATATGTTGTATTATTTATCACTTTAGGTGTTACTCTTATTTATTCTGCTTAATTCCGTAATATTTATTTCTCAGTTTCATTTTTTAAACATCTTTCTTAATTCAATGAGGCTCGATTCCTCCGTCGGTAAACGGTCGATAAACTGTCACAACGATCACGGTGCAAAGTTATAGTTGCATTTGTCATAACTGGGAACACTGCAAATATCATTATCAACAATGTCAACGAGTGACTTTTTCGGCAATCTCTGCATTATCGTCCGAATAGGGGCAAGCAACCCGTCGTACTAACCTGTATGTTGCTGTTACACTCTGTACAATGAGAGAAAGAGAGAGAGAGAGAGAGAGAGAGAGAGAGAGGGAGAGAGAAAGAGAGAAAGAGAGAAAGAGAGGAAGAGAGAGAGAGAGAGAGAAAGAGTTTACCTCGGAATTTGGAAGGCGATTTCGTCGAGCGAGTCGCTGGGCTGCAGAGGGGCCCGCTCGAAGAGCCTGCTCGGGCCCCGATGTACCCGGTTGCAGCACTGCATGGATCCAGCCGTCGGTTGAGGCTGGTCCGTGTGATTGGTCCCAAGTTGGCTGGCCTTGCTGCCTTTGCCGCGCCTCTGCTGCTTCATGCGTTCCTCCTCCGCCTGCCGGCGCAGGTTGCGCAGCCGGAAGAAGTACATCGACATGTCTGCGCTCGGGCACGCGAGTACTCGCGGTCAAAAGACTGGCTCGGTTCGTTCGGCTTCGCGAAGCGTTTCAAGCGAGCAAACAACCGGCGGCCCCGCCCGTCGATGCTTGGGCCGCGTCGAAACGTGTCGTAATTATGAGAGAGACGTGTAACAAGCAAAGTGTCATATTCATTCGTTAGCGGCGCGCTTCTTCCGCGTCTGGAGGGAAGGTTGCGCGATGGAGTGCGCCGAGGAAAGAAAATTCACGCCCGAATGATTTGTTTTTCTTTTTTCCTTTTTTTTTTTTCATCGTCGTGGCGGAACTCGCGCGGAAACGCAAGTTCTCTTGCGTGCGACAAAGCGCGAGATGTCAAAGCGCGCGTCGGTGAAAATAAGAAAAAAAAAGAAACAGGGCGAAGGGACACGTAACATTAATTAGGCAACACGCGCACTACTCATGCAAGACATGTACGCGGACTAATTAGTCACTCGGGAATAGGTTTTACATTTTAACCGCGTATAAATGAATGCACACGAGTCCAGGCATACGAGTCGTCGCTCGTCATATTTCGACTAGGAGAAAACTTCATTCGTATTAATATCCAGTTCAATCTCGACCCGCGCGATTAATAGATTGTTTTTATCCGTCGTTCGTTTGCACGAAGGTGTACACGTGTGTTGACCACAATTGGAGGTAAAGCGTGTTCGGCACGGTGCGACGTCATGCAGTGTAAATAATATGGTTTTCATGCGCATTCGATATTGCAGCCGCGCGCGCGGATCGTCAAAATTCCGTAAATACATTCGATATTCGCCCCGTTGATACTTCGCCTCCCTCCCTTTTTTCCTTTTTCTTACTGTGAAACCGATAAAGTTTGGCCGACTCGTAAATCGGCGTGAGATGAACCGACTATAATACCCGAGTAAACACGATGTAATACGCAACATTAGCCGTTGGTCGTAATTTCCTACTCAACAATGAATTTCTCAAGGAGTGAAAAATGAAGCACGAATAACAGTTGTTGAGCGAGAAATGACGATTAATAGGTACGTTACATTGTGTTTGCGCCGGGATCTCTTTTGTGACAATACCCCTCCCCCCTCCCCCCCGATAATCAAGCCATGCCACGTAGAAGATACGATCAGGCGGCATTTGTCGCAAATCGAGATGAGAGTAAGTAGATCCCGGATTTTTCGAGAAACCCGAGACATTTTCTCGTCGCGTCTTCGGACGCCGCCGGGATGTCGCTCTGTGCCTCGTCTCGCGTTCCACGAGCGAAATTCGACCGATTAGTCATACTCCGCTTGCAACTCCATTTGCGAAGGTTAACACACCGTTGTCGTGTAACACTGACAAACACACCGAACAACAACTGCGATTTAAACAACCGCGTGGCAATCGAGCATAAGGCGGCAAGACCGACAGATACGGCACATGGTTTATTCCCGCAGCAGGAGACAACACGTGCAAGTATAATAATAAGCCTCTTACAAAGTTCCAGCCGAGCTTGGGCCGGGACCTACTTCGGCAATGACGCAGAAAGAAGTTGATCTAACGATCTCGGGGAGAGGGTTCCTACTACCTGCTCTCGAGGGTCACGCCGTTAGCATCGCGAAGTCGCAGGACCGGTCACAGTCCAATCAGGACGAGCAAATTCAATTAGGCGACATTTTCGTCCAAGAGGGAAGAGATCTCGCCGATGGATTGTTGCCGGGATCTCTATCGGTCAGACACCGCAGTCAACATCGGGAGGACTTTCGATCCTCTCGTTGTCTTTTCGTGGCCGTTGGGAAATATAAATGGATTGTCGCTGACAACGGTTTGCTTTTCAGTTACGAGAGAGAGAGAGAGAGAGAGAGAGAGAGAGAGAGAGAGCTACACGGGCGATTCGTGGATCCGAGGTCGACTGTACCCCGACGAGAAACAAAGTTTAATAAAGATATTACTATCGATGCCATTAATCAACCTTCGAGAAGGTAATTAATGAGATCTCAGGATCCTCCACGTAAGACTCTCCCGGTAATCTGCGGCTTCGGACTTTCGAGAGGACTCGGGAGTTTCGCCTCGCGAGCTCGTCGTTATTTCTATCGGAAATTCATGCAACGTATCGATAACGAGGAATTATCGTCCGCGTTGCGCATTAATCGCGTATTGCGCGCACGCGCATTCGTTACATTCCGGCGCGTAAATAACCGCTCCTGAGAACCGCTCGATCGCGCCGCGGCGTAATAAAACGTAACGGAGCGGCGGAGTGGCTTTGCGAAAAATAGTAGATAGGAGTCCGTCCGAGGCTGCGTTCATCATGCCGCGAGCTGAGAGAACAACGAGCTAACCCTACCGGCCAGTAGTATCGTAAATTCACGTCCGGCAGAGAGGGGCGGGGGGGGGGAGAGAGGTATCCTCGTCGTCCTGAGGACGCGCGCGAGGGTGAGGACGAGCCGCGTTGAGCCCGGTTCTTCGTCTTCGCGGCAAACAGCTGCTTTACGAGCGCCGGCCTTTCACGCCTTTCACGCCTTTCACGAAGAAGATGGTACCGCGCCATTTAAGCCGGAGCTGTGTAAAGTTAAAATTGCAATCGCAAATCACGCCACCGCGATAAATAAACCGGCGAGCTATCACCACCCGGGTTCTCTCTCTCTCTTCCCTCCCCTCGCCCCTCTTTCTCTCTTTCTCGCTCACACTGGCGCGAAAGACGTTACTGTTGGAAAAGCGACGACGCGATTAGGCTCGGGTGTGATATCGCCGAAAATGCAAGCTCATTGGCCCTAATAGACCCGCGGCTCTCTTAAACGGCAATGGGAGAAGAGCTCGCGATCCAGGTCAACGGAAGAATATAATGGTTACGGATATCCCGTGGATATCCTTGCTTGTGTTCGTAAGAAGTCGTACTGTGCTGAGATTTGTACACGGGTGCTCCGAAGAATGGCGAACGTCGCGAACGTTCCCACCGAGTGCGTCTTTTCTGTAGCAAATTCTGTAGCACGTTTTGCCGGCGTCGAATTGTCAATATTTTTGAGGATATTCCAGCACTTTTGCTTTGAACTTAAAACTGAGCTTAAAACTGAGGGTTTCAAACTTCAGGGACTGAATTGTCCAGAAAATAACAGTGCTGTCTTCGCTGTTTGTCAATATTCACCGTTGTTCCTTACAGAGCTCAGAGCGATAATACGAGGTTTGAAAGGGATTTCGTGCGGACCGGACCCGAAGCTCTAATGTAAAGGTCATTTAGAGGTCAAAAATGACGTTTTCGAAAAAAATTTTCAAACCAAAATTACGTTTTTTTTACGCGTAGAATTGGAATCCGCAATAAAAATATGCATGTTCCATTTCAAAAAACGATCTTCCGGTCTGGATGACCCACTTCCGGTCGGAGCCGGAAGTTGATAATATCACCGATCAAAAGAGCGTACCCGACATAGCTATAAAAAATTTTCAGATCCCCAAAAAGATTAATTTTCTAGATTTTAGAAGGGGTGAACGGGTGGTTTATACAGGACACCCTGTATACCGCTGTCAACTGACGGCTCTTCGCCGTCCGATCGATACTCCCAATTGTAGACGTAGGCGCAAAAAATGATCGTCGATCTCTGAAGCGACGAAGCGACCGTTTTTTTCACGCGACACAAGTGTCTCTGTGATCGTGGGAGTATCTATCCTTCCGGCAGGTCGGCAGACCTAAATTGATAAGAGGAGCAGAAGGTCCGGGAAACTAACTAATGAGCCAATAAGGATGCGATTTGTCGGCCATCTATATGCGCGACTCCAACGGCGAAGGCCGGCGAAGCGCAAATTCCCGATTGGATTAAGCGATTTATGTTTGCACAAATATCCTTCGCCGTGTACACGTGACCTGGATCTCGGGAGAGAGAGAGAGAGAGAGAGAGAGAATTAAAGAGTGGGAGAGGGCGATCTTAAAATATTACACGACGGAGCTATCGATAGTCTTGGATCTGCTTACGCTTAAAGGTGGCGGCTTGATCGTTCCCATCGTCCTCTTTCTCGCGATTTTACATATTTACTGTAAGCCTCCTCTTCCTCCTCCTCCTCCGAGCTCTTGCGAGGTGCTCTCCGCCTCGAACGAGCGGAAGACGCGCTTGCAGAAGCGGCCGAAGAAGATGTGGATGTTGGCCGGTGCTCAAGGCAGGGAGAGAACGCGGGGGCAATACGTAAACAGCGAAACGCCCGGACCGGTGTACTTTGCAGGCCGATCAGAAGAAATATATTTCACTTAAGGTGTAAATATTTAAACGGCAACCTGCTGTGCGCGGCGGCGTTGCGCATCGGGACAAATAAATGGTGTTCTCCCGCCGGTGCGGCGGCGCGGCGTTCGGACGATCATGCGGATAAACGCGATAGCAAGAACGGACGAGCTGGATCAGAGGATGAGTCAAAGGATCAGGCCAGCGAGAAGAAGCGACGCGACATCACGCGCGAGCGCGGAGCGTGAGTGCGCACAAGCGCGAGTTTTCCGCCGGTCGCGAAACGGCCAAGTAAACGGCCAAGTAAATTAAAGTAAATGAAACTGTGTCACCGAGCCCTTAATTAAAGATCCCTTTCATCCGCTGTGTGTATGTATAAATGTGCACGTTGCGGGTTGCGGTACGAAGTGCCGCGGACGCGCCGCCAACTTGTTCCTCGCGACGGTTCTTTCGATCAGAGTTTGTCGATTTTATCAGCGTGGAACAGCGCGTTCTTTCTCTCTTTCTCTCTCTCCCTCCCCCCGCGATTTCCTAACATCAATTTCTAACATCAATCGAATATCTCCAACAGCGTATTTATTAAATTAAAATCGTTTCACGAAGTTCACGCGCGAGTTCACGCGAAGTCGGATACCAACGTGTCTGATATTCCGCGTCTGAGTCACTTTACGCGCGGCGAAGTGTAACAGTTAGCAGACTAAATAGTCGGCGGTACGAACGTGCTTCTTGAAAGAAGGAGGAAAAAACACGCCTCGAGTGCGCGTTAAAACGGAAGAGGCAGATGTCTATTTTCCCGCGAAATTCCGCGCGTGCACGTTCCAGTTCCCGGCCCGCGAGAACGGACGAGCGAATAATTAATTAGCGCGCAAAATTCACAAAGGCATCTCGAAGGCAATCAACGGCACGTATGCGCGATACATTATCTTCGCGGGAAACAGATGATTAATTAAATGCGATGTAAACGAATCGAAATTTAAATTTAGCGCTACCACTACATAGACGACGATTGAGTTACGTTTATCCCAAAAGCCGGGCGAGCTCATATATTCACGTGAGAACAAAAAGAGGAAACGAACGGGACAGGAAGCCGTAAAATTACAGGCGGAAAATTCCGCGAAACGCGTACACTGTCTGGCCTGCTCGACCGAGCGATAACAAAGATAAGAGGCGAGTCCGAGTGCGCGACGGATCGCGCGCTCGGCTTTATGCCGGCTGAGAAATCCGACGTTATTCGAGTTCCTGAAATTCCAGGCTTTCGTCCGGAGGCACGGAGAGAGAAAGGAGATTGAATTCAAAAACAGGTGAGAACAGCGCGCGCGGGCGCGTCTCCAAGACGAAAGATTCACCTCTGGCTGTGCTTAACCGAGGCGCGACAAGAAGGCACCGGACGGTAAACTTTCCCTCGAAGGCGCCAAAGCCTGCCGTCGGCAATCAGCGCGCGCGCAGTCCTCTTGATATTATGCAAGTTTAATTAAATCGCCTTCGGACATCGGTCATTCCCTCGGCCGGGGGGAACGCGGCCGGGGGAGGGGGAGGAGCGAGCGAGCGGGCGAGCGGGCTCTCCTCCCACGGGGCGCGTCATAAAACGTGTACAGCAGCAGCGAATTAATATTTATTTCGATTAAACAATTCTCCGGGCTCGTTTGCCTTCTTCCTTTCCGCTTGCGGGCCCGGGCGAGCTTTAATCATGCCGGCTGTTAAATTTTGATTCTACGGACGGACGCGCGCGCGCAAAACGATCCTCGGCGTTTTGAAGAGCGGATTACGCGCTAACGTTCCGTGTCGCACAGTTCACCGTAACGGGGCGTACAACTCGAGTGACCTGCGCGGGAATTTCGCGATGGGAACTCGGCAAGCTGACGTTAGTCCACCCCTCGTCCGGCTAGGTCTATTCCAGGATTTATCGGACGCAACGACGCGGCGGTCTCCGGAGAGCACTGACCAAAATACGACGCGGCCTGGTGTCAAGAGACCTCTCTCCGACATTCCTGATCCGCGACGCTCTTGTAAATAGCCCGGCTCGCGTCAAGTTGCACGTCATAAACCGCGCTATTTCTGGGGCTGCTTAAAACGGAATAAATGTCAACGACATCGTTCCGAACTTTTGTGCCTGCAGTAACGACGCGGCGCAGGGATTATCGCCCTGCGGGGAGGATGCGCAACTAGGCGAAAGAGAGAGAGAGAGAGAGAGAGAGAGGGGGGGGAGAGAGAGAGAGAGAGGGAGGGAGGGAGAGAGAGACGGACGCGAGGTTATACGAGACAAATGCACGCAGATCAAAGAGTGTGTCTCGGCGACGCGACGGAAGAATGAGACTCTTTCGACGGATACGTAATATACCGCTCGCATCCCGGGTGCCGTCGCCAGGACGAAAATGTAATAAACGCAAAAGTGCATTTCGCGAAAGCCACTGAGCGAGTCTGTGCGTCCCTTTCATCGGGCTCTCCACGGAAAACTTGTCGACAATCTTTTTGCACGACAACTTGCACGACAATCTTTTCAAACCTTGCATTTGCACTCGCGCGATATACTTTCAGAAGCTCCGAGGCGGGTCTCGAAAAATAAACCGAAGACGCCCGAGTACAATGTCAAATTCCATAACTGAGACTGACTGAGAGTAGGGAATAATGAAGGCGGAGGAAAGAAAACACACGTACACGCGAAGTCCTGCGGTGCTTTTCGTACGCGTCGCCGACGATTGATGTCCGAGTAAAAAGAGATAAAATTGTACGAACATATTTTCGGAGGTATGAACACGCGATAGTCCGCGCGATATTCTGTCGATTGAAAGTGCAAAAGGAAAGACTAGGCAGTGTTTCATATTTCGGGCAAAATTCCAGCCTCCCTTCCTCTGTCTCTCTCTCTCTCTCTCTCTCTCTCTCTCTCTCTCTCTCTCGCTTGAATGCAGACTTTTCAGTCCAGTTATCGACCTCGCTATTGCGTATACCGTTTGCAGAAACCGCGAACTTTGCCCTTTCATATCATTTCCCCGGTTACAATTCTCTGGCCTCGGAAATGCACGCTTTACGACGTTGCGACTTCATTTACGAGAGATGCGAAAGACGTAGGAAAAAGAATGAGAGGGAGGAAAGACAGAGAGCATATGGAAGGGAAGGAGAGAGCGATGAGGGAGGGGGAGGGGGAGAGAGAGAACCAAGTGTGAGTGCAGTGTCTACGTGTCCGAATGGTTCCTGTTTTGCGCGCATGCATTGAATGCATCACGATAATGGAACGCTCTCAAGGCACGTCGATACGCGGATATGTCATCTCCATCGGACCTAACCGGTCAGACCTCGGGGAATTCAGCCGTGATCTACCACGACTAAATGTCGTGTCTTAATTACAGCCACTAATTAATATTGACGCGTGCAATGTGACGTTAGCGACGACACGCAAGCGGTCACTATTAAATTTCATTTCGGAAACGGTTGCAATCAAACGCAGCGCGGAGAGATTAAAAAGCTGAGAAAAATTTGGTTCTGCAATGTTCTTCTCCCTTTTTACTTCCCTCCTCCCCCCCCTCTCTCCCCCTCTCTCTCTCTCTCTCTCTCTCTCTCGATGTGTATACATATGTATATATATATACACACTGTCCGGGATTTTTTGGAAACGAAAAATTGTGAAAATTAGTCAGATGAAACTGAAAAGAAAAGTCAAGTACCATTTTGCAAAATAATCGCAATAGTTATTAAGTTATTACTGATTGAAAATGACTACATCTAGAGGCTCTTTTAATTAATAACTCGAAAATTTGCGTACTTATTTGCAAAACGGAAAGGGATTTTTTCTTCAGAATGTCCTAATTTACAATTATATGACGGCTATTGTGTCCAGCGACAGGTTCAAGACTCAGGGTTCAGAGTTCAATATACTCATATCTATTGCCAGACACAATAGCCGTCATATAATTGTAGATTAGGTCATTCTGAACAAAAATGTCCTTTACCATTTTGTAAATAAGTAGGCAAATTTTCAAGTTGTTAATTAAAAGAGCCTCTAGATGTAGTTATTTTCAATCATTAATGACCTGATAATTACTGCGATTTTTGCAAAATGGTGCATGGCTCTTCTTCTCAGTTTCACCCGATTAATCTTCACAATTTTTCGTTCCCAAGACACTTTTCCGATCCCGGACACTCTATCTATATATATATATATATATATATACATGTATACATCGGCGGGAAACCGGGTCGTGACTTTGTTGAAAAGTTTCGCACATACTGTTCTTCCCGTGCCGCAATGCAGGAGAGTGTAAGCCGCTAATAGCGTTCACTGCGGAAGCGGGACTATCCGCACGCAACGCCGCGAAAAGTACACGTTAGACCGTCGGCCGTGCTTGTATTTTCAGACTCGGAGATTTTTCTCGTACCGTAGGTGCCACCCAAATCCGAGGTTTATCCCGCGATTATCCCGCGATCAAACCGCTCGCCGATTTTCGGCGAGCGCATGCGCGCGGAAGAGCGCTCCGGCGGCACCCCGCGCCTTAAGAGCGCCTATCAGCTAAGTCGAAGGATCGTCCAGTTGGATCTTCGCTCGATCTTCGTTTCATTCGGTTCACGAACACACAGACAGACAGACAGACAGACACAGAGACATACGCGACTAGCC
This sequence comes from Harpegnathos saltator, assembly GCF_003227715.2. Taxonomy (NCBI): domain Eukaryota; kingdom Metazoa; phylum Arthropoda; class Insecta; order Hymenoptera; family Formicidae; genus Harpegnathos; species Harpegnathos saltator. Next base: position 648,239 of record NW_020230040.1, read on the forward strand.
CTTCGCGGATCGATACACGATGGACTTTGCCGTCAAACAATGTACGCATTCCACACAGCATGCACGGGCAAATACGATGCGCAAATCCGATAACAATGATAATGATAATGATGATGATGATGATGATGATGATGATGATGATGATGGTGACGATGATGGCAATGAGCCGTCGGCGGGTCTCGCCGCGCGGCTAATTGACAATCGATCAACGTGCTCGGTAGCATGCCAACCGGTGAAGACCGCGAGAGATCGACATCGACATCGAATACACTTACACTCAAGACATTTCGTGCAACAAGTACAACACACTTTCTCTGCTGTAGAGGTGGCTGTGCACAGTACCTGGCGATCGGTTCGCGCTTAACACTTGGAATCGCTCTAACTGGCCGGGCCTCTATCGGGCCGAGCTCTCGCCCGGCGAGAGGAGAGGTCACCTCGGTGTTCGCGCGTGCTGGCGTGTAACCGCAGCGACTGTTGCACACGTCGCTGTTCTCTCGCTCGTATGCCGGATAAAAATACGTACGTCGGGGAAGCGAGCGCGAGTTCGCCGCTGGGTAATGATACCGGTGGGGTGCTTGTAAATGTCTAGAAAATATCTCGGCTCCCTCCGCGCGCTCCCTCTCCGCAGCCTGCCCCTGGCCCTCCCTGCCTGGCCTGTCCTCCTCCTCCTCCTCCTCCCCGTCCGGGTAATTGACTAGTTTTATTTCTTCTACGGTTGTGGCCCCAAGGATAGATAAGCGCGAGGATAGGTAAGCTCCGAACCCGGCACGGTCCAATGTACGAATTGGCCGAGCCGATGGTCCACCCTTGTGTCTCTTCGTCAAAAAATATCCTCCTCCTCCTTCCTCGCTTTTGGTCTCCTCCTCTTCCCTTTGGTCCACTCGTGACTCCACCAGCGACAAGGCCAATCGAACGACGCGAGTCCTTTGTGCGCCGGACACGCGCGCGTCTCTCGTCTCTCGTGGATTGTACAAACGGTTCTAGAGCGACTCCGAGCGCGAGACGACTGCAACGGAGAGAACAAGCGGCGTAATTCATCTGTGATGAAGCGCATCCGGGAAACTCGTCGTTCCCGTCGTTGACCGTCGCGAGTCGTCCCGGCTCGGGGTCGCAGCGGCTCCGTCGGATTTACAATTTGCGGCGAGCGACGGCGCGACGGCGCGATGAATGTCCGTCTCGACGGCGATCGCTCGGAATCACCGGCGAGGCACGTCTCGTCCCTTTTTTCCGCGTCCTCTTTCCTCCCCTTCGACTCGAGTCAATCTCGGACGAAGCGGAGCGCCGCGTAAGGGGGAGGAATGCGTTTAATTAAAAATGTTACCGTCGCAGTTAGTCGAGAGCGCGTCACGCTCAAGCGGAAACGACGATCGCCGCCGATATACACAGCGGCTTTGCCGTTGGTGGTCCCTACGATGCACTTATGCGCGAGTGGCTGCGTCAAAGGGCAGATTGCTCGAATGCAGTTAGGGGATGATGTGGCGCGAGTTAAGCGTGTACACGAAGAGGACGCGGAAGGTCGCGTTTATCATAGCACGCTTGATTCGATAAGAAGAAGGCCGTGTGCATTACCGATTCTAATGCAATTCTAATGCGCGCACTGCGCACTGGAACGAAGTGCTGCGTTGCACATTCGTGGCGGGGCACGAGCGAGACCGCGAGCAAATGTCGCGCGGAGTGTTCGGAGGCAGCTTCTTCTCTCGCGAAAGCAGCGGGAGCAGGAGTTTTCAACCGTGACGTTACTTATTGGCGCAACGAGTGATCGAGTTTACCGATTGCATCACCGCATCATCATCGACGATCATCGCGCGGAATTCCCGCCGCGCCTGAATAATTTCAGGCGAAATCGCGTTTACAGAATTTTCGCCGTCGTCCGGTAATTTGTTTGGAAATTTGGAAATTGCATGATCAATCGATCGGCCGACCGGCCAGGCCCGCGTTTCCGCGGGCACCTCGCGTTACGTCGTTAAATTTTGTTTGAGAAACAATTAGACCGCGTCCCAGCGTGAAAATTATGCCGCGAGCGCGCGTATCGAGCTACGGCAGATAACGCGCGCCCGTACTTCGTCAAGCATGGGCGATGCGATATTTCGTAGATATTCATTTCGCCGTTCTCGCGCACCTCATCGAGAGAGAGAGAGAGAGAGAGAGAGAGAGAGAGAGAGAGAGAGACCGTCTCTTCGTTACAAAATCTTATTCCCGGGGACGAGATCGTCGGAGAAACTAATTCGTTCGAGGAAATTGCAGCCGTGTGACACGTCGATCGAGAGAGCGGCAGGGAGAGCGAGAGAGAGAGAGCGAGAGAGAGAGAGAGAGAGAGAGAGGGAGGGAGGGAGAGAGAAGGAGAGAGAGAGATATCTAGAAGAGTTCCTCAAAAAAAAAGAAGAAAAAGAGGAAACTCTTGATAACCACCGCCGTATACGCGAGAATCAACTCGATAACGGAGCGGTTAGAATAGAGTTAGAACGTCAGAAAATTCACCGTGGTCCTTGATATCGGTGTTGCCGCCATCGGCGATTCAAGTCAAGAAAACGAATTCATACGTCTCGGTCTGCGGCGATATTCCGAAGAATAGCTCACGACGAGAGGAATATCGCGCGGATATTGTGCGCGAACTTGAAATTTGTGTTCGCTAAGAATTTCCACGGGTGCTCTCTCTCTCTCTCTCTCTCTCTCTCTCCTTTCTCAGCGTAGCCTTTATCCGGAGATCCTAATTTTAGACTACGGGCGTAAGATTCTATTTGCGTCGGCCGACTGAGCTTTGTTAATATCGTGACCGAGTAGCGGTAAGTTCGACTGGTATTTTGCATTGTGTCGCAGGAGTTGCAGGCAGCCAGCGCGAACGCTCGTGCGCTTGAGAGTTGGAGGTCGAGAGAGGAAGGAGAGAGGGAGAGAGCGAGAGAGAGAGAGAGAGAGAGAGAGAGAGAGAGAGAGAGAGAAACGGCAGCACTCGGCGTGCATATTAAGAGAACCTTCAGCTTCTGGTACGTCTGTAGTTCGGCTGAGTAAGCGAATCTCGAAGCAAAGACGAAAACTCGCCAGTCGATTGAGCCGCCAACTTTTTCGCCTCGTACCACATTCCTCATTCAGCGTTCTATGAAGCGTCGAATGCCGCGCGCGCAGTCGCCCATATATCGTCCATAATATCGCGGCTATATCGCGCGGGGCTCGTCTACTCTCTCGGCGGACTCGTCGTCGGTCGATATATTCGGAATAACGCAGACGCGGCCGTGCGGTATATCGATATTTCACGCGAATCTGACGTCTCGTTTCACCAACATGACCGATACGTTCCATCCGAGCCAACAAATCTTCCGACGGAGTACGCAGACGACGACGACGACGACGACGACGACGACGACGTTGTCGCCCGCATTTACATGTTTATCGCGTGAAAGCGCATTACGCCGCGGAAAAGGTGTGATCCTCGTCGGCGGCGACCGTGTGCGGCCAACTGGCGGAACTTTACAACCGAATAAGCTCAATTTGTAAAGCAAAGACCCGGACAAAGATAACTTAAAAGCCGTAACTTAACTGTCTCTCCCGCGCAGGTGTACGTAACAATATTATTACATCATTGATACATGCTGAGCGAACAGCGGCAGTTACCCAAGTCCGATCGATAAACGTTTGCTTTTGCTCACTGTGTTCGCGTAATTTGCGTCAAATTACTCCGCATGTAACGACGCAAATAGTAATTTCACGCAGGGAAGATGCAGAGTCCTTGTATACGCATAAATGAAACGTGAGATAGCGAGAGAGATTAAGGCACTTTATTCAGCCACGCACATGTGTCGACGAACCGAGTCGATAATTTTGCACGTGAAAGTTCCACGCCGCGAGATAACCGCGCTTTACTCCCACGTTACGCAAATTTCCAAAGGACCAATAGTCTCTCGCGGCGCAACTTTCGTCGCAGCTTCTGCTCGACGAGTCGCTCGCCAAATTACACCGCACACTTGCGATCGGTCGATCGCTCGCTCCAGAGGGAGAGGGGAGAAGAGAAAAAACTTGATTATCACTCTAAATCCTCCAGGTAAGATGAAAAGCTGAGGGCCGCGAAGCACAGACGCGAAGCGATACGAATGACGATAGTAATTCCGAGAGGCGACGTCGTGTAATCAACTTTCCCCGTCGCCGGCCGTCGAGAGGCAGGCAGGCCACGACGGCGAGCGGGCGGCCGGGCGGACCGGGTGAATTGCTGGGAAAATTAGCCCAGGTCATCAGTTTCCTGCCGCATTTTCGACAGGGCGCACTCGATTATTCTCGCGAGCCGCGCCGGATCAGTCAGATATCGTACGACGAGTCAAGAGCGGCCGTTTCAGAGCTTACACGAGGGATGAGATTAGCGTTCCGTCACGACGCATGCGCACATCACCGAGTCGTACACTGAGAGAAAAGTATATGATATTTGGAACTATAACGATATAGTAACTAAATTATACTCCGAAGTATCATATTTACAGTAAGTATTACCATAATATCGGTAATAATTGCGATATAGGCATAGTATAACTAGCATAGTGTAACTAAATATAATATGTTTACTAAGAATTATAGTAAGTTAAACTTAAATTATTGTATGGATACAAATATAAAATGGTAGGTAAAAGTAACTCTTTTGTACAGTCAATATTTGCTAAATGATGACAGATGTAACTATATGAATATTAAATCTCACTATATTTGTGAATGAGAAATTACCATACATGTGATAAAAGTAACTAAACAGTTATTTCAGACAATCATTGACTATATATTTTTGTTTATTCTACTATATTTTGCAGGTTCCACGAACTATAAAAATATGCTTGACGGCGAAATGAACTATAAAATATAGTGAGATTATAGTTAATTCAATTATATTTTTCTCAGTGTACGTGCTGAATAAGGCTTGCTTGTGTATCCGATGATGGAAGCCGAGTACACGGGAGGGTTGCAAAACGCGGCGGAAAAGTTCCTTCTTTTCGATCTCTCGTCATCTCTCGCTGATTTCTCTCGTTCGGCCAGTCATCGCGTAAACGCCATTGCTGCGAGGAATCCATTATAGCCGAGACTACTTATATTCCATTAGCTTGGCCCGTATGTTATCCCGCCGCCTAAACTCGCGATTGAAAGCGCCACTAAGTCTGTAAATGGTGTTCTCATCAGCGTGAACACGAGCGTGAGATCGAATCGGATTCTGTCGGAGGAAGCGCTTCGTTGTCGAACGATGCGCGATCATCCCGATCGTTGCCTATAATTACTCCGTCTAATGGCTGTCTACTAATTTAACGGCGGCGAGATCGCCGGGGACGCGGAGAATATTCGATTAATTGCGAAGCTTTTCATCCGATCCCGTGGTTGTCGCAGAGAAAGTATTCCGCCACAACGTCGTCGTCGTCGTCGTCGTCGTCGTGGTCGAAGCAGGCGACGGCGACGCGGCGCTTGAGTGCGGCTCAAGAAGTCGTGGATAAAATTAAAGCTCGAAATCCCGCCGCGCGTTGCGACGACGGCGGCCGCGATCTTTAATGAAGCGATATTGCGCGCGTCGAGCGAGCAGAGAGCTTTTTCTCGCCTTCGCGCGATTGGCACGCCGAACGATATTCCTGCTTCGCAGTGTTGCCTACGCGACGCGTTCTGTGTGCCGAGATTCTCCTCGTCTGCGGGGAAGCGGCACTTATTGCCCGTAATCTCGGTCGTGATGAAAAGCGAGTGACACGTCTCATAGTCTCCGTTCCGTCGCGATTACCGCCGGCGGACGCGACGTGCAAATGCAGAGAGAGAGAGAGAGAGAGAGAGGAGAAAAAGAGCGGTGACCTTAGTAATGGAAAAAGTTTCCGTCACGATTGCGGATTACAAAATCGATATCGTGAGGAATTGTCCATTTGCTCGCGTGATTATACTCGCGCGACGATTCGACGCCGATGCGAACCATCATTGACGAGAAACGACAGCGCGAATGGAGGAACGACAAGAGAAGTGCATGCACTGACAAGGACTCGGCGAAGGATTTTGTGATTAAATTCGCCGATCGGGTGACGTCGCTCGGGTAACCTTAAGACCGTATCACACTAGCGACTCGCGGCTGCGACTGCGACTGCGATTGCGATTGCGATTTTTTGTTTTCCAATCACACTTGCGATTGGCGATCGCGGCTGCGGCTAAATACTGTTAACATACTGTCACACGTACAATCTCAGAGAAGGGGTTTACATTCTACGAGATCTACTAAATAATAATCTATCTCCTTATTAAATTGTTTTGACATTTAAAAAAAAAATATGTAACACATAAAACAACACTAGATATAACCTTATTCTAATGATCGCCGACTTCTACATACTATTAAATAAATGTGATTATGACGAGCGGGTCACGTGATTATACGGAGTTCTGTGATTGATCGCGACTGCGGCTGCGACTCGAAAAATGGACAGCCGTCCAAACGATAGTCGCTTCCTGATTGGTCGAGGAAGAGTCGCAATCGCAATCGCAGCCGCAGCCGCAGTCGCGAGTCGCTAGTGTGATACGGCTATTAGACGAATCGACGAACAGCGGCAACGGCTTCCATTTTCTCGCTCGGACAAATCTGTTTATGTTACAGGCGGGGAGCGAGTTTATTTAATTCTACCTCTCCGACAAATTCCGAGAACGATCGAAACGAGATACTCGTGGCGTCTGATTGATTCTGCCTCTCCCCTCCTCCTCCTCCTCCTCCTTCTCCTCCTCCTCCTCTCTCTCTCTCTCTCGCGAACACTCCGCAGACGGGAGTAGAAATTATGCTCGTGTAACAAGCTCCACCACTTTTCCAGCCAGAGTTTCCTATCGATACTGCTTTACAAATACTGGTAACATATCGATCTTACGTGTCTCGGCGCTCTCAAGTAAAATAACGGATCGCGAAAAAATGAAACCCCCTTACACTGCAAACCCGAGTGTGTTATTTTGACGCGTATAAGCTGAAGCTTCCTTTGCGCGTATCTTGTCGTCTTAAACGACAACACGTTTAACACGTTTAAACGCGTTAAGTGATATCGAAATGCATCAAATGACGTGATTTCAGACGACGAAAAACGCGTGAAGAAAGCTTCGGTTTATACGTGTCAAAATAACACACTCGGGTTTGCAGCGTAGTCCCCACCCTTTACGGATGATTTCGCGCGGGAATCCTCGCGAGCGAGCGAGAGAGCACCGAGACTTATAGCGGGCCATATGTCTGCAATAATTGCCGGCGCATTTCGCAAACCTCGAAATCTTATTAAAGGTCATTACGCGAACGCCGCGCCGGCAGATGCATCCACGAAAGGCACATTCTACCGTCGTGATCTCCGCGTAAATGTAGGTCGACGAGTAACATGCAAATCGCCCGGACGTACACGGTAATCCGGCAATAACGTCCGCGAATTACGAAAGCCGCTACAATCTCGGCGCCACGTGCGGAATTAAGCGGGAACTCAATAATCATGGTGATGTAATGATGTTACAATGTCCCGATCGCAAACAACATCTTCTTGTCGTTTCGGCGTCGCTTCGTCACGATGGATGATCCCTGATCGGACATCGGAGGCGATCAGCCGAAACCGGCCGGTCGTTCCTCGACGAATCGCGATCCTCGGAGGGATATTTGCCGAGGAATAAAGAAGTGTCCGCGAGAACGAGCCGACAGCTTCCTCCCGCCTAATGACCAGCTAGCTGTGCCTGTTTGCGCGAGAACGAGAGACGGAAATCGGACAGTTATGTCGAAGAAGACAAATCTACTTGAAGTAGCGTAACAGTCTCGAGCATATTTTTCGACCGACGAAGACGACGACGAACAAACAAGACAACGAGAGAACGTCGTCAGACTGATAGAATTAAGCACCGCCCGTGAAAAGGTTGCGCGGCGGCGGCTCGACGGGAGATACTCTCCCGTTGCCAGAGCGAGAAATAACTTCGTTCGGGGCTCATTAAAGTCGAATTAATAGAAACCGCTGTTTCACCGGTAATTAATTACGCTCGTGCAGTTAAATCGCCAATTGCGATTTTCGCTAAAACTGCTTGCAATCGCTGCGAGGAGAAACTTGCGGCGAACGAGTGTACGCACGCCTACGGATAATCGATATCCCGCTCGCGAGTGCCATCAGCTACTGGACTCGCTGTAAGACCGGTCGGATGTAAATTTCCATAAATCTCGTGCCCCGCCTCCCAAATTGAAACGCAAACGTGAGCGGACTTAAGCATAACAAACCGGTATAAACGCATATTCGCAAAGTCAATTATCCCGCCGGATGCTGTGTTTCCCCGCAAATTTCGCGCGATTCCGCATGTAACATGCAAATGGCGATCTATATTTAGCGCACAAATTGCGAAGAGTTCGGCGCACGCGGGACATTTATGCCGTTTGCGGGAATCGGATTTCACGCGGTCATCGCGTCGCGCCGTTAAAAGTGTCCCGCACGTACGATGTTTCCGAGTCTCAAGCGCGCAATTTTCGATTACGAAAATTGAGGCAGAAAAAGAATAAAATAAAATAAAACGTCTCGAGGAAGAGGAAAATTTCATGACGACGTCCAGCCATATACATATGTATATTTTTTTTAATAAAAATATCGACGCCATGCAGCGTCCTCTGCCGAAATTTACGCTCGAAATGTCGACGAATATTAAAAAACCATTTCAAACTTTTCACCGAGCGTTATTCCACTTCCTTCCTCTCTCTCTCTCTCTCTCTCTCTCTCTCTCTTTTTTCCTTTCTCTTTTTTTGGCGCTCGTTAGCCACCGGTGGTTTCGTCCCCCGAGTGTAAACGTTCATTCACCGAATACGATTGTCCGCTTCGGGGTTTCCCAGGCGGGCTCGCAGGGTAAATTCGGCTCTCAACTGGATTTCCGGAGGAATAACGAATGTAGCCATACCGGTGCGAAGAATAAGACGGCGGAGGAAAGCGGAATTGGACTCGAAGTCGATCGTGAGCGTAATAAGCCCGCGCGAATCAGCCGCATGGCCACGATCGAACGGGCACGACAGGGTCTGAAGGAAGGGTCGCTAGGCGCGAGGGAGGAGGGGAAATAACGAAAGAGCGCCCCCGAGGCGAAGAACGGTGCACTTGGGAGTGCGCGCCTTCATTGCGAAAGTGCCAATTAGCGAAAGTGTATCGTCTCGCGAAAAGGATTTCGACGACCTCGTTCTGTCCCGTCCGCTGCAGCGAGATTGAATCGCTTATAACGTCGGCGACTTGCGACATGCGAGACTCGATTGAGTGTCTCCGTATGTTCGCAAGAGAGAGAGAGAGAGAGAGAGAGAGAGAGAGAGAGAGAGAGAAAGGTGGATGAATGAGAGGAGGGGGCGGGAGAGTGGAGAGGATGAGAAAATTTCACTCGGCGCAAGGATCGATTCGCCACATCAAACATCGTTCTAACTGGAGATGATGGCGCGCTGTCGTGCATAGTTTCACGTCTGCAAATTCGTCACCGCCACATCTGCGGCCACGTAGCCGATATAGATTTTCACACCGAGGCACCCTCCCCCGAGACACACGCGAGAGAGAGAGAGAGAGAGAGAGAGAGAGAGAGTGTGAGAGAGAGAAAGAGTGTGAGAGAGAGAGAGAGAGAGAGAGAGAGAGAGAGAGAGAGAGAGAGAGAGAGAGAGAGTGACTCAATCTTCTTTTTCGGCGGAGCGCATTTGAATTTTGCCCGCGGCCGTCCCGGCGGATAATCGTCGGCGGATCGTGCGAATCTGCCTCGCATATGGGAATCTGCGCACGAATATCACTTAATAGCCGCGTAATTATCATTGGCCAGCCTACTTATCGCGCCACGAGCAACCGCGGGATATCAATCAAATACGCGCGAGCGGACACGTGAGCGGGTCGTGAATTTGTACGATTTGCACGCGACGTACAGACATGCGTACAGACATGACGCAAGTATGCGTCTTCCGCACAAGCGGCCGTAATTTTAAAAGTGCGCGAATGCAAGTACAGAGAATCTCTATTAACAAGCATTACAGCGCCAAAGAGCACCGCGCGACGCTCGAATGAAATTACACTCGCAGGATCGGGCCCTCTCTCTCTCTCTCTCTCTCTCTCTCTCTCTCTCTCTCTCTCTCTCTTTCCCTCCCTCCCTCCCTCACTCTCACTCTCTCTCTCATTATCTCTCATATTCGCAATTTTAACCACTCGACAGATTTCATTTCGGAACTTCCCGAGCCGGAATCACTTCTGGCACACATGAAGATGAAAATATTTCTGGTCTATAAGATAATATTGTTAACAGTACTGCGCTTCGTTGAAATATCAATAAGATTCCGCTGTTCATTTGCCGCGATATGTTGTCTTATTATTTTATTAGACTTTCTGAACGCGCGGTAGGGCAATCAAGCGGGACAGGGCTGAGAGAAATCTTGTCCTCCTCTCTCTCTCTCTCTCTCTCTCTCTCTCGCGGGAAAAGATAGTACATATATTTCCCCGTAGAGATATATCTTTCTATTTCACGGACATGTTTCACGCCACCGTCGACCGTGGTGTCGGGCGTCAGAAATTAAAAGCCACGGTGACAATGGAAGAAAGACGAAAAATTAGCATAAACATTTCGCGGAAAGGAAGAAAAGAGCGTTAAAAATGCGTCGAATGGTGAATTGAGTTCAGCCGCGAGTGACAGTGAGTGCTTAATCTTTAATGGAATATTTTATATACGTCGCAGGTTAATTACACTTTTAGTGGCGGTAGATGCATGCGCGATGCAATTATCCATATAACGGAGGAGCAAAAAGGAAGGGCACTCCTTGCTTTACATATCTCTCTTTCGTCGCGCGTGAGTCCTGTGTAACTCGCGCGCGCGCACGTGTTCATTTTTAAATTAGAAATTCAACCGAGCGCTCGTCCACGCGTTCGCGAGACGCGAGGTTATTTCGACTCAGTTTCCAACGCATTTCGTTACGGACGCCAAGTCGAACGTCAGCGAAGTCAACGTTCTCCCGCATATCCCGTCCGAAAATCACGCAACACAACCTCGTAAACTAGAAGACATGCATGTTCCACGGCCGTTTATTTGCACAGATGTGCGCTTGAACGTGTGTTTCGCGGATTATGTCAAATATACACCAATCATCGCTTCCGATTCTATCTAAATTTCAAAAACAAACCGGCTGATGGATATCGATTTGCAGAGTACACACCCGTTTCACGATGCCGCGAACAGGATATGAATATGTGAGTTACGTATTATAACTCGAGAGAGACAAACGAGAGAGAGAGAGAGAGAGAGAGAGAGAGAGAGAGAGAGAGAGAGAGAGAGAGAGAGAGGGAGAGAGAGAGAGAGGGAGAGAGAGATGTACTACATGTACGGTAACGATATCTGTACTCGTCTTTCACTTTCGTACCCAATATGTGCCGAGCTATATGGGCCCGGATAGGACTGCATGTCTCTTCAATAATTCAAGAGACGAGACGAATTTCTAGCATGTACTCCGTTCGAAAGCACCGTCAACGGGGAATGAAACTTTGCGAAAATTCTCACGTTAGATTGCTCGCCGAGCGAAACGTTCGCGCCGGTAAAATCTCGCTGTATATTCGCCCGTTGACGGAAATCGTTGTAGATTCGATCTCAACGTACGTTTGTGCCGATTTAATTAACATTCGCGAGTCGACGAACCAAGTCGGCGTGCAAGAAATCGGCAACGACGTCGCATGACGACGCGACGATGACGAGAGCGTTTAAAAAGAACGACGACTCGTCGTCGAGCGAATTCGGGATTAAGAGTCACGATCGCGCAATAATCTGGCGAGCCGCACTCGCGACTATTCTCCGGTTTTTTCATCGTCTGCCATTCAACCGTCTCATATTTGCAATGGCCCCGTTACTACGAACAATGGGCACGCAGCCACTCAGATTGAAGCTGGATTAATTACGGAATCAATCTGAGACCTCTCCGTCGTCAGTCCTCGACGACGCTTTCCAATTTGTTACCTCCTCGTCGTTTGTCCGTCTCATTATCCGCCCGCCGGCAATGCCGCTTTTTTACGACGCTGCACCTTACTTCGCAACCTGATCACTGTCGCCGTTTGTTCGCGCGCGCGCGCGCAAGGCACTGATATTACTTTTGATCAAAGACTCCGCGCATATTGCATGAGAAGCGGTTCCTTACGCGAGATATACACGGGAAGTCGTATATTTTTTCCATTGCCTTATTTTTCACCGCACGTCCTCGACTTTTTCCTGGACTTGGTTTTTACGCTTTTCATTCGATCTTTCTGGTTTTATGTGAAAGTTCCGCTTTGATTACGCCTAAAAAATGTAACGTTTATGTGGATAAAATTTCTCGATCGAACCGTGGGGTTTTATAACCGACGAATTCTGCCTTCATCTATTATTCTTCCGTTTTATATGTGTTATTTAAAATATAGGAAATTAAAGTTATTGTATTTTTTTTAACAAGATAAATTCTTCTGTCCCTGCACTATTACAAGATATATTCGTGAAATTGTAAAGAAATGAGAAAAAACTACAATATTCTCTCCGCGTATTCACCGTTCCGACAATAAATTGACGATTTTATCTCTTTAATATAACAATGTGTAAAATTGCTCGAGGTACGTTCATGGAATTTACTAAGTTATAGAAGCGACGGAAATATGGTAATTCTTGGAATCAAATCTCGCTACGAATTTGCTATTCAAAAACGTCCCGACCGAAGGGGCGTGTCTTGACTCGGAGGAAACGTCATTCAAATTTGTCGGACGACGGAATCTTATCGAGTCGATTTCGATGAGGGACGTAGAACATGGCGACCGCGCCGGAATTGTACGCGGAGGTTGAACAACGGACCTTAATAAGATCGTGGCGGTTGTGACAAGATTAATTACAGCCACCATGAAATTGTATGTTCATTAAAACACGATATGAAGATAGGGCGAGTCAGCGCCGTTAATTAATGAAACACCTGCATTCCGAAGCCAAGCGTGCCGCGAGCGGAAGATTTTCGCACGGTGCGACTAACACGTCGCGCAGTGTTTGAAATTATACAATACAATTACCCGGCGCATATGTCGCCGGGTAATTGTATGAACGCGAATTGGATCTCCGGGCCGACGAAGTTCAGGAAATATTTGTCTCGTCGAATTGAACAGAATTATCTGCGCCGGATTATTTACACAGGAAAAGATACTAGCGAAAACTGAATCAATTATCCACCCATGCGATATCTCCGATAAAATGCTCGTTGTTCGTTACCGAAATCGATCGCGACCATTTTTTATCCTCTTTTCAATCATGAATGTTACGTCGACAACGTTCGTGATGGGGGTGTCGTGTTTACGAAACACAGGTATCTAAAAAAAACCCAAGCGATTGTGTCCATCGAAAGGGGAAAAAACGTACAATGGAATTTTGTTTAATTGCGAGAATCGCCATTTCAGATCGATATACGCCGGAATCATTTGGAAAATCACTTGGAAAACATTTCGGGCAGTCTGCGCGAAGGTTCGCGTAATCCTCTCGATTAAAGGGCGCGCGTGTTGGGTAACTTCGGCAAGATTGAATTAATTTTGGTTGCACCAATCGGCCTGCGCGAAAGTCGCGCTGCGCTCATTAATTATGCACAGTGCGGCAAACTTGTCGCCATACGCTCGTCCGTGTTACATCGTCTTCACCGATAATATGTGCTCCGCTTCACGAAAGCTCCGAGGATTCGGGGGTGGCGATGGTTTACGAATCACCGTTCTCTCTGGTATTTGTTCCAATTATTTTATTGGGTGCCTCTCTCTCTCTCTCTCTCTCTCTCTCTCGCACGCGCGCGTGTGACGCGCATTGAAGTCTCTTCCGCACGAGCCCCAGTCTCTCGCAATGCGATATTTCATATCTAAATAAATTTATATTCGCACATTCGAATATAAGCGAACTGTAATGTTCACTCGCGCCTCGCTCGATTTAAAGCATAAGTCTGCCGCCGAGGAGACGCAGACTCGAACGATTGAATTTCAGACCGAAGGGGCGGCCAATGCGGACGCTGAAAGCGTAAGCAATACGTCAAGATTTGCCAGTGCGCCAAAAAAGGAGTCGATAGTGATTGAACGCGCGGAATTGCTTCTTTAGACTGATTAAAGAATGTCCCGCGAGTAAACGAGACGAACTTTTTTCTATTGTTTTCGTCCGCGTGTAAATACCACTTAAAAGAGATGCTGGGAATAGAAGGTCAGGGCGGTAAGTGGTTATCATTTTGCAAAATGATGCTGTCAATGTCACGGGGAAGGGGGGTAGGGGCGTTTCCAATATGGCCCGACGCCGATCACTATATTGGAAAGTTACATACGCGCTCGAACGCGTGCACATTGTAAATGCACGGCGTTTAACCGTCCCTCATCCTCCTGCCCCGCTAAATAATCATACTTTTCGATCGCGCATTATTATTAAGCGGCCGTGTTATTAACCTCGATGAAACATTTAATAAATATTCGCAACGTACGCCCGCGACGAAATGAAATGACGATTAATCGAGACAGAGTAAATGAGTTTGGCAGGCAACGAGAGAGGGATTCCGCGCGATCTTGTTTTGCGCAAATTTTTGCGAGCTAAACGAAAGCGGCAGTTTTACTTGTGCTCGCGGACCTGAAAATATTTTTTACATTTCCACCTCGCAAATATTTATGCCGCCAATTTATGTGCGCCAAGGGAGTCGAGTGTTTTTTTATCTCTCGTGGGATTTGTGGAAATGTGTGCGAGATGTGAACAAACAATCAATCAACGTTTCACAGGTTTCTCCCGAAAGCGACTCTTCTCTTATCGCCCACGGGGTCTAATCAGTTAATTGTTTTCTCTCTTTCTCCTTCGTGAGTTGCTGCTCACCGCCTCATCTTTATGACCTTCTCGCGAGCTCGAGCTCCTTTTATAATTGCCAATGTCACGGGATTAAGTCGTCATAATATGGCAATCGTGATTGGGCCGTCGTCGAGGGACGAGTCATTGTATCCTTCTCATCGGAAGGAATCTAATCATTACGTTCATCGGGCTAATTGATTTCGACCGGTCGAGCCCTTCTAATCTCCTTCCGCGTTTCATTATAGTCGCGCTGCCATAAGCATCTTCGAACACGATCGATTTATTGGCCCCGTCCTAACAGGTGGATGGACTTTTATTCTGATCTAGGATAACGTTAAGCTGATAGCACGGGCTGATAATACGATCCGTATGTTATAGGGACCCCGCCGTAATAACGAGCGGAAGCGCAAAAAACCACTTGGGACTAGGAGAAGAGCGACGGAGAAGAGAAGTTGAGCTGAAATGTTGAGCCAGCATTCTGTGAGTCAGCGATTACGAGCTGAATTAAGACAGACGGAGTATACACACCGCAATCATGGCGCGCGAAGTCGCGTAGACACTTTCAGTCAAAAATATTAGCTCGGAGATATCAGCCACTTGTTGTGATGGATGAGGGTAGCCGCCGAAACAAATACTGCGAGAGCTTCCCAGCTTATTCTCGACTCCGCCATTAATCGTCGTAATCTGCGTATTCGTAGCGAGCAACCTCCTCCCCCTCCGCGTAAAACGCGAGGTAACCGCGCGCGGGTTAATCGTCTCGGAAATTACTCGGCGAAGATCTCGAAAGAGCTCCGGAACGGAACGGTTGCGCGATTTAATCGACGTTAATTGCGATAAGCGAATTACCGGCAGCCCGCTATCATGTCTGACACCGAGCCGACGCACGAGACAGAGAGAGAGAGAGAGACAGAGAGAGAGAGAGAGAGAGAGAGAGAGAGAGAGAGAGAGAGAGAGAGAGAGAGAGAGAGAGACGCGTGCACGCGACCATGGGTGCACCTACGAGGTAACATGGGTTAATAAAAATACATGGGAATGCGCCAACACAATCGGATACACTCGCACGCGTCTCAAGATGGCGTCCGCGCGCGCACGTGCGACGAATTTGAACCGGGTGTCTCGCACACCCAGCCGTTATCCCGCCGAGTGAGCCCCGAGGAACGAGATACCGGCGAGCCATCCAATTGATGAGCGAATTGATAGAAAGGACGTCACGTTATCTCTTAATCGAGAGACATTCCTAGCCCGACTCCGACGAAGGCGAAATACGCGGAGGAAAACAAAATGATCTCAGACTCTCCCCCATAGGATCTCGTCTCGCCGATCGAGTCTTAATCTCCAACCGCTACACCAAACGACACGGTATAAATGGCACGAGGGTGTATGTGTGTGTGTGTGTGTATGTATACGCGGGTTTACGTGCGTCAATGTGTAACGGAATCATAAATGTTGCTGTAATAAAGACGAGTTATGTCTAGCAGAAGACTATAGAACCGCAGAAAAAGAAGAAAGAAAAAGAAAGAGAGAGAGAGAGAGAGAGAGAGAGAGAGAGAGAGAGAGAGAGAGAGAGAGGAGTTAAAGTTGGAGCTGGCGTTCCGCGCGCGAGCAGTGCGTAAAGGACAAAAGAACAGGAGCGTCTTTTCCGCGAGCGGTAAGAAAGACGCGGGGGAAGAGCCGCGAGAATCGATAAGCGGATGGCCGGCACAGGATCGCACAGGACCGGGACCGGGGACGGCGATCGTATCGCGGTGACCGCGCCTCGATGCGTCAAACATTCAGCGAGCAGCCGTCCGAATATACCTCGAGACCGGTTCTCCTCCGCGGAGTACCTCCTGGACACCGGGAGCGCTCGCTCGCAGGAGTCGGGCGCCATAATCTCGCGAGATCCTCCGGACGTGCTGCGACGGCGGTGGCGACGGCTGATTAGCGAGCGACGACGAGTCGCGACACCGAGGTGACCCTATCTCTCTTTCCCCGCGGCGATATCGCCGCGATCACGCACGCTCCTCCGCCGCGATCGCGATCGCGACCGCGACCGCGTCCGCGTCCGCGCGATCCTTCCGCCCGGCAGCCACTGAGAGGCGAGGCTGAGGAGGGGCGCTCACGTGCGCGCCGCTGCTTCTTCTTCTTCTTCTTCTTCCGCTTCCTCTTCCTCGTCCGGTTCACGCGGGCGAGTCGCGTGCGCGCAGCGGATCGCGAGCGTCCGCGTGCCGGTGTCGACCGACGCTCGCGGGGATGGCGTGAATCGAGTCTGAACAAGGTGCAGCAGCAGCACGAGGTCGGGCGCCGGTGGTGCTCGCGAAACGCGAGGGCTCGCTCGCATCTCAACCGCGCGGCGGCTCGGAGGCGACTGGCATCCCGAGGGCTTCTGCGCCTCCTCCTGGTCGGTCGGTCGCTCGGTCGCTTGGATGGCTGGCTGGTTGCATGACAACCCGCTTGCTCTGGTCCTGACTCTCTCGCACTACCATGGGGCGCAGACGCCCCAAAACAATTGTCCGCAGTGTTGTGTATGGTTCATCCCCTTCTCTCTCTTTCTCTTTTTCTCTTTCTCTCTCCTTCCCCCCCTCTCACTCTCTCTCTCTCTCTCTCTCTCTCTCTCGCCATCCTTTTCTGTTTCTTCAGTCCTTTCGGAATCAATCGACACATTATCGGCAGTTCGCGATTACGATCGGTTACGAGTCCCTGAGTGTCGTTGAACGCCGCGCGGTTTCATCGTTGCATCGTTGGATATTGCGGATATTGTCGGGCAGTAAAAGGGGAGTTTTTCGCTGCCGGCGGGGGATGCGGTTTTCGAAGGGATAAAGTGTACGGCAAGGCCACGCGGGGCTGTACGCGAACGGAGCGATAAGAGTATTGATCGGATATCTCATCAAGATATCTCGGGGTGCTTAAGAAGTGTTTAACGGCGAATGACGGGGAATGACAGAAAATTTACGCGGGCGTAATGTTACCGCGCGAGATATAACGTAAAAAGAGTGCGGCGTCGTGTTATGTACACCGAGGCGTGTGTACTCGTCTATAGTGCGCGATAACGAGAAAATTTATAAAAAGGCCAACAACCACCACCATCGCTAGCGACATTTCGACATCTTCCTGCGCTCTCTCCATCAGCAAACGAACGCTTTTAATCCGATGGTGTGTAATCGATGCGTCTCCTCAGCCTTCCGCGCGATTTCGTCTTGCGATAATTCGTCGCAGTTGCGGCAAGGATTGCGGACGGCATTAGGGAAATCGAATTTTCCTTATAATGCGTAAACTTGAAGAACGAGATGACTTGTTCACGTTGGATGAAAGTATGTTTGCTCCGCGAAGCCGCTTATGCTTGTAATAAAGATTTCCCGACACACCGTCGTTTGCCGAGCAAAATTGCGAATGCACGACACGTCGTCCTCTGTCGCGTGTCGTTCTCGGCAAGTCTTTTGACAGGCACATTGCGCTCTCTCGAGCGCGACACTGCTCGTGCTTCGTATTCGGGCTCTCCCAGTCCTCGCACAGCATCCCCGCGGTATCCGCGAGCTCATCTCCCGCGAAAGCGCGATTTTTCTCAAGCGTAATGAACCTCGACCTCTTTTGTGCGTTCAGTCCGAGGATAATAGCCTCCCAAATGACTCAACTCGACGAAAGAAGTGCAGAAACGACCACCGAAATGGTGATTGTCTTTAGGCGAATCGCGGTAAATGTCAACTACTCGCGAGCAGATACGAGAAGAAAGTTCATCGCAAGGCGATTTATCTCACGTCTCCGTGGTTTTCGTTCGAGTAATTCGAGCGACTCGGCGGATTCTCCGAGTCAAAGCGAGCGATTAAAGAAGCTATCTCCGCGGCACAAACGGTAGGTCGAGAGCAGGTTCCCGTTTGAATTCCTCGCCGTTTCATTTCGAATTCAGCGGGCAGCGTCGCTTTCTTTCGGCACCGAACTGCTCGACGATAATCGATATGCGGGGCGCGACGCGCGGCATGTGGCAGGAAATCGCGGCGCGATCGCCGAAATCTCGGACCGCCTCTCGACCGGAGTCGATCGCTCGGACTTATCTCCGAGTATAAACGTACACAGCCCTCCAACCTTTGTCCTTCTTAGCACGCGTCCCTTAAGCTCGTGTCCGAAACCGAAGAGTTCCATGTTTCTATTTGTCTTTAGCTCAAGAAAAGAGCCCGCGTTTTCCACCGCGCTTCCTCCCCCCGCGTGCTCTGCCCCCGCCTGTCGCAACCCTCGCAAGTTCTTTTCGAACTTTTCGTCCTAATCCCCCCCGGATCCCATCGGATCCCGCTGACCCTTTGTCACGCTCCATGATACGAGGGTAGTCCCAGAAGTACCTGACCTGACGTATAGATAGCGGTTGTTGTTTGAAAAGAATGACTATGGTAGAAAGTACCAACCTTGTAAAGCTTGAGTTTGAAGCTTGACGACGCTACGTTGTTTAGTATTTGTTTGGCAGCCGTCAATAGTGAACGCTCTCAGTGAATTTGTAAACATGGAAAAAATTGGTCATCCTTGTGTGATACAATACTTTCATTTGAAAGGCTTCAGTCCAATCAATATGAAAGCGGAGCTAGATTCTACTCTGGAGGAGTCTGCTCCTTCGTTTACAGTAAAACAGTAAAATATTGGATGGCAGAGTTTAAACGAGACCGTACGAGCTGCCAAGACGAACATCGTAGTGGTTTGACCACGCCAGAAATGGTGAAGAAAATCCACAGAATGGTATTGGATGACCGTCGACTGAAAGTGCGCGAGTTAACAGACATGTAAGGCGTTTCAAAAAGTGCCGTGCATCGCGTATTGACTGAAAATTTGGACATGAGAAAGCTGTGCGCAAGATGGGTGCCGCGATTGGAAGAAAAACAGCGTCGTGAGGACGATTTCAATCGAGTGTTTGGCGAAGTTTCGCAGCAATAAAGCCGATTCATAACCATGGATAAAACATGGGTCCATCACTTCACACCTGAGACGAAGGAACAGTCAAGACAACGGACCAAGGTGGCTTGATGGCTATTTTGAGGAGCTCGACGATTCCCACCCTATAAACAGGGTATCGAAGCTATTGAACATCGCTGGGAAAAGTGTTATTGAGACTAAAAGGAGACTATATAGAGAAATAAAGATATTTTTTCCCAAATTTTTTGTATTTTCTTTGTTAGGTCAGGTACTTCTGGAACTACCCTCGTACCGCGCGATCGAGGGCCG
The DNA here is from genome assembly GCF_003227715.2 of Harpegnathos saltator. Taxonomy (NCBI): domain Eukaryota; kingdom Metazoa; phylum Arthropoda; class Insecta; order Hymenoptera; family Formicidae; genus Harpegnathos; species Harpegnathos saltator. The sequence continues at coordinate 668,189 of NW_020230040.1, forward strand.
CTATCAATCAATTGCTAAACGTAAAGACAAACGGCAAGAAAAATCGCCCCGAATGTTACGAAGATACTTGTGGTCTTGTGTACACTTGGGGGTGTGAGGGGCGTAGAGGGGAGGGGGGAGAAAAGTATAGAGGGATTTTATTTGTCCCCAAGGATTTGTCCCCAAGCTGGCGGAAGACGCGCGATTATCAACCCCGGCGGCGCGAGACGAGGAGGACATCTATACATATTCATGCTGCTTAAGGTGCGTCACGATCCGACAAAGAGATGCGACGCCCCCGTTGACCTTTCGCCATATTTAATGCACGGCGAGAAGCGCGATCTCTCGCGCATTGATCGCGGTAGATAAGCAAGAGGAGTTAAATATCGGAGGGAACGCGACCTCTGGCCGATATCGCCGCGGCCACGTCGACGACAACCGTCGCGCTGTCGCATGACGCCGACGGCGCGAGAGGCGAGATTATTGCTTCTCTCTTTCTCGCAGCGCAAAGGGTTCTCGAAAGATTTCGATTAACTCGCGCTCACCAAAGTGTAGCTTAACGTCCGGTTAATGCACATTCTAACGCTGTACGCTTGACGTGACTTTTAAAGTTCAGAGTATCGCGTCGAGAGGCTCCACGCCGAACTTCTCACGGTGTGACGGCTTCATTAGCCTCGTAAAATTTCCGGATGAAATTCAGCGTAATTCCAGAATCGAAGGGAAGAGCACGCGGGGAAATTAAAGGGAAGGTACGGGCACGGTCGGTAGTTTCCGGCTGGCAGCCCGAGGAAGTAAACTAGAGGTCGCGCGTCGGATTTAGCGCTAAATGTGCGATTAGATTGCAAAAGCCTGAGTCCGCTAAATAGAGCTTTCGTAGTTGGGTTTGCGGTTACATCGGGACGAATCTCGGCGTGAACTTTCCGCTAATAGTTCAAGCAAGCCCTTAATCTCCCCTTGACTGAACACTGCACTTTCCGTTCTTCCGCTATTCGCGGCGATAGATCGACTTATGGAGATTTTTACGAGGATCGCCGTCTCGCTCTTCTCATCTCCGGCAGATATACTCGCTCCTTTCGCGCTGTGTCGCATCGAGAGACGTTGGCGGTGTCATCAGCTTAAGGCATAACTCAATAAACGGCACAATTTCTGCTTCAAACTTGTCGCGACCGGAGACTCCCGGTGCACTTCAACCCTCCCGACAACAAAAGTGATTTAAATCTGTCCCCGTACGCCCTCGGGAATTGCCGCGTACGAAGACCGAGATAGCCAATCGCGCGGACACGACGAGTCTATGGTGTATTCAAACAGCCTGGTATGCGACGCCCTGCGTCGTTCGCTCGTAATTCGAGTGAATTTTTTAATACCGGTTAGCGTACCTCGCACGAGTTTTCAGCTGGGGTTATCGTTACCGCGCGGTGTTCGCGTGTCGCCGTATCAATTTCTCGTTAAAGTTCGTTAATGTTTCGTTAATGTGCCGTCGCATTATATCCTCGTTAACCGTTGAGCTTCCAGTTTAGAGAACGTGCGATTCTGCTCGGGCTTGCCCCGACATGCATTATTCGACGACGTGGTTATGATAAGCGAACGTAATTTGTTTTTCATTCCTTTGGCGATGCATAAATGGGACTGAGACCTCTTGTCAACATTGTTGTTGTTGCAGTATATTGTAACGACGTAACGAAAATAACAACGTCGGGGAATCTCGACAATTCTCGACAATTTACATCGACAATGCGTTCGCAAAGTGCAGTTCGCAACGTGCAGAATGTTCGTCGGGCGCTTTGAACCAGTCAAGGCGAAAATGAAAGTCGAATAACGGAATAACGACGATGACTTTTTGCTGGACTATTCAATTTTTACGGGAGCTTCATGACGCGACGGCCAAACGAATCGTCCGAGGTTATTCTTGCGTTGTTACCGGTTGATAACAACGCAAATGAGAATTGGCATTGCAGTATCAGCGGTTTTAATAAACGCATCTCGATAATAGCCAGAATCATTTTAATGAGTGTGCCCGCGCGAAGCGCGGACACTTCATTAAATTCTTAGAACGGCAGAAATACAATTACGGTCGCGCGCGGCATTTTTTAAACGGAGGGAGGGGGAGCGGGGTACACGTAATATGAATCGGGGAATATGTGTGATTTCAGTTCCTGTTATAACATAATAACCGAATCCGATTTTGCGCAGTCGTTTAAAATCGCGAACGAGAATTCGACGGGAATCGATAATTAATTTGTCGAGGGCGACTCGATCAATTTGTGAGATGATCCTTTGATGGATATCCACTTTTAATACCGATACGTACTATTTAAATAGTTAACGATTTTTTAATCCCTAACAGAAGAGGTCTTCGTAATCGATACCAAATTCAGCTGCGTCACTCGTATTTTTCCTTTCTTCGTATTTCCTCGATTTTTCGGGCGTAGCGTTATCTAGGCGGAAGAAGTACGTGTAAATGTTGTTAAATAAGAGCAACTTAGGCGATCCCTGCGGACTTGATCTTTAAGTCTATGATACAACTCCGCGCGAGATTTCTCAAAAGCTCGCCGAGCTTTCGCCATACGGTCGATAAGGTAGGAAAGAAAGCTCTGATCATGATACGGAACTCATATCATGAGGAAAAAGCTCATGAGGCAACTACCTTACCAACTGAGGCAAGCATTCTCACACGTGCGAGGAGTGTATCGTTCCAAAAATTGACGAAACTTTTCCATAACAGTCCACGCACTTTCAGCCGATGATAAACGACGAATTATCATCGTGCGCGAAGATACGATGGTTATCACAATCATACGAACAAGTTTGACGAAAAATTCGGGCTGTAAAGTCGGCTATTTCTAACCTATTTGAAACCTCGCTATTTTTTCGAAGATAGATTTCGACAAAGTGACAGGTCAGACTTCAACGGAAGATTTTCTGTAGGACGCGTTTCTCAATGAATATACCTATAGCGTATAGAGAAGCGATCGATATTGGTAGTCTATTTTTTTTATCAATGACTTTATCGCAAGCGCATCTTTGCTTTGTGTTACTTACGTGTGTATTCCACGCACCTGGAAATGCCTCATAGGGCACGCATAGGAAGTTGAATGTAAGCTAAATATAAAATTGATACGTGTTAGCGGCTGATATTTAAAAAAAGAACGGTCAAAGGTAGATCTGGAGAGTGATGGAGAGGGGGAGGGGAGAGGCGGCAATAAAATAAATAAAATTTTTTTATTAAAACAGAAACTCCCGTTTCTGTATCTACCGCGCGTCAAACTCGATTTCCCAGGTTGGAAGTTTACGGTATTAGGCTCGGGCGATACAGTGAAAAATAATTCGGCTTACGAGCGTGGAGGCTTCCACTTCCCTCCTGTAATACCTTTGTGTATCTAATATTGTGAAAGATACATGATCAAGCGGCTTTATATGGCGCACATTATATAAGAAGGTAGCGCGCTCAATTTTATACAGTTTATCATCCGCGGCGTAATCGACAAGGCACCTAATCGGGAGGTAGCGCGCGTAAATAATGTTACTGAGCGAAGCGTCGGATTTAGAAATGGTATAGGGGGAACTTACTCGACAGGCTGAACACACGACGCACGACAGGGAAGGAGATACTGACTGTTGTCGACAGCGACGGTGATAATTATTATTAATTATGGAACTCTTCCTTCTTTAATTATTAACTTTTTCCTTTCTTCCTGCCTCTCTCTCTCTCTCTCTCTCTCTCTCTCTCTCTTTCCGTGCTAAACCTTCAATCGCGTCGTTTCCGATGAATTGGATGCTGTCGGATATAATCCGCTTGATTTATATATTTAAATGTAAAAATAGGTCACCCGTGGCGCGTATCGCGAGCTCGTCCTCGTCGAGAGTTTTTGCCGAAACTGCAGTTTACGGCGCCCTGTTCTCTCTATTTGGTCACACTCTAATCTGTTTACGTAGCGTATTATTCGCGCGCCAAACGCGCATCGAAACGTATACCGCGCTACATCTTTAATGCAATTGTCTTGTCATCGGATTGACCCCGATATCGCGAAAGGCATGACTACGAATTTATCGGGACGTACTACGCTGAATTCAATTCGTCGGTTTCAAAAGCCTAAATCAAAACTGGGTGACAATCTGCGTTAATGATGCGCGGCGCGGAATAAAAGAGCAGACTTGAAAATGGGGTAGCATTCAGTCGCGAACTTCTGGTATTTCTGTTCGTCGAAATAACGAGAAATTGAAGGCTGCTTGAGCGCGTTGTTTGCGCTCTCGGATATCTACCTCCTTGCCCCGCCCCGGCACTTCAACTGGGTTTTTAATACGGACCGCTCAGTGTTTCGAGCGGAGAAGACTCGGGTCTGCTTGCGAACGCTAAATCGGGTTTCCGTTCTGTTCGCTAGCGTTCCCTTCGCATCTTAGATTCTTGGATATTCCTCTTCACGGGGAAAGAACGCGATTAATCACGCCGCAAGAATAATTGCTCGCGTCCACGGTGTTTACGTCGCGGAGCGGAGCAGTATTTATATCCCGATTTCTTTAGATAATCTTCCTCTACGGCGTGGATATCTTGTCTACTAAACTATTCGCTTGTTTTTCTTACAATCTAGCCGGGAAAATCGGTGATCATTGGTGATGTTGATTTGATTACTTACGTGTAGTGCAGAATTAAAGTGACAGAAGTACAAAAGGCGCACCACTTACCTGAAACAAGAAAATTACAAAATATCTTGAAAAGACTGCTCATCATCGCCGCGAGAGATAACGGTGACGGAAATCAACTCCTAAATGGACTTTGTGAATTATTGATTTAAAAGTTGACTTCATTTTCGCAGACCTCTTTCTCGCGAAATGAGCTCGCCCGAGATTTCGCACGAGGGAACGCGGCAGCCTGAAAAACATGCGCAGCGCGCGAGTAGAAAGACCCCCTTCCGGGCTCCAGAGAAGGATTTTAGGGTAATCGCGATCCGATCCATTTTCAATTCCGCCGATATAGCGGCCGCGTCGCGAGCTGAATGCATAAGTGATTTTTGCATCGAGTTAATGAGCCGCCTCGAATTCCATTTCGCGATTATTTCGCGGACGGCTCGACGATCTCGACTAAGCTATTTTGGGGTGGGGGGGGGGGGCGGATTGCCGGCTGGATACGTATTAGCATAATCGTTGGACCATAGGAATGAAGAGGAAGCCGTAGAGACTGCCGCAGAATATCCAGCCGCGCGAGAGAGAAAAAAAGATTTCGCCCCGACTTAACAACGAAGGTACTCCAAAGTTTCCCAGACTTCGGCGCTGTCTGAAAGCGCAACGTAATGTGATATCCGCGCGGTCAGAAGGCAACTCCCTTCCCTATTCTCCCTTCCCGGTAAAACGCTCTTTGGAATACTCCTCGGGGATACTCCTTTACAGTACCCTCCGGACGATAACTCAAGATTTCCCCCCGAAGACAGTCGAGATTACATCGCGGGAGATAAAATGGCGACACCCGCACTTTCGTGTCTGAATAAATACGACGTGCGCGCGATTTAAAATCACTTGCACCGGCATATTCAAATTGTGCCGCCGACGGGGAGATTTGCAGAAACGCGCAGCGCAACGTGTAGCCGCAACTAATGCAAAGATATGAGAGCGCGTGTCTGCTTTAATAACGCGCGCGCGGTAATGACGAGGTCGCCGCTACTTTCTCTCGGAAAATGGACGGCGTTCGCATTTCGGCCGCAATATCGCCGTAAATTCGCGTGTAATAGCCGGCAGACGGCAATCAAGCTCGCCGGCGACGCGAAATTTACGACGTCGCGCGCAAGAGTCGCTTCTTCTCGCATTGCGCAAGCGAGAGAAGCTGCAGGAGGGATCCGTCAGCCGTGTTTTGCGGATTAACATCGCGCCACCTTGTTTACCGCGCAGTTTTGGCAGCCTCGAGTCGAGCGAATAACACGGCCGGCAATCAATAGCGAAAGTCCGCGGCGGGTATTTATATTAAATCCTCCCTGTCTCGTCGCGCAGAGCGCGCGAACAGCGCACAAAGTGTCGACGCCTTTGCTTTTCCGACACGTCCTAACGATCGCTATCGGTTTTCGATGAAATGGCTAGGTGCGCTCGTTCCCGACAACGCCGGTCGATACATAATCGAATCGCTCGTTCTTTGTAAAGTCATTCACGATGCACTCGCGACGGGACAAAGCGCCTGCCGCGCGATATGCGATGAAAAAAGCCGCTAATGATATTATTAATCCACCGTGACTTCTTTTGTTGACGTGGTTTTCTTTAGGAGCGCCACTCGCGGGCCACTCGCTCGTTTTATCCACGCGACGAAACGCGGATACGCGCGTCCGGAGGAAAGCTCAAGCTGAATCGTCCCAGCCGCGCGCGCGACGTTCCGTTGCATGGGGCGTGCTTTCTAGTTAGCGTCATCCAAGGCGACTTCTAGCATCACTTCTGCTTTCCATTTACTCCGCCTCGCTGTGCGTGTCGGCGACTTTGTCGCCGACGAGTCGACTTTGGCCGACTCCGCTTTTAGAGAAAGCCGGGCTTTTGGAGAATGTAGCCGGGCGTTTTCCATTTACACGATCCGTCTCAGCACAGCTGATGTAGAAACAAAGCGACCGCAGCATCGCGTTCCTTCGCCAGTTTTAGACCCGAATTTTTACCCCCCCCCCCGTGAGGGAAAATCCAAATCGTCGCGAGGCTATGAATACAATCGCGGAGAGAGAGAGAGAGAGAGAGAGAGAGAGAGAGAGAGAGAGAGAGAGAGAGAGACTACGGAGTCCTACCGGGACCTCGGCCAACTCTCCAACGCTATTACTTCCGAGATAAATGACTGATTCGAGACAGCAGTAGACAGCAGATCGCGTTCCCCCCGGAGGAGGATATTTTACGGCCAAGCCGACTACCTCGAGTGACGACGAGCGCGGACGAACCCGGAATCGAGTCCGCAGCTGTGATGGAAAGCAAACGAACCTTTCGTCCAACCTGAAAGACGATCTGGACAGGTCGCTCCAGGCGCTCATGCTCCGACTGCGCCTCCTGCAGGACTGCTGCGGCGCCAGCAGTTTGCTGCTGCTCCTTCGCCTGGTGGACGCCAGATTCTCCGCTTGAAAGTACACTCTGGGCGTCTTCTGCTGCGATGCGTTCGGTGGCGTCGAGGTCGGCGTGACCGCCGTCGAGGTGTGCAGTTCCGGCAGGGCCTCGTAGTCCCATGCTCTGGCGCCCATATCGAGCAGGGGCACCGACGAGGCTGCGCTGGAGCCACGGAGCGGGTCCCGAGGCTTGCGGTGATGAAACAGGGCGAGGAGCTGACGGCACGCCGACTTGTTGTTGTCCTTCCTCCTCCGCGCCGTCGGCAGCTTCACCTTGAAGCGGTCGCGGCACCTCGGCAGGACCGCCGCGACGTCCGGCCGCGTCCCTTCCTCGACCACATCGCCGCCTCCAAAGTCCTCCGATCAATCGGTGAGACGGTCGCGATCGAGCGAGCGTCGGCAAGCGCGCCGTACGAGTCCGGAGAAACGCGTGATCGCGCGGTGACCGCGACGACGAAGAGTCGACGAGTCCGTGGCAAACATGTCGGGGGAGGATATAATTCAGGTACCTGTTGCCGCGTCAGCGATGATCGATTCGCTTGCTTAGGAAGGACCTGTCTGCCGGTTTGCTTACTCCTGGCCGGTTTCCCACACGGTTTCTCGCTGCTTCTTCCTTCTCCCCGCTTTGTCTCTCGTGCTCCCGCGCGATTGCCGCTTATTTGGATCCTTGTAGCTCTTTAATGTCCCGACGAATGATTCACCGATCCTCTCGAGCAACGTGCCGATGGAGCACGATTAATTTCACCGTGAATATTTCAAAGATTTATCCTGTTCATTCGAGTCGTCGAAGTTAAGCTTCAAGAAGCTTCACATAGGCTCGAATTGTTCACAGAAGCGGTCCAACTGTCCAACCGTTCGGATTACTCTTCTCTTGAAGAAGGTCTTCCAGAAGACAACTGACGAGAACGTCAAACTGTTTGCAGGCCCAGGTACATCATGGAAGATTGCGTGTGCTCTCGCTGTTCTCAAGAGAGCCGATTACAATCTGATTAAAAAGTTTCGCTGCGTTGTCGAGAAAGCGACGGGGCGACGCTTCGGTCGCCGTAACGGGGCGAAAGTAATTTGGCAAAGGACCCGCGAAAGTAATTTCGTTCCGCTCGCACGCGGAAGGAGCTCTCAGGCGGTGTCTGAATAATTCCGAGCTTTGTCTCGAGATCCGGCGAGTAAATTCCGCATCCGGCAGGAATATGCGAATGCTCTTCCGAGCCTAAGTGCTTCGCCGTTTCCCTCGTCCTCTCTCAGAGAACGATACGGTGGATACGGTGGAGCGGTGCGCTTGCAGACCCGCTGATGGATCTCTTTGATGGAGGTACTTTCGCTCTCGGCTCTCCAAAGCGCTTTCTCGTCCTTCCTCGAGGAAACTGAAAAGTATCGAGGCTCGCCTGCGGCTGTCGTGCGTGCGTGACCTCCCTGCGTGCGTACACACACACACACACACACACACACGCGTGGCTCCCCACAACGTCAACAAATATTCATCAAAAACTCCTCCGTCAGCCTGTCACGTGAATTTCTCACGGCGCTAATTAATTGACCAGACGCTTTTTGAAAAGCGTCTTCTGCAAAAAGTTGCAAGTTCCAACAAGTATCAACAAGTCTCTTAGAGACTAACAACGTCTCGAACGGTAACAAACGGGGTGAGCTGCGTATCGGTCATGCGTATACTCGTCTCTCTCCCACACAGTTAAGCTGCTTAAGGTATAACTTTCAGCAGAACCTTCCGCGTGTCGGTCGGCTCTGATCGCCGAAAATGCATCGAAAAGCGCGGTTTAAACGGTAACAACGATCGAGCGCGTACGTGTTAACAGAAAACCTCGTCCCCTGGCCGAACGTGCCTGAAGCTTCGAAGCTGAGAACGAGAAGCCTCATGAGCGATCGCTCTCAACACACCAGGCGATGCACTCGCGTTCGCTGCCTCGATGATCGCTAATAACAGTAACAATCGATCGTAAACAACAGAGGGGAGCGCGTGCGAAGCATTAACGCAGCTTGCGCAACCACGAAGGGAAAGCGTATTCGACGACGATCCCCTCGGAATCGTCGTTTCTATTGATTCGCTGGCGGAGCGTTTCGCACAAATCCGACGGAGCTCTCTTGTACCTCGTGATCTTCGATTGTCAAAAGTCTATATTCGATCGAGTATTCGCAGCCTTCACGCAGCAGGCTGCTCTTAAGCAACGTGTGCTGAGCGTTTATTGTTTCGCGTGTTATCACGCGCAACATATGTCATCAGTCACTTTCATTCGGATCGCCAAAATGAGTATCCATATGTAGAACGCGAAGAATGACACGGGAGAGGGCTCGAAGCCCGATCCATTCGTGATAGTCTTCAGGGCCCAGCGATGTCTCACGTCGCGTCGCGAGCACGCGCGCGATTCGCTCGAGATGACGGTCTCCTCCTCAAGGGTTCCGGAGGGAGGAAGGTCCTGCGTATGTACGACGCTGCGATTGATCGTCGCTACCGCCGCCAATAGCAGTCACAAAAGCGGGTCTCGCGACACCTCGTTCGCACGACACGTTTCCGTGTGACCCGGCCGACGTCACATGGTGGTCGAAGGTCACGCGGTCGGCGGATTCCTACGGCGACGAGGACGCGTTCCTTTCTTTCCGCGAGACCCGCGAGATCGAACCTCGACGTTTCGCCATGACGGCACACACGCGAATGTTACATCAGCTTGCTCCTCGCTCCTCACCGTGCACCTGCAAATCCCGCTCTCGCGTATATCTCGCGCTAATCGCGAGTTTCATGGAAACTTCACTGATCCGAGATACACTCCGAGCTTCGTCCAACAATGAGCGGTTTGAGTACAAAAAAGCGAGATTCGTTTTTCGTGTCTCGCACGCAACTTTGCCGAACGATGAGTAAATCTGTCCTTAAAACGGTCCTTGGGGTGAGAACTCGTTTGTCGTCGGTGATGAAAACATGCGCGATCACTCAAGTCCCTCGAGCACCAAGCAGCACTCGTTTCGCGCCGAAAGCATGTCTCCTCGCACAAATCCCACTTCGGGCAACGGCCAGATCGGTTGATCGGCCTTCGGCTGAGAACGTCCAATTGTGGGCGTAGCGAGAGAGAGTATCTCCCGAAATTCCTCAACGACAAGGGTCTGTGGACTCGAAGTTCTCGTTCAGACAGCAACAAGCCGCGGTGACAGTGGACGCAGATGGCAGCGTCTCATGAGGACAACGTTCCGCTGTCGCTTCTAGAAGCAGTCGAAGGAGGATCGTTATCCACCTCGTCGTCTTCCGACTCGCCGCACTCGAGAACAGGCGCCTGCATTGTCGATGCCCCCGCCGATATTTAGGTACAAAGGCAAGCGACACGCTTCGCGACTTAACGATGAGGCTTTTGCCCGATGAGGGTTTTCTCCCCCTTGTCCTCTCTTCGACGTATCGCGAGCCTCACACACTCGCGATGTCTCCCAACCGTCGGGCCTCCCTCCAACGAGCCCGGTCCGTCGTGAGATCTAACGGGTGTCGCGTCCAACTGGAACGGTAAAATGCCGCATCGTCCTTGACATTCGACGAACGCGTTCGTCGTGTTCCACGGCTTCCACGAGGAGACGACTGAGATCGTGAGAGAGATTTCGAAGAGGAACCTATGCCGAGAAGAGAGAGAGAGAGAGAGAGTGGTCTCGACAACGGTCACCGTTCAATTCAACAAGCGACGGCTATCGCGGTCGCACACGTCGCGAAACGCACCAGGCACGAAACACCAGAGCACCAAACGTCCTCGTGAACAGTCCGTCTCGTGAAGGGTGGAATGGCGGAAAGCGCGCAAGCCTCGAACGCTCGTGTTCTCCGAGCCGATGGCAGCTTTTTCGCGACGTTAGAGAGGAGGCCAGCTCGTAGCTCACTATCCCGTACTGCGGTACACGCTAGCGGTTTTCTCTCGCACGCCACCCCCTCTTGCTGCCGACCTTCCAACCCCCGTTCCACCCTTTCTCACTAGCTAGCACCATCAAACGTTCTCTCTCTCTCTCTCTCTCTCTCTCTCTCTCTCTCTCTCTCTCTCTCTCTGTCTCACTCTTTTCCTCCCTCTCTCGTCTCATGCTCTCGTTGCCTCTCCGTCTCTACCATCCCCACGCAGAACACAATCGTCGTTCATCTTGTTCTCTCCGGTCGACATCGTTCTTCTCTGTTTCACCTTCGTCGTTGCCGTCATCGTCGTCGTCGTCGTCGGCGTCGTCGTCGTCGTCGTCGTCGTCGTCGTCGTCGTTATCGTCGTCGACGTCGCCGTCGTCATGAAAGGGCGCGCATACACGCACGTGGCGCCGCCGTTGTCAAGGCGACTGCGCCACTTCGGGCTACATCTGGGATCTACTCTACCTCCTGTGTCATCCCTTGGTGATCTGTCATTTCTTCTTCCAGTTTGTTTTTGTTGATGATGAATAATCGCGCGGCATTTAGACAAATGGCGGTGACATGCTCGATTCATCTACTTCCCGACGGAGATCCCGCTTTCCCGTTTCGTTATCATATTCTCCCCCGTGATCGAGCGGCACGAGTGGAGGGAAAAAGCACGAGCTTTTGTAAGCCCGCTTGTTTTAAAAACTACGCGGTGCGCCGAGGAGAAAACTGCGCGGTGCGCGCTGACGGAATTACGAGTATATTTTTCTTGCCGGGGTGAAGGTGAAGACCGACGTTTCAATATTTTAACAATTGAACCGAATACGGTCTTACCGAGGCGTAGCGTTGCTCTCTCATTTTCCGACGTGTATTTTAATATTGTTTAATCTGCTCGTCTGTCTAACCAATCGCTTCCTGCTCGATGAATTTTATGAATGAGTTTCCCTGCTCGAGATAATAGTTCAGAGTGGGTTTGCGCACTTTTGGGGCGGTGGATTATTTCGGAGTAACGTGACAGGGGATGAATGGACGGCGCTCGGGACGAGACAGCATCGATTTGCACCGGGCAGCAAGCTAAACTTGCGTGTCGAGCTTGCGCCGTGGCGCGGGCGGAAAGCTTGAATTCCAAGTGAACCACGTGGGTTTGCCATTGTGCGTGCCGAGCTTGCGTAGCGAGGGCCGCGGCGCGTGACCGACGCTTTTAATGAGACTTTCTTCATGCTCTTTACAATCTCGCGATCGTTGCTCTGATGAATGTCCCCCGGTTCGTAACGCGATGAAGCTTTTTATAAGCGGGATGCTTGAAATCGGCGCGTAAGCCGAGCGTTTATGTCACCGAAAGGAGAAAGTAATCAAGCGACGCTTGTCTCGAAATTTGCATTCGCGAAGATGCAAGGAGCATTTCCAGACGTGATTTCCGGTGAACTTGTGAATTTGTCGTTAATGCGGACGAACAACGTGCCGACGAGGCGTTCGGAAAATGAGCTTCTGCATAAGCAAACGCTACGTGAGCGCTTTATACGCGTAAAAACGTGGAAGTAATCGCGGATAACAAACGAGCGAAATATACGCAGTTCCGCTTAAAAAATGTATCGCTCCCCCGCCGTGCATTCGCTTTTCTTTTCTTTTCTTCTGGATAAATTACACCAATTGCGTCAATGGAGTGGAAACGTTAGGCTTGCACATCGGAGGGGGAGAGGGTACGGTTCGAATGATGCGAGGTGAATCTTGTAAAATAATTGGAACTTAATAGCCATTTCCTCGTCACAGCATATCGGTGGTTGACTTTGTTTGACTTCGCTGTGGTCATACCAGAAATAACGTTTATCTTTACAGTTATCACGCTACGTATTGAGAGAAAAGAAATCATTCCGCTATATGTACGCGTTGATATTTTTTTATGTGTCGCAGGTGTCTTCTTGCATTTGTGCCGATACGCGAATAAAACATCATGTTGTTCACTCACGCGTTGTAATCTACATAAATCAACGTATGGATCTATAATTTCGCGGCTCTTTATTGCTAATCCCGCCGATGCTATTGTGGATTTAATTACACCGGCCGAGCGGGAGCGATTTAATGCATAATTAATGCAGTTCTAAGCGCTGCGTTGTTTCTGCCGCACACACAGAGAAGCCAGCTCCGAATGCGTACGCAAATTTCATTAATAACATTTCGTATCGATGTAATCGAAAGTTCATCCAGTCGATCCATGATTAGTGATATTCGCAAGAGAAACTCGGACGGGGCGCACGTCCGTAGAGTAGCCGCAAAGTGAGACGCACGAAACCGGCGAGTGAATGTCGCGACTGATGAAAGTTAATTATTTAATCACGAGTTAACGGCTAATCCCTGACAATTGACCGACGGTATTTTCGTTCGTCATGAAGGACGGCCTACATAAATATGTGAGACGTGTATAAAGAGCGCGAGCCCGGAGTCAAGCTTGCTGCTCATAAACCATTTATGACGTACGGCTCGTTGAAATTCGTCATGAATTTCTCATCATCTCCTGTGAGCGCCCGCGCTAGTTAGACGGCACGATCCATTTTTTGACAAATCCCCCTGAAAGCCGTGAGGGTACCGAGGGAGAATGAGACGTTCCATGAATAACAAGATAGATCTTGCGGGATCTGACTAAAGCGTCGGAGGAAAGCTCGAGCCTTTTACCGGAGGAGCGAGCCTTTTCGCTGAATGCGGTGTCGTCGGTGACGTGTTTTTTCTTTTCCTCTCTTCTTTTTTTTTTTCCATATGACACCGCAGTATCTCCTAATGTATCCCGAGCTAACAGATTCGATAGGATACGATGAATCTTAAACGCACGACGCAGGATAATTTTCTTTTTATTTTTTTTTTCAAATAAATCCAAAGAGAAATTTTTCCCTCGGATTTTACCTTTTATTTCATTTGCCTACGTATAACACTAGCGGTGTGCTTCATTTAAAAAAAGAAAGATGCCGTGCGTATATTCGGTCTATCTAATGTACGTAATGCAGCCTATTATCGAAACTTGAGCTTTCGTGGACGCGCGAAGAGAGCGCGATCTAGGAATCGCCGGCAGCATCCGCGACAGTACGAGAGAAGAGCTAAAAAGCTCGCAAGCTTCGGAGGATGCTGAGCAGTCGATAAAGCAGACGCACGTCGCATCTGCTTTCCGGTCGATCGGGACGACAATATACCCGTCGTTGACCCACAAAATGTGTATCTCTTCGCGCGACAATTTCAACGAGTGGCGGAGCACGCGAGAGGGCGACCCGAATATGTGTTAAGCACGCTTCATTTTCGGAAGAATGCTGAGCGCAAATAGACCAGCTAAGCACCGAAAAGAGAGCACTCGGTCTCGGGATAGTACCGCAAGCTCTCGAATAATTTTAGGAATTCCTGCTTTAGTGGGAAGTGCTCTACTTTACCAACATCGGAAATTGCACGGTAGAAACGAAAAAAAGGAAAGAACAAGCCCCGACTAAACTCCAGAACGCAAGTTTTCGTAGAAAAATAGGGGTGCGTGTTTTATCGTTTAACAAACAAAATTTCCCAACGGTTGTTTTTACAGGTTTGATTCTAATTGCGCCGTTCGGTGCGGAGATGATATCGCACGGAAATTCGACGGGATCAATCAAATTACTACTGTGATCAAAAAATAAGGTGAATTTGTTTGTAAAATGGAAAACCTTTATTTATTCTTCCAAATCAATTTCATCGCCTTCAAAGTACTCCCCGTCCGACACGATGCACTTATGCCAAGGTTTTTCCAATCCCCGAAACAGTCAGAGAAGTCTTTTTCCGGGATGGCCTTTAATACTTTCTTCGATTCGGCTTTTATCTCCTCAATCGAGTCGAAACGGTGTCCCCGGAGCGGTCTTTTGAGTTTGTTGAACAGCCAGAAGTCGCACGGTGCTAAATCAGGCGAATACGGTGGTTGTGGAACAATATGGGTCGAATTTTTGGCGAAATGTTCTCGAAGAATCAATGTAGTGTGGGACGGTGCATTATCGTGGTGCAAAAACCAAGAATTGTCTGCCCATAATTCTGGCCTCTTGAGGCGAATAGCTTCACGCAAACGACGCATAACACTCAAATAATATTCCTTGTTAACAGTTTGATTTCCTTGACGTGGCTTTCATCGGTAGATGTCGATGGTCGTCCGGGGCGCTGTTCGTCTTGAACTCGTTCTCGGCCTTCTTTGAAGTCTTTGTACCACTTGTAAACATTTTTCTGCGACATAGCCTTATCACCAGAGGCCTCCTGCAACATCCTCAACGTTTCCGCGGCAGAATATTCATTCCGCAAACCAAATTTAATGCAAATTCTTTGCTCAACGAAATCAGACATAGTAAAAATCGAAAAATTCACTTTTGTATGTTTGCAAAAACACGTATAGCTCTGCAGCAATTGAATATATTGACATGAAACTCTGCATAGATGTCAAAGACAGTGCTACCAACCCACCAAAAAATAATTTCATGATTTTACAGTACCCGCGAAGTTTAAATGAAAAATTCATCTTATTTTGTGATCACAGTAGTATATTCGTACACGCGGCTGATGCAATTATTTCATCTAACGCGCCGTTCGCCGTGATACTTCGCGTTTGATCAATCCGTTCTCTAATCAACCTCAAATTCCTACGTCAAATAAACGTGCGAAAATATGCGAACGATTGAATTAATCTGACCGAACGATCATCCGAATTATCGCACGCGAGCACGCGAAGCTCCGTGATTGCCGCATTACAATTTTGCATATTTTGCATAAACGCGTTTGTCTAGCCGCCGGACAACTACCAGCATCTGTTTTATTATTCCATTATTCATGCTTACTCGGAGTCGGCGAGATAAGGTTATTGTCAATAGAGGGACGCTCTGCAACGGGGTGGGCGAGGCGGAAGTTCGATAGCGACGAGGATTGCGCAAAACGACGAAGCGCGATCGATTCTTCGCCGCTGCCGGTATCGAAATTGATCAAAGTCGCGTTGTAAATCTACAAACAGACCGGTAATTTATGCGGTATCCAATAATCAATTAATACGCCATTAAAAAACTCATTTCTCAAGCGAATTGAATTCTAGGCAGAATTCTAACAGAACCTATTATTTTCCGCTTTCCTGTTGTCTTTTCTTTTCCTTCACGCAGATTGGCACGACGGAGATTGTACGAAGCTCGCGAGCTCCCGCCGCGCCGGAGAAAAGGGCGAACTTTGACGCACCGTTTTCCTCCACATGACTTCTATACGGGAATTATATGGGACAGCACGTTCGGTATTACCGTATTACAGTATATATCGAGTCGTATTCGCTATGTTCGCGACGGATGAACGACGTTGTAAATAATTGATGAAGAGTATCGAAAGCAATCAACTCCCGTTATATAACATCCCGTGCGGCAACGTTGATATTCGAGAAAGATCGCGAAATATCACGGTGTTTCACGGTTATAATAAGATAACGATGTGATAAGAAGCATTTCTACATCGCGCTGAAAAAGGAGTCTCTCTCTCTCTCTCTCTCTTTCTCTCTGAGGGAGTGGAACAAGATGAGTCGGTTGTGTTGCGGCAAACGTGGATTGTTCCCTAACCGAATAAATTCTTAATTCCATAACCCACATTCCTGAATTGTCTGGCCGCATCTCTCGATGAGGAGGTCGCTAAATTAATTGATGCATTAGTGATGTACTCCACGAAGCATGTTGCGGCTGAGAACGTGGCCGGCAAACGTATTCTAGAGCACGTTCCCAAGAATATCAATACTTTAGTTTGCCGCAAGTATAACAATCCCGTTTGTTCCGCCGACGGTATACATCCCGTGGACTCTTATCGCTCACGATATCTCTCGTATAAGCCGCTTCCCTAAACAGAATCTCACTAAACAGAAGAATAAACGTTCTGCCCGTTCCTATGTGGAGGTTCCACAACGGAGGAACTTGCATATCTATCATGCCGGGTATAAGACTATTCAGGGTGTCAAGCATTCCTCTCTCCCAAATGTAACCCATCAGTCCCACGTATTTCCGATTCGCCCATTAATCACGTGCGTTGATGTGCAATCATCGATTTGCCTGCTGCACGCCCAGCAATAAATTACGCAAGAATAGTACGCAAATTATTGCTCAATAACACCATATCCTCGTATTCGAGATATCCGGGAAAAATACTAGGAAGCGCAAATTTTAGCCTCGGTCGACCAAAGTTCGTTAGTGCTTCTTCACGACGACGGCTAATTATGAGAGTTGTGTGTGATATTTTATTCTCCTTTTACGTCCATTTATGCGATTCACTTGGTTTCTTTTATTAATAATACGCGTAATAACGCCGTGCTAAGACGACATAATGAAAGTCGTCTGATGTGAGCGTAGCGCGAAACGTGCGTCGAAAAATGTAACATGAAGAAATTGCCGGCGTTATAAAGTGAAAAAAGAACGCCATTTGAAATTGGAAAAGGTGCCATTTTCCAACCTTCGAGAGTGCATATTACATCGGACTATTTGCGAACGAACGGAATACGGAAACTGAAACAAAGCACCTGTTCGATCAAAATACATATTAACGACGATATTATTGTCCGATAACAATGCGTTTCAGCGCTTTACCGTACTCGTAAGCGATAATTAGCGGCCCCGTTGGTCATGATCGGCTGAAGGTGCTCGCTTCGACCGGCATCGACTGAAAATTACGATCGTGTGGAAACGAGGAAGCTACTGAGGAAGGGACCATCGAAGAAAATAAAGGGTCGCGCGATATCGACATCCGAGTCGCGAGCACGTTCGCTTCGTCCGATACTTGGAGCGATTTTAATCCAATGAATGTCGTACGACGTCGTTATAACGCCCAACGATGCAATCGAACGAGCAACGGGATATTATTGCGACGAGATTGCGACGACATAATACACGCGGAAAAAGAGAGAGAAAGAAAGAGAGAGAGAGAGAGAGAGAGGGAGAGAGGCATTCCTAAGACTGAGGGCAATCTTAACGAAAAGCCTCTCGACAAACGCCGACGAAGCCGAGCAGCGCCGTGTCAACTACAAAAGGGGAAACAACAATGCCGAAAGTTCCGTGCTCGCGCGAGAGATGAGAGAGGAGAGAGTGAGATAGGGATAGAGAGAGAGAGAGAGAGAGAGAGAGAGAGAGAGAGAGAGAGAGAGGCTAGCCCGCGGGACATAGCAAAAATAGAAACGTCGGTCGATATTAATCGTGTCAAGTGAGTGTCCTTCCCCTCCTCGGCTCCGAACGCAAGCACGAAGACGCTTGCAAACGTCTCCGTCTTTCTTAAAAACTGTGGAGGAGACCAAGTGCACTCTGTCATTTAATTCCGTACGTTTACTATTAATCGCAATCTTTCGCGAGGACTCATAGTCTCTCGGCTGATCCGCCTCCCTCTCTATAATATTCGAGAGTTCAAGAGAGAGTCCCTCGTAGATTTAATTCTGTCCATTACAATGTATTGTTAACTTTATATTCGACCGTTTATTCAATTTATATCTTGTCCTAAAGATGTAGAACTGTTGTTTTTTTAACAAAACAAAATAATTTGTCAGTCACATAATGATGATAATAATATGCGCAATCTAAACAGAATTCATTTTGGAAGCGCAAACACCGCTGCTAGACATTGAATTGAATCGTTCCAAATATATTCATACGAGGGTAGTCCCAGAAGTATCTGACCTGACGTATAGATAGCGGTTGTTGTTTTAAAAGAATGACTATGGTAGAAAGTACTATCCTTGTAAAGCTAAAGTTTGAAGTTTGACGACGTTACGTTGTTTAGTATTTGTTTGGCAGCCATCAATAGTGAACGTTCAATAGTGAATTTGTAAACATGGAAAAAATTGGTCATCGTTATGTGATACAATACTCTCATTTGAAAGGCCTCAGTCCAACCAATATGAAAGCGGAGCTAGATTCTACTCTGGGGGAGTCTGCTCCTTCGTTTACAGTAAAACAGTAAAATATTGGATGGCAGAGTTTAAACGAGACCGTACGAGCTGCCAAGACGAACATCGTAGTGGTTTGACCACGCCAGAAATGGTGAAGAAAATCCACAAAATGGTATTGGATGACCGTCGACTGAAAGTGCGCGAGTTAACAGACATGTAAGGCGTTTCAAAAAGTGCCGTACATCGCGTATTGACTGAAAATTTGGACATGAGAAAGCTGTGCGCAAGATGGGTGCCGCGATTGGAAGAAAAATAGCGTCGTGAGGACGATTTCAATCGAGTGTTTGGCGAAGTTTCGCAGCAATAAAGCCGATTTATAACCATGGATAAAACATGGGTCCATCACTTCACACCTGAGACGAAGGAACAGTCAAGACAATGGACCAAGGTGGCTTGATGGCTATTTTGAGGAGCTCGACGATTCCCACCCTATAAACAGGGTATCGAAGCTATTGAACATCGCTGAGAAAAGTGTTATTGAGCTAAAAGGAGACTATGAGAGAGAAATAAAGATATTTTTTCCCAAATTTTGTGTGTTTTCTTTGTTAAGGTACTTCTGGGACTACCCTCGTATCTGCTTAGAAGGGCTTACGTTCACGGCGAAACCTATTCTGAGATGCGAGAAAAGATTTAACAGCGAATTCGGTCGCTTGCACTAGTGCACACTAAATGCGACCAATGCGATCTCTTCATAATCGACTTTTATACTTAAGATCGTATTTGAGATTGTTATAAAAACATCTTCAGTAACATTTTAGCTAATAAAACGATCCGTACAGATGCTGTACAGATAATTTTACTAGCTAAAAGTATTTGAAGATATATTTAAGACGATTTTGTAAATATCAGAACGGACTATAGACAGGTCTTGGTAGCACTCAGTGTGCACTAGTGCAAGCGACCGAATTCGCTAGAACATTCAGTATTTGTCTACGTGTGTCGACGAGAGACGAGAAGATCGTATATTTACATCGATCAGTCTTTGATCGCATTACCGACGAGTGGGTGGTTAGTCGAGCGTCGAAACAAGATTTCGATGTAAAGCACGAAAATCACTTTCTCGGTAGTGCCTGAAACACGCGACACTGCAACACAATCCTCGATGGCGGAATTACGCGATTTAGGAAGCCGAGCACGCGGTAACGCAACACGAAATACACATTGCCGGCTCCTCTTTTTTCGATTTCGCCCCGCAAACGAAACAAACATTTTAACGCGCAAGCGGACAGATGCGGGAAATGTAAAACAAACATAAAATCCCACGTATCTCTCGGGCCGAAATTTCAGAGCAACATAAACATTAAAACCGAGAGGTTTAATGCACCGCTCCATCGAATTTTTCGACACAAACGCGAATTATCAACAGGCGTTTGCCGGATCTGCGGCTCACGCTTCATCGGAAAATAATGTTACGTTTGCAAATTTTTTCACAAGAGATTCCGCAGCTTCACACCGAGCGACCCAGCCCTTTAAATTAAACGAAGCCTTCCAGCACGCGAGGGGAGGCAAACGCATCCCCCCGTTGAGATACATCGCCATACCCGACGGGTAATTTACCGTCTGTGGAATCGTCTCACATAAAACCGCGGCGAACTAGTGCCTCGCGATGTCGGATATTGCGAACGGCTCATCCTAATCGCGAGGGTCGCGTAAAGCTTCTGGAGCCGCATGAAATGAGTGAGCTGTTCCTCTGCCGTGTGGTGCATGTGTTGTATCGCGTTTCCAGTGGGAGAAGATACCATCTCCCGGGAACAGTTGGAATCACCTCTGATCTCGTCCGGAATTTCCGCTCGGCAGCAAGCCTAGGGAATAAAAGTATCTCGCGCGAAAGAGAAGAAAAAGGGGAAAACAATTGACGCGTAGAACATTCGAGCCATTTGCACACGACTAACTCTGCAGCACGACGTGGTGATATGCAGAGAGGGAGGGGGAGGGGGAGGGGAGGGGGAGGGGGAGGGGGAGGGGAGAAAGATACGACGCTTGTATACACACACACACACATATACGCACATACGTATACACATACATTCGCATTGGAACATTTTGTTGTTGTCGCACTTCCAACTTGATTTCAGTTTCACGAGGTGTAGGCGAGGAGCGATGAAAAATTCACGTTTGCGAAAAGCCACCCGTTGTAACGCGCGATTTTTCCGCTATGTATGGCCACGTGTCTTCGTGCGTCGTCCATTACACGAGCGTCTCGCGAGACGGATGCGTGTACGTGTCAGTTAACGCCGGCCGCGCACGTGTATAACCATATGATGGGAGAGAACTACCCTCTCTACGGGAGTGTGGTATTGATTCTTCCGGCAAACGAATGTGTTCTTTACTCTTTCAGTTCCGCCGTCAGCACGCGCGTTCGACGGGTTTAAAAATATCAATCTACTTTGACGCTGCAACGACGGTGCACCGAACCCGCGGAGAATGCGACGGGAATATAACGCGCGACATATGCCTCGTAACAAACTCGATTGATACTTGTGCGGGAAATTAATCGAACTTAATTAGATTACAAAAGATCCCGCAATGTGTCCCGTCGCGAACCGATGTAGCGCGAATACAAAAATAACCGCGTCGCTCGCTACGACTGAGGCTGACGTCGATCGACTGTTGTAGTTTTGGCTGTCAAAGCGGCGAGAGAAGAAGTTCCTCCCGAGCTATGACCGTCGCGTTAATTCGACTCGAGTCTCGAGTGTGGGTCGTGCTGCTCCTGCATCGAGTCCTCGAAACTTCGTGTAATAATTTGAAAAATGGCAAACTCGCACGAGAGCGAAAACGACTTCTCCAACTTCCTCTCCAAACTTTCATCCCACAGAGTTGGTTTAATTACGGATTTATCGGAGAACCCGATTCCACCGAAAGCTGGCATGCGCGCGCGTAAAACTTCCGGAGCATATGTTCGTACATATTATATCAACCGCAACATCGAGAAGCTTTTAGCAACGTGCTATGCGCAATATATTATGACAAAATTACGCATCGCATTCGTCCGGAGAGATGCGTCCGCTCGAGATCGCTCGCGAGGTCGGCCGAAGAAGCGCATGTTAGCCACGTCGCGTATTTTTTCCCTATCGATTTCCTTTGTGTTTGCTTGTCTTGTCATAAGAGAACCGTTAACCGCCTGCAATTATCCCATCGAGTCGTTGTCTCGATGGAAAAGAGATAAATGACATGTTAATTGGCGAGTGATTAAAGCGCATACGCGGAAGCCACGCGATATATTATATTTCGAAATATATCGAGGGATACCCGTTCGCTGTTTAAACGATGTTATTTAAATAACCGGCCTCTCTCTCTCTCTCTCTCTCTCTCTCTCTCTTTTTCGGTGCTCTCTGTTCGGTGCTTCGTCGAAACTACAGAAGTGCAACAGCTTTATATTTCAACGTGAAATATGTGGAATCGAAAGTGTAAAAACAATTCTGTTGAAAGGAAATGTTCGTTCTTGGAAATTGTCATATAGCGCACTTTTTCATCGGATATTTTTTATAATGCGTTTAAACGGAGTTACACGGAATTCATGTAAAAATATGTGAAATAGCCGGAGACACGTTGATCGATAAGCCACATTCACCGACAGTTTTACGAAGAGCGTTTCATAGACGTCAAAAGTGCGCAAGTCACTTTTATTTTTTTATATTGCCGCCGCACCTGCCAAGTTTTGAACCAAACAACAAGTCGAGTTTTACGAGTTCGTTTCCATTTAAAGCTCTAGAATTCGTCGCGCTCTAATTTATAATGTACGCCGTCGGTTGGATAGAGAAGTTCTTTTAATTGCTTTTCTGTCATCAAGCACGAATGTTGGACCGCCCATGTTTCGCTTAGCTGTTTTAAATCAACCAAAAAAAAAAAAATTCAATCCACGCATTCAATTCGCGAGACGACGTTGAGTTACCTCAGAATTAATTTCACTCTGCATAATATCTCGTTAACTTAAAGAAAAGCTCGATAATGATGAAAATCGCGTGTTTCCAAGCGGATAGTACTCCGCGCAAATTTATTATCCGTGAGTTTTCTGCGCGAACGAATTATGAAACCAAACAGCAAAATCAAACGGACGAGCAAGTGGGGATGAACGCGCGTCGCTCTCTGCTATATTTGTATTCAGTGAAATAATTCGTATATTATTAAGTACTGTTAAAAAAAGCGTCGCGTTCCATCCCGACTGCACGAGAGAAAGATATTCATCTCGCTGTCACAGCGAGATGTTAAGCCCCTCTTTAATTCGTTAAAATAATCCGTTGATTATTTGGCTCTACTTGAGCTGAGAGAATGCTGCTTCCCTTAATATTCAACGACACGAAATTCAATTACACGCGAATCTGAAAGCGAAAGCTAATCAGGCGGAAAGGAAATCTTAACGACGGAATTATTCAACATTCGTCGGTTCAATATATTATGACACGTCAGGATTGACGGCACGACCTGACGGAAACGAGTGTCGAGAGTTTAGCGTTCGCCAAAGTACATCTCGGAAGAGAGAAAATCTCTTCAAACATGCAAATTCAAGAAATAAATTTCCCCACGAGTTCATTATGAAGCATGAGGACGGGAAAAAATTGACTCACCGTTCTCCGTCATCGTTGAAGGCGTAATCACCCAAGATGAGGTCGCGGAGACGGTATCTCGGCGGCAGGATGAGAGGCAGGCAAGGATCTGGCTCGTTCATTTCGCGGATATCTTTTGACAATTCCACCGTGCACGATTTTGCGTAACTCTTTGCTCCCCCGACGGGAACTTCAAGAGAGGACACTCGAGTACACAACACTACAAAGCGCGCGTCAAAATCTCCCTTGAGCGTTTATTAATTATCACCGCTAAAGTTCGTGAGAGATAATTTTCGTCAAGGTCCACTGCTCATTGAGACGCTTCGCATGTTTACTTCGCGCAAAAATTCAGATTCGAGGTTGTATATTTAGACTGTACCAAAGAACCGCGGAATACATCACGTTATTTGCCGACAGACGTAAATCAAATGTGTGTTAACAAGATCGAATCCGCGCGATTAAGTGGTATTTTCGCAGATATTCCAAAAGGTAAACATACAATTTGCACGGATCGAGTTCTCATCGCGTGCGATTAAAGCGCGATAAATTTCATCGTCGATACACGATTTCATCTCAATTACGTAGTCAATCGTTACAACGCGACGAAAAGTCTCGACGAGAGGAGAGAAAACGGCGCGGATTTTCTCGCTACGCTTTCCAAAGAAGCATCCAAAGAAGCGACGCCACGCCTTGATGATGACTCGCGTCGCGCTAACGAGCACCCGCGAATAGCGGCAAGTAGTACCGAACTATGAAAAACCACACAGTCGACAGTCGACCTTTGTGGTAGAAAATACGCGGCGATTAAACTCGTTCAAATTCAAACCTGTGCGTGCGCGCGCGCGCGCACGTGTGTGTGCATAATCGAGGTATATTACAGATCTGCTTTCAGATCTGCTTAATGGCGAGTGAATTAATTGGATCGGCGTAATTCAACGTTTCGTTCGCGGTTCAGATATATTCAGCGGTATTTTCTCAAAAAAAAAAAACAGCCGCACACCGTGAGCGTAATCAGGCCCGTGTGAATATTAATTTTCGCAGGAAGCCTCCGCGAGGACGATGAAATTCGCAAATGAGCTCTATCGTGTTCCTCGGACTGTTATTTACCGCGAGAACGTTACCGCGACACTGATACTTAACGGCTCTAAATGCACCTGGAGAAACAACGATTAGCCGCGGAATTATACTAATGACTCTGCAATTTAATTTAAATTAATCCAATTCAATTTAATTTAATTCGTTAACGAGTGACGAACACGACAATTGCGCGGGGTTGGGTTCGTCTGAGGTTCGTCATTTTGCGATCGAGGGTCAGATACGGCCAACGACGACCAACCACTCGCGCCGGCGGTAACGACCGGAGCGAATGCGATGCGCCCGCTTAGACTCTTGACCCATTGATCTCAGGAAAGCCGGGAAATTTGAAGAAAGTTACGCGGGCAACGTGACGTGATTTGTATTCGCTTGCGCGTCGCTGCTTCCACCGCTGGAGGCGCGATGAAAATCCCGAGGAAACTTTTCTCATTCTGCGCGGGAATTCCCAGCGCACGCGGCAGAAAGGGGCATTCAACATCTTGAGATTTATCTCTTGCTCGCGCGAGTCTGCTACCGATCAAGCAGGGATCTTGTTTACGTCCTTCACCGTGTGTGTTTACATTCTTCTTATACTATTACGAAACGGATTTTTTACGATGAGAAAAGGAGACTGCCCGTTCCATAACGCGCGCTCTTATCTTGTCGCTGCGCCGAAAATTCTTCCTTCTTTTTCGGCCGTATCGCACGTCGATGTCGTACGACCTTGCTTTCGTCAGGCCTAATCTTACTCAACATCGGCGCTATACCGTAACCTCTTCTCGTACGTATATGATCCTCGAAATGTCCTCGCTTCTGTCCCAATTAATCGTCAGTGCTCGAGCCAGAAGCTAGCATCGATCCACCGTGATAAGCGTGATGTTTTTGCGAGGACTACCGTGTTCAGAGGGGAGGGCCAACAAATCACTAAAAAATTAAAGAACGCTCTGCCGACGAGATCGATCGGAGAGATACTCGAACACGTACGTAATTCCATCAGAAGGACGATGTCCTTCGTGAAAATCGTCGTCTGAAGTCCAATCGTTTGACCGCACGGCAATCGATCTCTAAAGACACGAAAAAAAGTGAATGAAATATGTATCAGCGTGTATTCTTGGTCTGTCCAAGTGGGGAGGGGGGCGGGGGAGGGGGGTGTTAATTAAAGCGAAATTGGTTTAGGTTGATTATTACACACACACAAGCACGCGCACACACGTGTGCAATCCTCACGTAATCCTTCCGCCCACGACAAATATCGCAGCGTAATGTAGCAATCAACGTAAATGTTTAACGAGAAGAATGTAATCCACGAGAGTCGACTCAGTTGCAATTTTAATACGTCCCAATGAACAAGCGCACCTTTCGGTCTACACGGCCGGTCGCCGGCCCACGTAGAGTCCGATATTTCTAACTACCGAGTCCCGAGAGTCTTTCAGAAAATTGCGTCTTCAAAGTCCACTGCGCACCGCGACACGTGCGTACGACGCGAACACCGCGGACGAAGGAGGTTCCCGCCACAGTCATTTCGGAAAACGCCGGAAATCCCGCGGATACGCGCGCGACTCGCGACGCGCGACTGTCCCGCCCCGGCGCGCGGTGTCTCGCGCTCGAGCAGCCTTTCGAGTCTTCCGCACGCGGTTTCGCTCGGTCAACGATAGCTGAACCTGAACCTGAACATCGCACGTGCTCGTTCCGGCGCGTTCGAAGCGCGCGCCCGACGCTTATCCGACGGCGTCTCACACTTAAATGACGACGCGCCGCGCCGCGCCGCGTCGCGCCACGCCGTGGCCGCGGCGATGCTGCCTACGGCGCCCACCGTCCTACCACCCTTGCCGATCGTGCACCACCTTGTTGATCAGTCCGGGGAATACTGAAACGTCGACGAAAATAACGCCGCGGCTCTGCCCGACGAAAAAAGAAAGAAAAACAGAGAGAGAGAATGAATTTCCGCGATCTTTTATGTGTACGGCTGGTCGTTTGTTGTACAATCGTTCCCACCGCTTCCTGCTACATTGCGTCAACACGATATTTTCCATTTAGCGTCCAAATGGACCGTTTTTTTTGCGGTTTTCCGCGGTCGCCCTACCTCGCGCTCGTTACTCGCAATCGCGTTCTAATTCACGTTTAGATGAAATATATTCCTCCACATATACATATATACATGCAAGCCACGCTTGCTTATTCGCAGCGTGTCCTCTATTTTTGCTTGCTCACAGAGAAAGAAACTTATAGTCGAGCCTCGCCTTTGTCATTAATTATGTCGCAATGTAATGTTCACGCGAGGTTTGCGCGTCGTCTTCCCTTCCATTTGTTTTCCGCCGTATCTTTTTTTTCCACGCGTATTCTCGGTAATATATGGACATAATAATAATAATAATAATAATAATAATAATAGTAAAAAATGCAAAAGTGACAATAACAAAAGTGCAAAAAAGAACAACATTGTAAAAATTAAATCATAAACGCAATATTACGAGAATCACGCAATATCAATTCGACCCGAAAGTGAGTATAACATTGCATATTATTCCTAAATAAATTTTTTATCGCGTTAGTATCCTCATCATCTGCTGAGATATTTCGTTGTTTTTATGCCGGCCAAGACCCGATTAATAAGAGATATACGCGGGTAGTAGAACTTATATTGAACAAAGAAAGGCCGAGGAAAATGCCTGCGCAAAATAATTGTGAGACTTTTTTGTGTCACGGCGCGGCGGCATCGCGACCCTCTACGATAACAATGACGTAACCCACCCTCGTCAATTTTCCAGAAGAGCGTGCGAAAATTTACACTTGTCGTGACGCCCATTACGGATACTGATCGACACACACGAGAATTATTATGCCTCATAAACGTCTCTCTCGATCGAATTCCGAAGGGTATAAAGGTATAAAGAACAAGCGAATTTATAGGGATTCATGGTAAACTTGCGGCGTATAAAGTAAGCTTTCTTCGACCCTCCCGAGCTGCGAATTCGAAACTTGTTCACCGTTCGCAATGAAATATTAAACTTGCGCTGCTGCCATCGTAACTTGAAATACTTGCTTTAAGCTTCAAACACACAGATGTGTCGCGATGTCAGAACGCGTTATACCATTTGTCATCCACATTTAAAAAAAGTCCCCGACGTCTTGATAATGAAACAGTCATTCGGAACGCGATCTTTCTCAAGCGTGCGTTTCGAAAGTCTTCCTCTTTCCTTTGTGTGGCCGCCGCAATATTCATTGTAAGCATTATTTGCGCACGAAAAACTTTCCGTCATTCCCGAGAGAGCGGCTTTCCATTAAAAGATATTGGGACAAGTTCACGCAAGAATACACTTATCCGTAAAGGAACGAAGCACGCGAACTCTCTGCTGACGAGAACACAAGAGTATGTCGAGATTTTCCTTCATCCGCGTTCTTTTCATAAGATTCGTCGTTACTATTAAATTCGTGCTCTTAATTTGCGCCAAACTTGCGTCGGAAAAAAAATTCGCGTTATGCACACAAATAACCTGAAAAAATACATTTTACAATTTTCGAGACGGAAAATCTCGAACTTTCTGTCTCGAAAATTGTGAAATAAACGCGATTCAAGCGTTCTCCGCGGTAAATCTAAGAGCGCACACATGCCGCTTGCATTCGTAACCAACGCGATAAAATAAATATAAGATGGAAGAAAATCTTACCACAGTAAAAATATACAAACGCCGCACACGCTCTCGGCAATCTTGCGCAACTCAGTAAAAGAAAAAAGATATGTCGGACGTGCCAGGTATTTACTGATAAAATTTTGGTTATTTATCGCTTTGCTCGCGTCTTCTTGTCGAAGGTTACGACAGTATCGAAGCTATTTCCATCAGCCCCCGCTCGCGGGTCACGTCTAAAAACGGAACGCCGAGATGGAGTTTAATCGAATTCGCAAAATAACATATTCTGTCGCGCCGACAATAAAGCCAGAGAAGTGCACGAAGCATCCGGCTTTCCACACGACATTACATTTCAAGGGCGGCTTCTTTAGCGAGCTCGAAATCGGTCTTCTATCACCGAGAGCGAGCACACGCGATAAGTGCACTCTCATTATCATGCATATACGCTGCATGAAAAATGAAGATTTACCGCAATTAAAAGATGGAATCGATAGCTCGATAGAACGGCAGCATTTCGAGAATTTCTTCATCTCATACGACGTCCCGCATTTTCCGTTTTCGCAAAAACGATTTAGGCGATGAGGCCAAAAGCACATCAAGTCGTGCATTAACGGGAGCAATCGCAACGCGTGTCCGCGTGTGTATCGGGACTGCATTATGCGAATGGGTGCAAATTGCCGCGGTAACCGCTCGTAAACATTTGAAGTACACAATCAGTTGAAGTGCATCCTCGAAACGGCGGTGTCGACTGAGCACTTCATCTAAGAAGAGCACGCTTTTATGACGACTTACAAGTAAATGACCACTTGTGTCTTGTAAACGGGTTTCTCTCCATTCTCGCCGAAGCCGTATAAGTTATTCTACTTGCCGCGAACTATCCATTCATTTTCCTCCATCCCTCTGTATTTTGCGAAATTATTCCCCTCCGATTGTTACACGAGCAGGTTTCGCTCCTTTGTAAGCTCGTATAATATGCGAGCGATTGCAAGAGCGCTACGAAGCGGGCGGTACAATGAATGATCCGAATAAATCGTTTAACTTCATAAGGAGAGAGCGTCTGTTACGGAGGCTTGAAACTGAGACCGAAGTTAACTCTGAAATCTCTGCGCTTTCCGGTGCCGGCTCGAGTTAAATTAGGTTTAAATTTCAAGCCGACGTAATGACGACTTGCGCGACTTGGAAAACTGTGATAAATGCCAAAGGGAAAAGAAATCTCTCTCCATCAAGGGCGCTTTCTCTATCCGATCGTTCTTGTGATGGTCTTTTCTCTTTCTACGACCATTTCAATGGCACGTTTACGATAAACTATTATTGATGACCATCAACCGGGACAAATGCAACAGAATGAAGATATATTGCGTTTCATAACGCGTTTTACCTTATGCAGCGTTCTAGAGCGTTGAATTAATAACAAAATTTCCGACACGGTTTTTCATATATGTTTTTATCACACTCTGTAATAATTCCAGTGTGACAGAAAGTAATTTTTTTTCAAATAACTCATATAATAACAAATCATTTTTCAGAGAAGATTCGTTTCGCGATAAAGGACAGAAGTAGAAAAAAAATTAATCAAGAGAAATCTCAATAATAAGGTAAATAAGATTGAAAGTTTTTGCAGAGTTACATCTCTCGTAAAGCGATATGCAATATTCAAAATTATATGCTCAACGAATACAACGAATACGCGTCTAGTATCTCTCGAGGCCATTCCCTTTTTACCATTGGTAGCTAACTCCTCGGCGCGCAATTGCGCTCTTCGCCGACGTTGCCTTTCAAGATTCGCAACTGCGGGTAACTGGACATCGCTGGTAGCTAGATAACATGTGCCAGTATCGATACTCGATACTCGGCGGATAAACCAAAAATATCGAGTACTGATACTGCAAGACAGTCCTGACCGCCTGCGCGCGTTCCGCTCTTCACCATCGGCACGTATCTCCAGGTCGACGAAGACGTCGTCGACGCCGTCGATGCTGACGGCGGCGACGTCTGATTTTGTCGATAACGCGCGGCGCGTTATATAAACGTCAAACGTCGGCGCTTACGTAACGCGAGGTTTGAAAACGACAACGACGACGACGACGACGACGACGACGATGACCACGACGGCGACGACGGCGACGGCGACAACAGGCGAACGGCGCGTAACGCAACGTGCAAACTGTCGGTCGTGCAAGCGAAATATTTACACGTTCATGTAATCAGACTCTTACGCGCGCGATCGGCTGCGCCCTGCCCTCTCCTGCGACTCCGCAAGGTAAGAAGCGCCGTTTCGTAACGCGAGCACGAGCGTTTCAAAGTCAGCGAGTGAGTCTCGGTCTTTGTGAATACATCGTGAGAGCTGTTCGTAACAAGAGCCTCTGCGGAGCTATCGAAGGAAGCCGAAACATAAGAGCGATTATCGATATGCATTCGGTTCCCGATTTACGTGAAATCAGAGACTCTGCCGAGACACTCGGCAGAGACACTCCAAGTGTCAGAATAATATTGTAAAAAAAAACGGCGCAAAAATGTACGCAATGTAGACGAGAGGCGTAGGAAGCAGAAGAGCCACGAAGACGTTTTCGCAAATTTTCGCGCGTACGCCGATCTGCTGGAGACGTCGGCTCCATTCGGAGACACATCGATAATCTTCGACGGAGGTGGGACGTGCATCGTCCAGGAATCCACGCGGCCTACGACCCGCGCGTTTCTTCTGCCGTTCCCTCATTCGAAATATCGGCGACATGTAATTCTTATCTCTTGCACGCTCTCCCGCCTCCCCCTTCCTCTCGTAATCCGCCTTACGTAATGATGGTAATGTAACCAAATGTATGTAACACTTGCATAAGATAGCCCCCTACCCTACCTACGCGTCAAGCGACGGCGCGGAGCCGCGGCATAATCTATTGTTTGGCAATAGTTATGGTTCGTTGTGTAACGGACTAGTTAACGGAGGCGATCGATAAGTAACGCGGCATTGCGTCGTACAATGAAACCGACACTGCAGGGGGAGGCACCGAGGGCGAGAGGGGGGACAAGAGGAGGGAAGCAAATTAAGAAAACGGTTCGCCGATTCGCCTTCGGGCGCCGACGGTCGAATCGTTCTCGGAGGGATCTCTCGTGATCTCTCGCGATATTCCTTCGGGAAGAAACGCTAATTAAATCGATCGATACGAGGAGCGCGCCTTCCCGATTTTCGACACGTCTCGCACCGTTAGTGTGCCTCGTAGTGATGTGTCCACCTCTTTGTTTGGCTTCGGCTTCGGTTTCAGCGAAAATACGGAGCGACGATCTCGCAAGAGACTCTAATGACTCACGTAGAGAGCCGATCGTTAGAGGATCGTGTCCGTGAGCCGTGACTCGGTCGATCCTCATTTTTCCACAGTATCGCACGACAGTTTACCGCGACATAATCAATTTGCGGCGATACGTAACGAAAATTTAATGAGCTTTATTAGATACTTGAGAATCACGTAACGCTCTGGCGAAAAACGCGAGGGACGCGGGGGGCCACGATATATGCTCGTAACCGCTGAAACAGCATATATATCGCGTCGCGATTTTGAAATCGTTTTTGCAAATAGACGAAGACCTATATATATATATATAATTTTCATCGCCTTTCACTTTCAAACAAGACAGTTGTATGCGATGTTTACGATGAAATTGTAATCGAGAAAAAGAAAGCGTCATATTATGAAACACTCTCTATGATACTAATGCATAACAATCGTTATTATTGTATAGTATAGAAAATTATAGCAATAATTGTAAAAAAATGAAATCATCAGCGCTTTCAAAGCATTTCCTCACTTTATGCTCACTTTACTTTAAATTGTATGATGAATTTTATATCAATAATTACATATCAATGTGTAAAAGATTATACATTAATAATTAGGATAATTTTATATAAATATTAAACAATGATAAATATATAAAATATAGCAAATATATACATAGATATATAAATATATGTATATAGATGTATATATATATATATATATATATATATAAACATAATGTCGATATAATTGTGCCGTACGATTTTACAATAATATATCCTGAAGCTTCTGAAACTGAGAGAAATATTAAAAATCCCAAAATATTGAAATTGAATACAGAAATATAAAAATTACAATAGCTTTTCCAAGTGATCAAAGTTCGCAAATATCGCAACGACATCGCGTAAAGTACAGAGTATAATTTTTAACTTCAAGCTTCACGGAATGTATCATTATAAATTATCGTACCTTTCACCTCACGGATCAATGTGATTTATAAATACTTGTGTATTAAATATGATACTTTCTGAATGATGGAATTTATCATTTCACTATTTCTCGACGTCGAAACCATGTCCAACCAGTTAGTGAGGTCTCTCAACGCTCAGCATCAGAAAATCCGCGACGTCCCGTGATGTCATGCACTCGCGACGCGATTAATATTCATGTATTAACGAGATTTGGCTATACTATTTAATAAATCGACAGCATTAATCAAATATGCTTTGATTTATGTCAGTGCGAAATTCATCTGTAGAAGAATGACAGAATTCGGAATGTTGCGATTTAGATTGTTGACGAATTACGACGCGACTCACGTGTCAACAATCGCAAATTCCGTAGTTGTAGAAATATATACTCGCAAAACGCATATGAAAAATTGCGAAGTAAAAACCGATTACAAAAGTAGCGTAAGTTTCTCATTGGTCAATTTAATTCAATAGATTCGTATTCGTTTGCGAAACATAGTCATGAAGCAAGAACATATATGAAAAATTGAGAAACTAATGATTCTGACTATCGCGAGAGCTAATTCAACACGGGCAAAGTAATCTCGAGTTCCCTCGGTGGCGCAATCCTGAGAGATGCGCATTACACATTACTCAAAATAATTATGGAGTCACACTGAATGTATGTTCTGTCAAATAATTATATATAGCTCAAACCATATATGAGGCTTAATAGGGGAAGAAAATATTATATTTAAATAAATATATTAAGTGATTATTGAGTATTATAATAAGACATTTTTTAACATTTTTTTAAGAGAGAGAAAAGTATATTTAATAGTCTAAATATATATAATAATATAAACACTTAAACAAGTGACTCCTTAATTGTTTCGATTAATATAAAGTCTAATATAATTGCATGCAAAAATCTAGCAGAGTAAATCGCATTGATTTGTTTGAATAAGTTTTTTACAAACACTCACCACTCTAAATATCATATTTATTCTCATCAAACGTAGAATCCATTTTTCTCACTCACTGGATACCGAAGCGCACAAGGTCGGCCACGTCGACCCGCTCACAGTTCTGGAACAAGAAGATAATTTCATTCATTAGATTTACATCCCCCAGTTCAACAAACGGAGGTCTGTGAACTTGTACAGATTAAATTCACGCGGTGTACGTGAATTAGCGCGTTAATTACAATTCCCGCTAGATGATTAAAGTAATCAGCGTCGGATCTTTCTGGAATATTTAATCGGGCTCTCTGTTTGCTTGGTATCATGTTAATAACATTTATTTAGCTGCAAATAATCCTGAGAGAGAGAAGAGTCTTCTCTTAAGACTCAACACGGGGAAAACCCGCAATAATTAATCGTTTACTATAGTTGGTTCTGATACAAATGCGCATCGTATTTGTGCAGATTCGCGCTGAACTTTCGAAAACTCCGGATTAAACCGATCGTTTACCTTCTCCAGACACAAAATGAAAGCCACTTAAAACTGCGCGTTACTAATACAACGTAAAGTTAAATCACGGTCTTGCAGCGAATGTCAGGCTGTGGCGGGTCACACTTCGACAATGCTTTATGCACTTTATGACTCGCGCGAGCGTCAATGTGTGCTTGTTGATCGCTCATTAAGCGGTTAAGAATATTTCGCACGACATAAAGCCGTCAAGAGCTTGGCTCGACTGCCCATCGCGGGATTCTATCGACAAGCAGGCGTCAACAAGCAGAGGCGAATTTCAAATAACGACGGAAAATTGCGACGCGTGCAGCTACGAAGATTACGAGAGTCGATCGATTGCAAAATCGCGGGATGCAAATGTCGCGCTCGCGGCGCGCCTGACGGCGGGAAACATCGCCGTTCACCTTCGCGTGAATGCATAACAATAAACGCGACAAAGAACGCAATTTTAATGTTAATTAGTGCGGCGGAAGAAGTAACGGCCGACCGTGAAACGTTCGTCCTCGATCTCTCGATCACATTATTCCCACGTGTCGACTTTCGTTATTCTTTAACGATTGCCGCATTTTCGACTGCAGTTCCGACGTTGCAGCGCGTAACTGCACGCGTCCGTTCAGCCAGACGATTTCTTTCGCGCACACGCGCCCGCATTTTCAGCGTCATCAGCCATAAAAGTGCTGAAATTGACCGATGCTTTGTCCGACCTCCATCGCGCTTCTGCGCTTTGTTATTGTTTGAAGCGTTACGTCTCTCCGCTTACTAATGTAAGCGCCTATTTTCGCGCGCTTGTGCAATGATCGTAGGACCTCGAGGGAGAGAGAAAGAGAGAGAGAGAGAGAGAGAGAGAGAGAGAGAGAGAGAGAGAGAGAGAGAGAGAGACCGCCGCTTTATTATACGGGTATTGTGCAACTATTAACTGGAATATTGCGCGCGTATGACCCGCTTCTGGTCCGCAACACAGCTTGTACCAAGTAGACATACCCGTTTCTCGATCTACTGAAGTACGAAAGTCGCGAGATAATTGGTAGGATAACGTCCAAATAAAACGCGTAATATGCGGCTCTCTCATCGATCGCAAGAAATAATTGATCGATCGACGGGTCGCGTATTATCATTGATAAGTATACAGATGACACAAAGGCAGAGAGGAGGGACAAGGAAGAATTTGAGTCATTGTGTGTGGACATGAAGCGTGAGGTAATGACAATAGCGGAATCCTCATTAACGGGGTCTCCTCCGTTAATGACGGTAACGAGCGTCGCTCGATTTCGACACCGCCGCGGCCGGATGCGCTATTATGACGTGAATCGGCGATTTCTTCACATCCGACAAATCGACGGCCGATCGTATCGCGCACACGCGCGCGACTCGCGTGCGATTATAGCATATATATAATGCCAGTCTCTCCCAATCGAAATCTCCCGGGTCGACGACTTTTACGTCCGCACGTGGTTGAAAACCAACGAGCTTTCAGTTTCGTGTCGATGTCGATGCTGCGCGCGTTTCTTGACACTCGAATATAATTATTGGTCTCATTGTTTTTTCTTACTCCTTTTCTCTTATTTATTATTTGAATTTTTACGTAAGTAGGAATTTTACGCGATGTGAGAGGCAAATTACGCCAAACGGTTGTACAGTCGCGAAGTTTACGGCCTGGCCACGTGCGCCGACGGAAATGTCACGTGTCGCAAGAAGTTGCTGAAAAACGCGTAATTCCAATGCGTTGCCTCGTACAAATTCTGACAATTTGTTTCTGCATCTGCGCGAGATTTTCCCTCTCGGAGTAGATTATAACCTTTGAACACTGGGATACCTTTGTTATACCACTTGTTACTAGGACGGGTAAATTTTCATCCATAATTCTTCTTATTTTTTTTAGTGTACATGAACCACAAATATTTAAGAACGTTATAAATCCTAGCCAGAACACCGTTGTGTAATGTGCTATCCAGTGGCGACAGTTAAAAATATCATGAATTTTCACCTCATCCTAGTGTCCAAGGGTTAATATTTATACAGTTTGTATATATTTAATTCTCATAACTGCGAAAGTTTCTAGCTCCGTTCTTACATGGCGCAAAGTCATAAACTTTATATTCATGATCATGGCAACGAGTAAAAACGCGTTTTTAGAAACCTTCTGCCGGCAAAAAGAGAGACTCGACGAAAGTTAATGACGGACAATTGCCGATTGATAGCGTTCCGGCGGATGACGGTCAGGAATCGCGTGATTCCGGGCGTGATAAACGCTCGGATTAACATAAATCACGACGCGTGAATTTCGTCACACGAAAGTAGCGGAGCAGCTTCCGCGACGATCTAGTGTTGCTCCGAGGAACCTCCAATCCGGTCGTTAACTCCTCGAGACAATTCGACGGACTTTCTATCTCACGATTCATAAATCTCGTGAATCGCTAATAAAACTATCCGGCCATGAAGCGCGCCGATTTTCCAGACCAGAAGATAACAGCGCGATTACGCGGTCGCTCTGCTTGCGTTGAGTCGCGGGAATGGCAAAAAAGATCGTCAGGTCGCGATTTACGACGAGATCCGATGTCGCGGCTGACGGCGGCGCTCATTATGACGTTCAAACTCAAAACCGCGCAATGTACGACAACGTAAGAGTCGTTAAACGCATTAATAGCCATTGCATAACGGCCTCACAACTATATAATCTTATATAATAGTGCGCCATGGTTATACCGTCACGGTGTCGCGAATCGGACGGATTTTACACGTACGAAAGAAACCATCTCTCTATGTCATAGCTGTGTGAAACAATTTTCCGAGTCTCCTATTTTTTTAACTCTTTCCTCGATGCGAAAGAATCGGTAATTTATATCGTAAAAATAATCTACAACGTATAGCAACACGAGCCTTAACCCACTTAACGATCCAACCGGCGAGATAAAATCTAAGCAACGGTCTTTTCGCAGAAAAACTTCACTGAGCGCGACGTGTCCGTACTCCGCCTTGAATAGTTTTCGTTGATGGAAATCGGTTGTGCGTGTGTGAATAATAAGAATAAAATTTCCATCTCCATCTCTTTCGCGATATTCTCAACTGCGCATCTCAAGCTCGGCAAAGCCAGCCGCGTAAAACCGAGAATTATTTATGTAGCGAAATATCGCTCCACCGTTATAGAATATTGTTTCCACGAATTGTGTTACGCGTAACCAAGAGAGCCGCCAAGTGTAACTGACAGTTAACCGTTACGTTTCCGGCGTAACACCGTCGGAATCTTTGTCCCTCTCCCTCTCTTCTCCTCGCGATTATGTCGCCGCTGCTCCTCGCGAACGTTAACGTAAAGCTCACCTCTCTACGTCTAACGTCTAATTCGAAGTGTTACTCAACGCCCCAAAGTTACGTGATCGGTCGTTCTGTAACAAGGCGTTACAGCGTCCCTCGTTACGAATTCGTCGGATCAAGCGTGAAACGCAACGACGTGCCGCGCATGTCGGACATTGTGCATCCTCGCGTTTTCTCTCCGCTCGCGCCCGCGAGACATTATTGTTACATAATTTGCGTACGCATCCGAGCTTTCCGTATTAGTTTCTGGACACGGCCAGAGATCGATCGAACGAACTGTCCCGCGGCTGCTTCCCACGGATACAGATTATGCAGGCGCGTGATTGGAGATGGAAGTGACCCAATTCGCTCATTATCGCATATTCATTATTCATTGTTACTAAGTTTCAAGCGTTCCCCGGATAAAATTTTATCGCTTACGTTAGCCGCGTGCGCGCGCGCGCGCGCGCGCGCGAGTGGCAAGCGTAGCAAATTGTACGAGACGGGTTGTGCATTACTTTTCGCATTATTTCGATCGATTAGCTTCGAAATCGGAAGGCTCCCTCGAGGGCTGAATCGCGATCAGCGCGAGATGTCAATGATATCGCGATTGAGAAACGCGGCTCGCCCGCGTATGATCTCTCCCGCGAGATTAATAGAACAGTTACTTCGTAGTCTTTCTCTGCAGCAAGACCAAGCTCAATTACGATAATAACGAGCGAGAAACGCATGTCATAGAAACGCTAGTCCGAGCACTCGTTAAACACTAACAGTGCAGCGGTTAAACTAATCTCCCGGCAGTATCTCCGAAAAGCCCGCAGAAAAAGCGATCGAATCTTGCATAACGGTTATAGATAACATTATTATCGTGTTACATCGCATGCTCTGAGCGTGCGCACCGGAGAACTGGTTCTCCCAGACACAATCATTACTCCCGGTCAACGTATAAAAATCTTCTCGGCAAGTTCGGTCGCGAATTCAGTTGACGAACAATTTAGACGAAGATATATATCTCTCTCTCTCTCTCTCTCTCTCTCTCTCTCTCTCTCTCTCTCTCTCGGGACAGCACACACACAAGAAGCTCGCTGTGAAATTCAATTTCGCTCGACGTCGATAGATCATTTGTCGCCGAGCACAATGCGCTTTTAATCGAATCTTTCTCTATTCTCGGAACACCTCAGGACGCATCTCCATGTGCGCGCTCTCTTTGTACCGGGCAATTTGGCATTCTGTGCATCATGCGCGGTTCATTATTAAATGCGCCACGCCCTTACATGTCCCGAAGGCTGCAGCCGCGGCGGGCTGCAAATTGCAGCGGCGGGATGCTGCGCGCGCGATGCACCGCCGCGCTCGCTCGGCGGAGATAAATGGCAGGCACGTTTAGTTGGCGGGAGAGTTTGCCGAAAGATATATCGGGAATCCAACGGGCGTAGCGGGTAGGAAAAAACGAGCATACCCGCCGTGACGTGATGCGCTATGTGCGGATTATAGCGTGTCTCCTACTCCTATTATAGCTGATAGCAACAGGCTGGGAGTAAAGTGTAATTCGATGAGTACTCGCGGCACCCTCCGCGACGTGCCTCCGGGGAGAATGGCGAAAAGTATCGCCATGCGCAACAACGCATGCCCGATGGAGTTCCAAGTCCCGCTCCAGAGGGAATCTTATATTCGCACAAACGTGTAAAAATGCTTCTCTCCGCGCGCAATTTATAATTCTAATAATACCAACTAATAATACTCACTGGCGGCTCCCCGAGCGATATAAATTTTCGACGATACGAGAGTGAAATATCGACTCGGAGAGAGATAATGTTGCAGAGTTACATCGGGGCGACCGCAGCGAAGAATCGTGAAAGGTGTAAGAGAGTACGTTGGTCTCTACGGTGGGTAGCTACGGGATTAATTACCGTCGACAGAAGTACCGCAACAGCGCGTGAAGAGGCGCGCGGCTATTAATTGCACTAGTCGCACATAATGCACTAATATAAATCACGCGTAACTGTAAATGCGTTATGTTACACGTGGGAAGCACCACGACGGTGTGATAAAGGTCGCGACGAGCGGGTGGGGGTCAAACGGTCGATAGATCAGTTGTAACTAATTAAATCCTTTCGCCGTCCGTCTGACGTCGGTCGTCAAGGATAAAGCGGTCGGGGCAATGTTCTGCGAGATTCGTTTGCGTAACGAACAGCGATGTAACCTTTCCATTGTACGTATTGCCACTTAAGACCAACAGCTGGAAAGGTCGATTCTAAAAGCGCGGAACGAAACGGGAAGTCGTAAAATTGAGGATTCCGCGGGCAAAATTCAACCGCCGGAAGATGAAGTTATCAATGTATGAAACCGTTTCGTCTCGTCGACATTTCTCAATACCGTAGACACCTATCAGGTCAGCTAACGGAAGAATTGCAAATAAAGACGGCAAGTCGTTATCCTTGTGTCGCCATCGAAATTTCACTATTTTTCACGCAATATCCAATGCCGCGGTATAGTAACGCGGATCATAGATATTACCCTATTGAGATTCTACTTCATTTTATATGTCAGGACATTAAGGATCGCTCGAGGCAACGTCCTGGGCTAGTTACGTAAGGCAGCAGCAACGCAATGCGACCGTGAATTTATCGATTCTCCGCTTATCGTCGAGCGACCGCCTTGATATCTCGCCTACCAATTCCTCCCGTCCGTAGATTGCAAAATATTTTGCGTGTAAAAAACATTATCTTTTCGTGGAAACGCGATTCCGCGATGGTGACGTTTTAGAACACGGAAAAGTACATCTTTCGATTTTGTTATCATAATATTCCAGCACAGCAAGAGTCATGATATTTATCCCGAATTCGTTACACTTTTAATCTTGATTATTTATCGATTGCTTATGATTGTAAGTTTTCAAGGTTTAAGTATATAGTAATAAGTATAAGTTGCATCTTTCTCTGACTCCCAGCTAAAATTCCTCTCTTGAAAATTGAGTTCGAAAGAATCGAGTCAAAATATAAGAAACAGCGGAAGTATGTAGAGAATACATCCGCCGCGGGATTAATCGAGACTAAATAGTCCACGTAATTATTATATAACACACGCTTATTCACGGTTCATCGACATGCATATGACTGCGGTGAATGTTATCTGTTCCGTAACGGTGGAAAATTCACGATGATCGAGAGAAATAATTTCACGTGTAACGATATTAACATCGACATATTGATCACAATAAAGGCGATTAAATAAATTATAAAAATTATAAAATTGTTTCCGTCTTCCACCGGAATCTCCCCCCTCTTGTCGTATGTGAGAACATGACTTTTCTTTCTATGCTTCTCGATTATACAAATTATCGAAATCAATGCGCGCTTGCGCGCGAATGCGTGTGCTGCGTACGCGTGTGTATGTGTGTGTGCGTATGATTCCACCGTACCGCAACATGGATTAGGCAATCATTCGGTATTCTCAACCAGGCGTTATAAAACCCACCTTAAAAACAGACGCGAAATAGGAGGGCAAAGCGAACGGGGGAAGGGGAGGGAGGGGGAGAAAGAGGAGGAGAAGCAAGAAGAAAAGGAGGAGGAGGAGGAG
This sequence comes from Harpegnathos saltator, assembly GCF_003227715.2. NCBI lineage: Eukaryota > Metazoa > Arthropoda > Insecta > Hymenoptera > Formicidae > Harpegnathos > Harpegnathos saltator. The sequence goes on from NW_020230040.1 coordinate 708,800, forward strand.
GAGGAATCTCGTAATATGGTAATACCACACGTTCGGGGGGGGGCATTGATGTTACATAATGGTACACGAGAGTACGCGAGAGACATCGCGATACACAAACTGGCTGGCTATCAGAAACCTCGGGAGCCATTATGCAACGCAGATGCGAGTAACAAAGAGCCGGGAACACCATCGCGGCCGTACCACGAGCCCGATCCGGAATGCCAAGACGCGAATTCCACTTTGCGATCGAGAAGACGTTCTTCTCTCTCCCTCCCTCTCTCTCTCTCTCTCTTTCTCTCTCTCCCTCTCTCTCTCCCTCTCCCCCTTTCTCTCTCTCTCTCTCTCTCTCTCTCTCTCTCTCTCTCTCGATCGATCGATCGATCGATCGATCGATCGATGTGCCAGCGAACCGAAAATGTCGATTCCGAGGAACAAGATCGTGGCGACTGTTGGCGAATAAGAGGCTGTCTTTGCCGTTTGACTCATAAACTCGTTAGTCAAATGAGGTCATCCGTTGATCAGGGGGCGGAAAGTGATTCACTGATACTTAACGTCGACGACGATGATGCAACTCGAGACGACTATGACCGACGTGAATTCCGCCCGACGATGTGGTCCCGGGGTTTCTTTAGGCGCGGTCCACAACAATTGTTTAATAATCAGGGAAAGCGCGGCGAGAAAGAAAGGCACGGCAGTTTCAGTTATAACAATCAGCCTCTGCACGGCCTCGCCCGTCCGCGAGCTCGCCATCCGATACGTGTTAATTACCGCAAACACCTCGGTTAAACTCCCTCGCTCGTTGTAGCTCTTTTTATGAGAACCTCATTTATGAGAACTCGGTATGAAAATTTCACCTGAGAGGACTTTCATTATCGCACGGATATATTTATGCAACACTCTGTCTCGTCCATAACAAGCTCGTTCTCTGAGCAGAACTCAACGCGAGTAGAAGATATAGATTACTTCTCATGTCGCAAAAGTTGGTCCATTTACAAGATTAAATATCGAAGACGCTCGACAGTCTTTCTCGACAGAGTTTATCGACCGATAATTTTATCGCTTATTATCATGTGGTGTGTTTCTGTTCGGTTGTTCTGCTCAGTGCCGGATATCGAGACTAGTGTCATAGCTTGCTCTCGCACGGAGAGCGCGGATCCCGCCGCATTTCGTAATGCCGATCGCGAGGCACCTCAGCTGAGGTCGAGTCGGTAGGCGCATCTACTCGCGGTTAACCTAAACGTACGTAAGCAGCCATAATGCACGGCGGCGATTTCGTCACCCGCGTCGAGCGCCGTCGCTCGACAATAGAACGCGCATGAAAGGTTACGTACCTTCAACACCGCGCTGAAACAGTTATGAAATACGGGGCAGCGTGCCTGTGCCCGTCGATTTCTCGCCTCCGCGTTGAAGCACGCTCGCCCTCGCACATTGCTTTCTCCGACAATACGCGGGGATGGACTGGAAGAGAGGCGCACATCTGGAACAGATTCAACGCGAAATCAATTCCGACGAATTAAAATGAGCGCGAGCGAGGAAATACGTCATCTTACCGAGCTAATCCTAAAGTGAAAGAGAGAGAGAAAGAGAGAAAGAGAGAGAGCGAGAGAGAGAGAGAGAGAGAGAGAGAGAGAGAGCGAGAGCGAGAGCGAGAGCGAGAGAGAGAGAGAGAGAGAGAGAGAGAGAGAGAGAGAGAGAGAGAGAGAGAGAGAGAGAGAGAGAAAGAGCTCGGCGTAGACAAGGCGAAGGATATTTTTAACCTCGCGAGACAACGATCAACAGCCGCGTTGATGTACAGCGAATTTCGGCGTGAACGAACGGACGCGTTTGCACACGGCTTCTAATATCATCAAGGGAGGGGGGCGGCGCCTCCTCGCACACCGGATTACATAAATTATTTCCTTCTCGTAAATTCCGCGCTTTACGATTGAACGAGAAGTCCGAGAAGAAAAGAAGGAAAAATAACCTTTACGAGCGTCGCGCGCCGCGCGCCCCGGCGTGATCCACCTTACACGGCGCTTCTATCTATTCCTTCGCTCGAGCGAATATATATCGAATGGCTGTCGTGTCGACGTACCTTGTCCCTCGGGTCGACGAAGGGCATCCTTTCATCCGAAAACTGTGTTGCAGATCCGCAATCACACGGCAGCTCGCCCGCCTTCGCCCCAAGCTGCATCCGTTCGAACGCGTTCGCGCCTGCGCAACCGCGCTTCCTCGAGTAACCGTTCGCGCTGAAATAATCGATACGACGCCATGAAAATCCGTCGTTTATCGATTGGTATCCATGGCGTCGTATCGATCATTGCGGCAACGACACCCTCGTTTATCGACTAATACTGTCCATCTCGAACAAAAGTGAGATGGCGGCGAAGAACGCCAAGAGAAAAGCGGCATAATTTACATCCATAAACATGATCTTTGCGACGTTAGGCCTCAGCTAGAAGAAGTAGGAGGGAAACGACACGCGCGCGTAAGCTGCTAGGTTAGCTCGTTGTCGGCGACTTTACTTTCCGGGGGAGATGATCGCGTCGACACGGGAGAAACAGCGGGACTGCGTGCGGACATGAATACTGGTAATTATTGCGAGTACAAACAACAAACGAGCGGAATCAGGCGTTACGATCTCACGTCCGCTGACGAGTCGATTCTCGATACAGGCGACAGCCGGAGAAAGGCAGCGGCGACGGCTGCGGTGGGTTTTTCGGCTGCCTGGCCGTGACCCGCTTCGCATTACATAAGCAAGCAGATCGCCATTGCCTCGGCCTCGAAGTTGGCGGCGGCGGCGGCGGCGGCGGCGGCGGCGGCGGCGGCGACGGCGGCGACAGCGGCGGCGGTGAAGCAGCGCCGGGCGATCCGGACGGATGAGCCGATGCCGGGTGAACACCCAGACAAGGTCAGACCCGAGCCAGGATGCAGCTTGCTATGCAGTCCGGCGGGATGCGCGGCGTGCATCCTCTTCTTTTCTTTTCTCGCCCGCCTCCCGAGAACGACCGAGGAGAGGAACGAGTCTTTGTTCGAAAGAAAGACGCTCGGAGAAGCCGCGCCGGGAGGGATGATCGAGCGGATTGGAGAACGCGCGGCGGAACGTTGAATTTGGTAATTATCATAAACGGCATCGACTTTCCGCTCTGCGAGAGGTTAATCGCTTATGCACACCGCGCTCGTGTCGTTTCCGCTCGTGCGAGTGTGTATGGCGTGTGTGAGAAAGAGAGAGAGAGAGAGAGAGAGAGAGAGAGAGAGGAGAATATTTTCGCCGAGCGAATATTCTCGACGATAAAAGGATGTTCCGCAGCGGCGATTCGCGCTACGCGCGGGAAATGTCGAGCACGCGTTCGATGCTCACAGCGAACGGACGCGGTTTTAGCCGCGGCTAGTCGTAAAGTCAACGCACGGATTTGTCCCGCGGTTCTTTAATCCCGCGGACTTACGTAATGCGATCCAATTTAGCCCGTTCCCTCGTCCGTTCTCCGGTGATACATTCTGGAGCGAACGCGCTCGCGCGCCATTTTCGCCAATTACGAGGCAATCGCCCGAGAAATCTGCCAACTCCGCAAGTACGAAACACCGCGCGCTGTATTAATGACACGTTCTAATAATGTATTATCGTGTGGCTATCGCCTCAACGTTTTCTCGTTGCACGTCAGTTTCGATCGATTATGCATCACCGTTGCTGTGTAGCGGATCGTCCGGGTCATCCACGTGTTTCGAGACGACCTTTACGAGTGCTAGTGAGTAGCATATTTTTTCTTGCCGTTTTTCCGCCGTTTTGTCACTCAAATGATGGCCGATCTGAAGACCCAAGTTCGAAGGTCCGAGAATACATTTTTGGGCCGCGAGAGAAGATTTTAGACTGCCCTGATACGGTGAACATCCTGTATTCACGCACGCGTTACTCGCGTTGGGCTCGCCCGACTCGCCTGGTTGCGTTTCCTTTCAACGTAAATCTACTTTTAGATCGGATCTTGCATCGAAGAAGCCCTTTTATGGCGCGCGATACGCTACGAATGTATATATGGTGAAGTCCGAGCATGCTTCTGCCGGCTATATATGCAGCGATATTTCGAAATACTGATTTCAAAACTTAACTTACACGCGAGAAAGACTGCGGTTGACGGAAACGTTACGTTTGCATTTATCCGACACAATTGACGCGTTCTCAAGCGGGAAGAGCGACGCGACTCCGACGCCGATCCGCTCCGTTTTTATTTTTCAGCTCGCAAATATTAGCGACGTGGATTTGTTAACGTTTCGTTAATGAACGGTCGCCCGCATTCCCGCGTGCCGATGCTTTCGTCGACGTTCTCGTCGCTCGCGATGCATTCGACTTCCAGAATTAATCGAGCGCGCTAGCCGCAGGCGCGATAGTGACATAATCCATGATTGCGCAATGACAAAACTTTGTGCAGGCCGCGCGAGACCGCGCGGTAGATAAACAAATCCGCCGCGATTAATTACCATCTGGATTACGCGTGTCCAGATGTTATCGACGTGGATCCGGACAAATGCGGTTCTCGCGGATACCGGTGACTTACGCAAGATTTTCGACGTTACTTCAAGTTTAGTCAACCTTGATGTTACATACGCTCGCTCGGTCGCTCGCTCGTTCGCTCGTTCGCTCGTTCGCTCGTTCGCTCGTTCGCTCGCTCGCGCGCATTGCGTAGATGTTAAACAGCCGATTACGTAACGATTAAGTCTGGCGTTAGTCAGCGGCCACGTAAGTCCCTAATCGCCCCGGCTTGCAAATTGCAAAATCGACCGCGCTAAATCGAGGCGTAACTTCAATAATCGCGCGCTGGCCGCCTCGATTTTCTCCCTGTCTCCGCGCGTTTCGAAAGGCGCGCGATCGCTCGTGCGATTTCGTACAAAGCATCAGGAATCATCGTTTTTGAACACGCGCGAACGCGTCAGGAAACAGGATACCAAAATCTCGGGACGACGTTAGACATTACGTTGCGGAGAGAGGAAAATTGACGTGGTCCAATGATAAAGTCAAATATTTGTCCGCCTTTCTCTCTCTCTCTCTCTCTCTCTCTCTCTCTCTCTCTCTCTCTCTCTCTCTCATGACCTTAACTCACTCGCGAAAATATTAGAAGAGGAGGGACGACAGTTACGATGCACGATAAGTAAGATAACAAGTAAGTACGTAGTTAATGTAACACGATAAGGTACGATATGGTAATAGTAGGTGGCGACATGAATGTTAATACGAACGATCATTATCGTAACCTTCATGACGCACACGCAGGTTATGCTGAGCCAGGTGGTGGGAGAGATTCGGCGGCGCGAGACCCATAAAATTCGCTGAAACACGTGTCCGTCAGGACTTACACGTAATCGCTTAGACGCTTATGTAACGAGCGCGGCTAAACTCGCGTATGCGAATATCCGACTCGCTGGTTCGCGGCGTATTTCGCGGCCCGTCCCGCTGAGAAGGCGAGAAATCAAGATGACACAATAAGCGCGCCGCGTTTCCACAGGCGCCTTTCGTCAAAAGAATTTCACGAGGCGCGCGGGCACTGATCGTTCGGGTCGCGATACGAATGCAAATGCGAGGCTGACTTTTCAGCTGATCCGTCCGGCTTGCGTGACAACGTCGCTGCCGTCTACGCCGAGTGAAACATTACTCGACGTGCGCCTATCGACGTGTCAGCCGTTAGACGTATCCGGTTTAAAATACGTACAGCTTCTGGACGAACGAACCTCTTAAATGCGAGAAGTCGACGGTGTTATCGACGCGCGATACGACGCGCTCGAGAATAAAAATTGCCTGCGGACACACCGGCAGGGTGGTGGTAAGATTTACGCGCGAATATAATTCTTATCGCGTTAATCGGTCAGGTATGTTTGCAAAATTATAGAGCGGACGGGTATCAGTATCCCTTCGCGGCGTTTGACGCACGAAAATGCCATTTCCTCTCGTTTCGCGAGCCATCCGCGATGCAACTTGCGGCTCGCTAATATCTCGTCGAGCGCACTTCGCGCAGCTATCTGGTCGCTAAGAGATGCGAGCTCGTAAGCGTCGGCTTGCGATCGCCGGAGTGATCGCGCTTTTACGATAAATCAGCCGTCTATAGGTGCGTGCTAACGTAATAGCGGATGGCGGGGGTGAGATCGATGCGAATTGATTTTCAATACGACCGACATCGTCGGCTCGAACCACTTCGCCCACGTAGAAGTGCCAATGAAACGCGCTTTGTAAATCGCCGGCGCGGCGAGTGCCTACGTGCGCCGTATTCACCCGGCGCTGCGGACCGTGTGGGAGAAAATGGATCTGTAGGAGAAAATTGCGACAGCTCGCTAGAACTAAATATATAGCGCCAGACGAGCGGAGCGAGCTCGTCATGACAGCGGCAATGACAGCGAGTCTCTCTCTCTCTCTCTCTCTCTCTCTCTCTCTCTCTCTCTCTCTTTCTCTCTCTCTCTGCGCAATGCACGAAAAAGCACTGAGAGTGCTGAGAGATAAAGGTTTGCAATTGCGGATAGACTACTGTCGAGCGTAATTAGCCGCGCCGCTGGATCGTCATTTCGCTAATTGGTCGAGACGTCCGCCAGGCAGAGGATCAATCAGAAATCGGTTGAAAACTGATCACGCTTGGCGCGAGGGATTCTTATCTCCGGCTAATTAATCCTCGCATAAGTATGGTGGATTGCCACATACGCGCACGTGCACACGACACACGGAATAATCACGGGTGTTATTGCGTTATTAGGCATACGAATTACGAGTTACGCGACTGAGACTTCGCCCGCGAATCGTGCAGCGCGCGATTTCGTTATTTACAGCTTAGGATCGTATTTCGTATCCGAGTCGCGCGTTGCGCAAATTTGGGTCTCATGAGAACTAGATAAATAGATAGAGAGAATATATAGACAGAGAGAAAGAGATTTCTCTTTCTCTCACTTCGCCGCGTCTTGGATCATTCAAGAAGAAAAAAAGACGAAAAAGAGAAAAAATACCGTTACTCGCGGAAAGAAATGTCAGCGTCTCGTCGTGCCGTCTGGACGCCCCGTTGCGAGTCACGCTCGCCTAAGGAGGCGTAATCGCGCCATTTTCGTAATTGCATTATTACGAGGATAGGCATAAGCATCTACCCGCGTTGTGCAAGCGACCGCGACTTTATTCGTTACGTGTCGCCTCGCGATGACAAGTAAATAATCGGCTGCTTCGTGATACGTCGAACAGAAAAAATAATTTGATAATCAAACATTAGGTGTTACCGCAACAGTACGTATAATAGCGACTCCCAAGTGCACGCAGCGAGACCTTATTGTCCGTAAAACGGCTTACATAACACGCGTAATTGTCAAAATTAGAATATTATCAGAGCGCGAAATTAAGACTTCGACTTCGTCGCGTGTGCTGCATTTGCATTACATTTTTGACAATTTAAATTATTTGAAGTTTTCGTTGTTCTTGTTATCCATTTCCAGCCTTGACGTTCTCTGAATTAAATGGAATCGTCTTTGCGTATTTTTAAAGCCTTAAAGAGACATTTGTCGTAAATACCGCCAGAAATGTCCTTTCGAAATGAAAGAGCTGGAATTTTCAATTTCAAAATGAAACTTCACCGTTCCCGCAATTTCGCATCATGATGCTTCGTTCAAATGAGGCTCGTCGATATGGAAATGTTGTCAAACACAATCGAGAAACAATTGACTTTTAATTAGGCAAAAGTAGATAAAAGTTGAGGGAAAATTGACAGATGGCCTTTTTTCTGGCATATCGCGAAGACAAGTAAATAATTATTGACGTTGTACTTTTCTGCAATGAGTAAAAAAAAAACAGAATTACTGTAAACCGATATAAGTATCAGCTAGTCGCACTTACATAACGGCCGTAATCGGCGACACGTGGACGAGACGGGTTACGGCTTCGCAACATTGACGTCGATGGTTGCAAATGATCGCGCACTTGCAACTGGCGCGCGCGTCGTTAGAATATCACGCTCGTTAAATAATAGAAATGTTGCTACCGTCGTCGCGCAACTGCGCCGGTTTTGTCTTCCTTACGGTAGGTCATCTCCCGTGTCGGCTCGAAGTTTCAATTTACGCGAGAGCGCGCGAGCGCCTGCGAAGATTCAGGCCGGGGAGTGTGCCGGAAGAAGGCGCGCAACGCGCGCCTTCGAGACGTGTTGTCGCTTACGACAAGGTGTGAAAAGCGTGAAAGGCATGGGCTCCTTTTGTTTAAGCGCCTAAATATATGCGCGAAAGCGCTAAACACTCATTATTCTTAGAACCGTAAAACACCGGGGCGTTATCTTGGCAAGCCCGCCGATCGAGAAACTCCGTTGTTCTGTCGCGTACGGGGCAGTGACATAACGCGTCGTCTACGCGCGCAAAGCATGTGGAGTCGGCGTTAATTGTCGCGCGAGTGCCGCAGTGCAGAGGAACAGAGAAAGGCAGATATAAATGGAGACATGGATGATCCGGCGGTACTAATATCGATGACTCAACCCGGCATCCGTATGACGCGAAAGGTATCTTACAACGAAGTTTAAGCACTCGCGGCTGGATCGCGTTAGAATTGCTACGGCGTTATTGCTGACGAAAGGACGATGAGGGAGAGACGTATGGAGCGAGCGAGCGAGAGAGCGAGAGAAAGAGAGAGAGAGAGAGAGAGAAGGCGAGATTCATTTAGCGCAATTTCCGATTACATCAACTGTGCTCCGATTTGAGTTTAGAGGCGAGCGACAGCTTCTACGCCGCGTCTACGTCCCTGCTTTCGCGTCGCGTGCACTCACGCACGCGACACGCGCGCCTACGCACAGAACAGACGTTATGTAAACCGCGAATCGGCCCGAGAAGCGTGCGAGTGCACGTGGTCGATCGCTGCACACACGTGTTTAACCCGCTAGCGGGAGCGCAATATGGCACAAATCGCGCGATCGCCGCTTCAATGAAATTTTCGCGCTGTTATATCCAGTGTCGCGGGCTACGGCGTAATTATGTAAAATTGGTCGCGCTGCTTTTGAGTGCGCGATTACGCGATTGCACAGAGCCCGAGACACATTACGTCGTTCGCAATAATAATATCTTTTTATATTTATGCCGGCTGCAAATGCACGGCCGTCGCTGAGTGAGTCGTTTCGTTGCGAAAGGACCGTTTCTGTCAACGCAGCTGCAACGCGATGCAAAAACATTCCTTTATTTTATCAGCACGGCAGATTACGGCCGATCGTTTCTCCTTACCGAAGGTGCAAGGTGGCACGAGTATCGCTTCACGGAAAAACTAACTTGTCCCTCTTATCGGAGACGTCTGCAACCGTGATAAAGATACATAATGTCCAAAATACATCACTATTTACACGGAGAAATTTTATACTAAAATTATCTTGCATTATCTTGCTCGCGAGAATGTAAGGCTATCGCGGGCGAAAAAATAACGTCGACTGTCTTCGTCGCGACGACGCGAGCCGTAACGCGAGTTTGAATTCCCGGGACAAATAACGTCGGCCAGACGGCTCGGGGAAGACGTTACTATTCTGCTCGTGAAGGCGCGGGTGCACACAGAAGAGCGCATTGTGCCGCGCGCGCGCGTATCGGCGCGTTTGAATCGTCTGTCCGACGGACGAAAGCCGCGAAACATTCGATCGTAATCGGCCGACGATCGCGCGCGCGCGCGCAAAGAGCGGTAATCTCTCAGCGCGAATCTTGACGTGGATATCGCGTCGATCTCTCGAACGTTCAAGTGTCTCGCACTCGAAAAAGCGTCGAGAACCGTTGAATGACATTTCTGCATGCCAGAGATCCGCGACGGTCAGATTATTCTCCGAGCAATTATATCGACGTTAATATCTTCCGTTGACATTGCAACACGTCGGAATCTCCCGCTGTCTCTTTATACCGACGCGCGCGCGCGCGCGCAGTCACAATGGAGACGAGGAATTAGCTTGAAATTTTGACGAGCGTTCACACGTGTCAGAACCGGACATCAAAATGTCAGCTCGGAGATACTCGAATTTTCATCCGGCGCCTGCGAGCGCGCCCGGAAAATATAGCAACACCTGGCTCACAGTTTCAGCAATCGAGTAACGTGTATATAGCGCGCGTCGTCTTCGATCGTGCGACTTACGTTTATACTTAGACGAAATCGTCGCTACGTAAACAAGTTTACGTTTTATTAATAATTAAGCGGGAGATTACCGAAGCCGCATGTAGCCGCTCGGTTTTGCGCGTGGCACCGATCCGACGTCGATGCGCATTTTCGCGTCGCTATTCGGAGAACGACGTGGTACGGTGCGTCTTTCTCGCAGTAGTAATAAAGCTGAGACAGAGAGACAGAGAGAGGGAAAGAGAGAGAGAGAGAGAGAGAGAGAGAGAGAGAGAGAGAGATATCTTGAGAAGCCAGTGAATTGTGTGCTCCGCGCACAATATACATCCGCGTGAAAGGGCGATGATGTGTCGAGTCAGTTCGGCCGTTGGCACAAATTTCGAGCTTCCACGCGGCTGAGGCTCCGTGAAAGATTGCGTCTCTGAATCAAGCGCTTCGACACGTAACGCGTCGTTACGCGACGTACGGCGTCACGAGCAAGTTCGATCGCACGGAAAAAGCTCGCAACAATCACAATTAAATAACGATGATTATTCAAGACTCGCGTTCGGCCATTAGGTAAGCAGTCGCCGTCTCAGTGGACGCTTTTACCACGACGAACCACTACCGTGGTGGCGATCGTCGTGGCTGATTTATTCGTCCAGTGAGGCGCAATCGCGCTGACACCGAAGCGTTTCTTTTCCTCTGAAAACGCAATTAACAATGCCTCGCTTGTGTTCCTCTGTGGAATACGAAGGACTCGTGATCGCGTCGCGCGACAAGAGGATCAATTCGCACCTAATGTTTCAGGCACGTCAGCGTCGCGTCGCGTCGCGTCGCGTCGCGTCGCGTCGCGTCGCGTCGCGTCGCGCTGCGCTAGGAGATACAGACACGCCGCCGCATGCCGGTGTATCGTCGGCGCTATATCGCCGCGCGCTACTCCGCTCCGCTCGCCGCTCGCCGCTCGCCGCAGCATCGCGCCAGCCCGCGGACGTCCGTATCTACTAGCTCGCCGACACGACGCGCGTCTCGCTAGTAGGTACCGACGCTCGCGGGCCGGTGTATCGTCGGCGCTACATCGCTCCACGCTACTGCTCCGCTCCGCTCCTCTTCGCCGCGTGTACCGCACGCGGCGGACGCGATTCACGCTCATTCATTACATAAAGGAGCTCACTGTTTACCGAGAGACCGCTTTATTTTTAGTCGTGCCGCGATGCTTTATGCGACGCCGGCCGATTTGCGAGACCGCGCCGCTGCGAGCGAGCGAGCGAGCGAGCGAGAAAACGAGCGAACGAGCGGCTCTCTCGCGTGGTTAAAGCGCGTTTACGCAACCGCGTTTCGCAGCAGTCCACGTCGCCGGCTCGCGCCGCGCCGTTCCGCGCGCCTACAAATCCGCACGTGCAAAACCGCTCGCGCGCGTGTGCCGATGCAACGCAACGTAACGCGCCGCGCCGCGCCGCGTCGCCTCGCGTCGCATCGCGGACCTCCTCCCTCCGCCTCGCCCACCCCTTCAGCCGGACGACTTGCTTTTCTGATAACGGCAACCGGGAACTCGACGTTCAGCACAGAGCGTTTATATAACAATTATGTTACGCGCAGAGCGCGTAATTTTAGGTAGATTATAATGGGGATTTTCCTTAGCGAAGAGACGACGATATAATTGGAACGAGCGATACTGAAGACAACGGCCTAGAACGGAATTGCAGCGTTAAATTACAGAGTAGCAGTTAAAACGCCAAGCGTCGATTCTGCCGATCAGATTTTATCGTCCCGACGAGGAGACTTAATGACGGAGTGCGGCGTGTCGGGACGCGCCTTGCGTATCCTTTTTCGACGACGACGACGACGGTGGCGGCTCGATCGATCTCCTTTTTGTAAATTAATCGTCGGAGGGAACCTTACGTAACGTCACCGAAACGCGATCCCCCCCGGGTAACAGTTCTAACCGCATTTTTGCGCGAATTGGTGCAATCTCTCTCTCTCTCTCTCTCTCTCAACTTAAAGTATCCGTAAGATGTCTCGATATTCGCGCGTCTACCCGACTGACCGAGGAATCCGAGTCGCGCTTGTCCACGCTTCTCGATCGTGTATATCGAACTCGGGCATTGCTCAACGCTCTAGTAAACGCGCGGTCACGTAAGGCGCCTATAATTGCGAAACGCGGCGTTTAATAACGACCGGGAGGTGGGTCGGCTGCGAGTTATGTCAGAGAGTGCGACGAGAGTTTTCGAGTTTTTCGAGACGACAATCGTCGTCGCTTCTGAAGGGGAGAAAAAGCGCGCGCCCGCGCAGGAAAAACGAATTATTACGAAATGCACGGACTTCCCGTCCTGCGCGCCGGCGCACGCTCAGTTAAAAAATAAACTTCGATAGCACGCGCGCGCGCGCGCGCTCGCCCGTTAACACGACCGATTACACCGGCGGCGATTTCATCCGGGAATGAGATTAAGACACTGACGTAACTGTGAGAAGCCACGACGAATTCGACGGTCACGACGACGACACCGCGACCGGCGAGGACGGCGGCGAGGACGACGATGACGATGTCTCTAGCCGCATCGAGCATAATAAAATCCGCTGTGTCTTCCGGCCGCTGCCAAAAGGAGCAGATACCGACGACGCACGCGGTTGCGACGCGCCTCACCGACCGTGTGTAAACCATTTACGTAACGGCGAGAAAGAGAGAGAGAGAGAGAGAGAGAGAGAGAGAGAGAGAGAGAGGAAGATACGCTGTATTTCGATGATTAACAATTTGTTTTGCGATCGGCAAAGGTGACTCTTTGTACGACACAAATATCTTACGTAAGTCGCCAGATAAACGCGCGTATGCAGCTGGAGATTAAGAGCGCGGCTTTTCGGATTTCGAAGACGATCGCTTTCCGACCGCATTCCTCGCGGCGATCGCTATGCTTTATCTTTCTCTTTTGTTTTTTCCTCTCTCTCTCTCTCTCTCTCTCTCTCTCTTTTTTCTTTTTGTATTTTATCGGACCAAGTTGCAATGTATGCAATGTGTTGTCGGTTTCTTGCTTCAAGCGCACCGTACAGCGCCGCGGAGGCGTGTCGTTCCGCAGCCGAACGGACGGCGTTCTCTCTATCGAGTTCATCAAAACGACGATAAATTTTTCCACAAGTGCAGCCGACGATGCGACGAATATCCGATAAGCGTTAATTTCGCCAGTTATTCTCATGATCCGTAAGCTTCGAATACTTTTATATTTCCCTCGTCGCAAGAGCGTCCCGAGTCGCGCGCCGAATATTTCTCGCCGTTTGAACAAGCGCGTCTTGATATCGCCTTCATTATGCGTACTGCGCCACAAACATGTAATTTAAATAACTCGTGGCGATCACGTAAGAATACGCGCTATCAATACGCGCGTTTGTCATTCGCGCTCTAGACGACTATCGGCAGTCATCCGTCTCACGTCCTGCGACGCGTTGGCGCGATCGCGCGTATAATTCCCTACGCTCTGAAATTCACCACGAGAACCACCGTTGTCTCGAAGAGACCGTCGTCTCTGCAGCTTTAAATATTCCCGTATATAATTAAACTGTCGCTTTGAAATCGCGAGGAGAGGGGAGGGGAGCCGCTCTCGAACAGTCCGTTATCGGACTTCGATAGGGTGAGAGCGAGAGAAGGGCCCGTAGATTCGCGACAAGTGCACGGGGGTTAATCACCCCGTGAGCTGCCATATATTGATCTCCCATTCTTCGCCGCCCTTTGCCGCCCTCGCGCGGCACGCAGTTCAGCCCTCTCTCTCTCTCTCTCTCTCTCTCTCTCTCTCTCTCTCTCTCTCTCTCTCTCTCTCTCTCTCGCCCTTCATTTCGAGAGGTGCGCGCCTCCTGCGCGGCGTCTGCGTACTCCGTGCACGCACACGCGTGCTCCGCACGCACGCATCCAACGAGCGCGGGCTGCTTTACCTCCGTGTGTCATGCGTTGCTGCTTGCGAGACTCAGCGAGAAGGCTGGAGTCCCTGTAAGACCGAAGTTCAGCAACGAAAAGCTCTCTGCCTGTGTCGACGATCGAAACTCACGTCACGCTCGGTCGCGTTTTGTGCGCCCTCGGTGAAATCTCTCTCTCTCTCTCTCTCTCTCTCTCTCTCTCTCTCTCTCTCTCGCGGAAGCGAGCTGTGCCGCGCAGTTTGCGCACACTCGACCCACCGGCGAGGCCGGGGAAGATCCGTTCCCGCGGAAGTCCCTGGTCGATCGAGCCAAGGTTACGACAACAAGTGTCCGGGAATGTGCCTCGAGTAAGATCGACCGTACGGGGACTCGATGGCGATCGTGAGGATCGTGCACAATCGGGCTATTGCGGCAGCATTAATGTGCCAATGACAGAGAGTCATGCTTTCGTGACGTCCTTTGTGACAATGACGGAGAGAGGGTAAGGCATACCGATGCACTCACTCGGAGCGTGGCGGTCGTCATTCATTATAGACTCCAATGTCGATTCGATAGGACGTTCGAGGAAAAAGTGGGTTAAACGTAGTGGAAGATTTATCGCGACCTCCTTCCCTCCGGCAGGTGAAGACGGGACGCCCGCGCCGCCGGTCTCTTATCAGCCGCAACAACGAGTCGACGGCAGAGCACGAGGAGAAACGTCAGCGAGGAGAGATTAGAAGGAACGGGGAGAGCCAGCGAGAGCTCGGCGAACGCTTTCCCGACGATAGAAAAGCGCACCGTTCTACTTGACAAGCATTTCATCCAACATTCATAATGACCGCCGGCGATCAAGGAGCACTCGGAGCGGACAAAGAAGAAGCGATCCTCGCGTCGTCGGACGGCGCGACAAAGCCCCTCGGGTGCGAGCGGGTGGGAGTGCGGCCTGCAACACCTACGCACCGCGGCAGACGCGCTGCCATGACACGAGTAAGCAGCAACACTCTCGGAGGCTACGTGCAGCGTGCTCCGTAATTCTCTCCGGCTCCCCACCCCCGCGTAGTACGTCGAAGCCGCGTGGCGCTGGCTTCGTGTCTTGGAGGTGGCTGCACCACGAGCGCTCCTCCACCGCAGCCACGACTGCCGCCGCCACGACCGTCGCCACAGCCACCACCACCACCGCCGCCGCAGTCGCTGCTGCTGCTGCCGCTCGCGCCGCTGCTGCCGCCGCTGCCGTCGCCGCCGCTGCCGTCGCCGCCGCCGCCGCCGCCGCCGCCAGCACCGTCACCACCACCATCCCCTGCTGATGACGGCAGACCGGCTCTGACAGTGGCTCGGCTGACCTGTGACAGCCGAGGCGTCAGTCCTCGGTGCGCCAGTGTGCCGTGTGGAGCGGTCTCGCGCGCGCGCGTCACGCTCACGTCTACCGCGGAGCAGCACGACGCGCGGATCGCGTGGACGTGGTCAGCTGTCAAACTCTGCGTGGATCGCTCCGACGAGGCCCCCGCTGCTGAGACCCCGCGCGCCCGGTGAATCATCAGCGAGATTCCCGAGAAAGAGACAGAGAGGGGGAAGGAAAGGAAGAGGGAAGATCGAGTGCGACGGATCGTGGGAAGCCGCGCGCAGTTTCCGCGGCGAAGAAGACCCGATTCCTGTGAACGATCTGCGTCCGACGTGATTTCCACGCTCGGCTTTTCCGTAAGATGCACGTCGTCCTCGACACTGCAAAGTCGACGTCGAGCGGTATCCACCGGGCGCGGACCGGGCGATATTCGACGCGTGCGAGTGAGTGACTGGCTCGAGAAGGATAGAATCCAGGATTCCCCATCCCCCCTCCGAAGGGTGACACGCGACGGGTCAAACGCAGCGCGGCGCGACGAGACGCGATGACGGAACTCGCCAAGGAGGCGTTCACCTCGCGCGACTACCACCTGGCGGCCGAGATGTACGAGCTGAGCAGCCTGAATCAGCAGAATACAAACTACGAGGTGCTGCTCGGTTTCGGCGACTCCCTGGCCAAGTGTGGCCGTATCATGGACTCCATCGGGATCTACACGAGGTGCTTGGCCACGACGTCGGTGCCGGCCGAGAGGCTGAAACACCTGGCGACCGCACTCCTGGACGACATGGCCGGTTCCGGACTGACCTCCAGACGGAGAATCGAGGCGTCCTTCGCGTGTCCACTCTGCGAAGGCACCCTCTGTCAACCGGTGACCGCCGGCTGCGGTCACACTTACTGCAGGAACTGCGTGGACCCGGCGAAGAATTGTCGCGTGTGCGGCCTGAAGATGGTCGCTGTGGGTGAGACGAACGTGCTCGTACAGAGGCTCGTGGAGAGATGGTGGCCGCGAGAAGTGGAGGCCAGTCGGGCCAGGCACGAAGGTGATATTCTCGTGAGGAAGGGTCACCTGGGTCAAGCACTCGAGAGGTACAACCTGGCGGTTCATCTCGGTGAGTAAATCATGCTTTATTCCTGCTGATGACTCTTGCGCGTCGGCGGTGAATGTATGTCGCTGCGCGTTCGGGTCGCTCTCTCTCTCTCTCTCTCTCTCTCCTCTCCTCTCTCTCTCTCTCTCTCTCTCTCTCTCTCTCTCTCTCTCTCTCTCTCTCTCTCTCTCTCTCTCTCTCTCTCCTCTCCTCTCTCTCTCTCTCTCTCTCTCTCTCTCGGTTGACGTGTCGACTCGCGTTTTATCGGTGAACGCGATGCACGCTCGGAGTTTTCAGCATTGCGGTTCACGCGATTAGCCTTCACTTCAGAGAGGCCAATTCGCCTCGCGTTAGGAATTTCTCTCGCGCGGTTCTTCCGAGTCTACGAGGTATTACATCGGCTCACCGATCCTGAAGTGTTTGGTCCGACGAACGTGGTGGTTCTCGCGCCACTTCAGACCTGGGTCGAAGGCAGCGGGTGAGTCAGATTGTTGCGCGAACCAACGGAAACCGGTCGGATCGTGAAAATGAGCGGGGCGCGAACCCTTAGGGACGACGGTTCGGTCTCACGATCTTCCGAAAAGTCCGACGGAAAGCGCCGTCGCTTTTAGGTTCGGTTTGCTTCACACGAGCGAAGGGTAACAACATGGTTACATAAAGATTATTACGAAACACCTAATCTGAATAACGTTTCAGGCCTGGGTTTCAGTCGGTTGACGACTTAAAGTCTACTGGTTTATCATTTTGCGTTTCATAATCTGCCTCGATTTAATCGACGTCACCGACATTTTCGGCGCCGGTTAAATCACGTCTTTTCGAAAACACCATGCGGATCGGCGTAACGCAGGTGGACCAGTCGCGCGTTTAAAGCGCGCGCGCCACGTTCGCGGACCTGCTTCAGATGCGTCCGATAGGAGATAACGATAAAGCTAAATCTGTCCTGGTAATGATCCCGACCGGCAACCTTTTCTGAGCAGCGGTTAATTAACGCTCGATAGCCGAAGGACGGTATTTATATCGGAAAGAAGTCGAGAAGCCGACTGACTCGGGAGAGATGCGTTTTTGCATCGTCCTTCACGAGACTACAAACTTCCAATGTCTAATATTGGTTTGTTGTTGTTGCAAGCACTTTTTTGCAAGAAACGAAACGGAACATATCTGCGCGAAACGAATAACGAATAATTGTGGAAAGATATTTTATCGTAATTGACGATACGTAATGTTCAACGGACTTCTCGTGATGTTAATGTGCTTTAAATTGTACGCTTTTAATTGTGCGCCACTTGAGCACGAAATAAAAGAGAAAATGACGCGCACTGACTAACAAAATGTTGAGGAGAGCGACTTGAAAAATACGTGAATAATTGTTAAACAATCGTCCATTCAGACGGTCTTATTTACTACATTTAATCACCCACAAAATTATCTGCCAACTAGAGTTATATTTAGCAAAATGATCTCTCTTTCTCTCCCTCTCCGTCTCTCTCTGTCTCTCTCTCTCTCTCTCTCTCTTTCTAAAAACAATGCCAAATTGCATTTCCCCATCAGCTTTGATGTTGATGATGAGCCATGAAGGAAACACGTGACAACGACGCCTCTTCCTCGGAGAGAGCCAGTTTTTTCTCGAAATTAATCAGTGCGCACATTGAAGAGGATCACGGTATCTCGAGCACATGTTCGTCTTCTCTTTTTCTCCGATACCAAGCCTCGCTCATGCATTCGCTCTCTCCCTCGCACTCTTCCGCGGCTCATTTTTTATCACTCCAAGCTAAACAGACTGCGATTATTGACCTCTGTGCAGCCAGTCTGCCAGTCAGCCAGCATCTGCTGGCATCTGCCCTCTTATTCACCTCGTAAGATTTTAATCACGGATTCCCCTCCTGAACATCTGCAGTCGATCTGCTGCTCCTCGATGAGAATTCCACGAGAGAGGTCATCATCCCTCGTCCCGATCACTCGTTCTCTTGACACGAAACCGATGGTTTGTGCACGGAAGAAAAACGGTCCGTGTCGTGATATTTAATTATTTACTACCATAATTCTTCTTTCCCGCCTACGACGCGGGGGGGGGGGGGTCGCGGAAGCAGCGGCGCGGAATTAACGATTACTTTCTTGAAATTAATAGAGGCTCAGAAAGCCATCCTACTTAGCTAAATGTATCGCAGCGAGGTACGTGTTGGCGCAAGTGAGAGGAGTGAGTGGTGGTCGCAGGCCGCAGATAGGTCGACGCACGACTCGCCACTACGTACAAACTTGATAATCGTCCGGTGACGCTATTAATACACCTAGCTGATGAAGATGGATGTATTCCACTCACGATCATGCCTCGGTACTTGGCTGAAAGTTGAAACTCCTTCTCGTCTTCATTGTGCGCTCCCGTGTGAGAGATTCGGCTCTCTGTCTTCCGCCTTTGCGGATTCTCGATTCTCGTTGCTCGCACGCGAGCGCATCGAGCGAGTGTGCGCGGTGCGTGGAAAAGGAAGTATCCGCGTTCGACGACGACGACGACGACGACGACGACAACGAGACGACAACGCCGTTAAGTTCACGGCCAGTCCGAGACGGTTCTCTTACATAACGCGCGTCTCTCGCGAAGAGAGATCGGTCTGAATCGACGACGTCTCATCTGGAGACACGCTGCGGCTACCGTCTCAGATATCAGATGAATGTTTACGCGATTATATATATTAACGTCCCGTCACGTTCCCCACCGAAAGCCTCGACTTGCAAAACCGTATTTTGGGATGCTAAATTCTCACATTCGCGCGAACGTTGATTTTTGCTAATTCGACATTCACCACTGGCTGCGAGCAGGAGCCCTCTGGGAGACGTAGTCTCCGCCTAGGTGGCGATATTGGAGGCGCGATTTTCTCGATTTAACGTCTCTACTGAAGAATCTCGTTACAGGCCGGTCGCTTAAAACGACGAGCGCGCAAACGTTTCGGGCAACGAGCGAGCGACGAGGAATCTAGTCGACTACGTGTCGCGCTGCACGTGCGCTCCTTCAATATTTTCCATGCGAAAAGTCTCATTTGACGTTGCGCGCGATGACGATGATAACAAGGACGATCTCGGCAAGGCCGATTAGTCACGAAGCGCTCAGCCGTTATCGCGAATACGCGTCATTGTTCTCGGCACTTCTTTCGTTTAGCAGCTCGATAGAATCGTCGATTATTTCCGCGATAGCGGAAAAAGAATAATATATCGCGTCGCACGGTATATCTCATTCGGACGCGAAAGAGTCGATTGAAAACGGGAAAGGAAAATTGTACATCGACGCGATTATCAGGTTGGCGAGCGTGACGACGATTACGCTCGCACGCGGCGCGTCGCTGTGAAATTTTCTCTGTAAATATAATTAGCGAGTGACACAGTTGTTTACGCGTAAATATTGCTTGCGCGCAGCGCTGAATCAGAGTTCTCGCGAATATATTAAACCGCACAATAAATCGTCGGGTTATGTATATATATATATATTTATAAAACGCAGGGGTTACGTAAAGAGACGTTATCGCACGCGCGCTCGCGCGATGTGTGTATTAATGAGCGGCTTTACGTGGAAATGAAATTTTAAAGATCGTCTGACCGAAAGGAGATCTCTCTCTCTCTCTCTCTAACGTACGGGACGGGCCATCTGCGTGTACGGTAGCATTTCTGCCCTCGGCAACACCTGCATCGTTCACCTGGCCTCTGGCTCGATTACGGTAATTTTAATAACGTTCTTCTCGGCGACGCCGCAACATTACACTTTAGAGCGAAACTCGTTCCGCTCGAACGTCGGGACGAAATATCTCTCTCGTTTGTCTGTCAACCGTCTCTCTCGTGCGAGCAACTTCTCACCCGATCTTTCGGGTGAGCGATATTCTTCATTGCACCTTCATTAGGTACAATTTTGATATTCTAATCTGTAATACGTATAAGATGCAATAATTTTCTCCGGGACACTTCCCTCGTAAGTTTTTCGCCAACGGACGGGAGAATATCGGGAGCGCTCAGCTCCGTATGAGCAACAACGACGTTTCATCTCGACATTAACTTCTGCACTTTCATCGCCTTTCCCGAATCAGGTATTTCCACGCCGCGCTTTTGAAATTTTCTCTCCGCCGTCCGACCGCCCCTCCTCCCTTTCATCGAGATTCGCGAACTGGGAATCATTGTCAAACAATGCCACCCACGAGCGCGCGTTTCGCCGAGAGAACGAGCGCTCGTGTCACCGCGTGTATTCGCGAATCGCGGAATTTTGCTTCTCTAAAGGCTGCTATAATTAAATGCGACGCGCCGCTGCGCTTATATAGTACAAATTTAGCGCGCGTTGCGTCGCGTCGCGTCGCGTCGCGTCGCGTCGCGCCGGTGCAACGTGCTCGTCGAAATAAAAGCGATGACAGGCTGCGGGAAGGAGCGCGCGCTTTACGCTAACTTTGCACGCGAACACCATGTATCGGACTCGCTTATATAATGATCTCTGACGACGCTGCTTTTCTCATACGCCTCGTCTCGCTTTTCTCTGCCGCTTATCGCCGCTGATAAGCGGCGCGAAATTGCGCCGGTGGATCCAGTGGACACGAACCACGCCGCGTTCGACGTGACTGTTTGCAGAAATCCAACACCGGGCACCGAACCGCCTCGTTATTGAATTCCTCTTCGTTTCGCTGTATTGTATACTAATGATTTCCGTAATGATTTTGGCACATTTATTATTTTCCGATTATTATCATCGTCCGTCTGGAGCCCCCGTTTATTTTCGAGTGGATGCTCTTGTCTCTCGCGCAGCGAATGTAAAAGAGAATAGCGAATATTTTCTTTTCGCGTTGAAGTAGCTACATTCTTTTGATAATTATTTCAATCTGTTCGGAGGCGATTGAGGGTCAACGACAAAGTTTCGCGTATAAATCGACGCGAATCGACGTGGAACGTTAAAAATTGCCTCAACGATAACACGACACAGTGTATTCATTGTTCGAACTATCATCAGTATTTATTACTCGTCGTATTGTTTGCCGGTGCGATATCAAAAGACCCTCGCGCGAGAGACGAGGCGCTTATGCAAGACGAACTGCGGTATTGAGCGACGTCGCGGTGATTGGGAATAAAGCGAGGTGCGCGCATGAAGCTATTTTAAACAAAAGCACCCTTTCGTCCAGAGCAAGAGGCATCCTCTCGCAAATTCTCTCTGACGAGAGAGATCGGCCGCGGCGAGTCGTTCTTCACTCGAAGGAATCCGCTCGTAAACACTTCACGGCAGGCACGAGGAAAGAATCCCTCGGAAAAGGAGGAGAGAGAGCTTTTATACAGAGGCACAAGTCAAATAAGACTGATTAGGAATCCCGCCCGAGGTGGAACGGTGTGTGCTCTCTCTCTCTCTCTCTCTCTCTCTCTCTCTCTCTCTCTCTCTCTCTCTCTCTCTCTCTCTCTCTCTCTCTCTCTCGCGAGAGGAAACAAGTGACATGAGCTACGGCGTTCTTCGGAAAACACACATCGGCCTGTGAACGCGCGCGCTCGCTCGCCTCTGCTCGACCCCGGCACGTGCATGGATCGCGGCCAAATCCGAGATGTCATCGTCAATTCGAACCGCGTCCGGTGCGCGCCGCGTCTCTCGCAGGAGAAGCCTTCTCCTCCGCACGAGAAGTGGTTTCGGCAGGTCCTATCGTATCAAGGACGCGGCTCGAGGTGCTCGAGCGGCTTGCAAAACGAGCAACGACCAGCGGCGGCTTGAGGATCAGGGCCGCGCGATCCCTGGTCTCTCGCAGGGAGAGACTCATTTCTCTCCGGGAGAAGCCTCTCTCTTTCTCGCCACTGCAACGTGTGAAGTCTCGCCTCGTGGTCCTCGCTTGCGCGGTTTGATTGTCGCGCGACGCGTTAAAACGACATGTTTACGTTCGCGTTCCCGTTTCCCGAAAATTAATACGAAGGAACGAGCGTGTCCGCGATGCGAGATGGCTCCGCTCTCCATTATTCTCGGATTTTACTCCAACAACCAGCTTATCGCCGTATGTTTATGTAAGGCGCTAAGGGCCGCTTATCGCTGTGTATACATCCAAAGAAGCTAATCTTATCACAAAATAGCTCCACACGAAAATTTACACAATATTTCACGTGACTATCTTTGATACGTCACCATACGGCCGCTCTCTGGAGGCGAAGGATGCGAGGATTCAGTTTGACGTGTCCGCCGTGTAAGCGGCGCGTCGGCCGAACGCGACACAGGAGAAGGAAAATTCGAAACTCCCGTTGTCGCTGTTGGCACGTCGTAACGAGGCTGCTCTGAAATTTGAGAGAAGCACCATCGCGAGCTCGCGGACTTAAGGGAAAGAGACCGTACAGCAACGCGCCACGTTCGAGATTCCGTCGACGAAAGTGGGTCGCGTCCTCGATCCTTCTCCGATCGCGCGCCTCATCCATCAATCGAAACTCTCGTTTCGTCGCGCTCGCGGCGATCCCGCTGCATTTCACGGCTTGCCTCCAGACGAAGTGATCAATTGTTATTACACCTTGCGCGTGAGAATTCTTCCGTCGAATCGGGACGATTGAATCGTCGTCGATTCAATTAACCCGCTGAAGCGCTGCTTCGATGTCAGCAATGCACGAGAATCGAGCGGCGGGGGAGGGGGAAGCGATGATTTTTAATCGAATCCGCTGCTCGAATGTTCGTGCTCCAAGCTGCCGTTTTTCTTTTTTTTTGGAGAATTATGGTGACATAATTCGTCGGTGACGCATAGAGATGTGCGAATCAAGGATTTTTATGTCGAATCGAATCGAATCGAATCGAATCGAATCTCATTTTTTAAATTCGAATTCGAATCGAATCGAATCTATGAAATTTCACTCGATTCGGTTCGAATTGAATCATTAAAAAATTTAACATGACTATTAAACAATGCAAATAACGATGGAAGATTTTAATATGAAAGGGAATATTGATATTGTAATATCATCTTAAAATAAAATATATATATATTTAAATAATTAAAGTAATTTATAATTAAGTTATCAATTATAAGTTAAGTTAATTGCAAGTTAAGGATTCAAACATATAGGCCCAGGTGGCCCGTTTTGTGGCTGATGCACGCAAACGATAATGTATTTGATTCCTATTCGAATTATTCGGATTTGAATCGAATCGAATTACATTAGAATCGATTCGATTCGACTCGAATCCAAATAGTTCGCACATCTCTAGTTTACGCAGAAGAGGACAAGAAAATATATACGAATCTATAAGCGACCGGTTTATCCTCAATCTCCATTAAGCTGCGTCCTGAAACAAATCTGTGCCGCGCTTTACTTTTTACCGTCGAATCCCTGGAATGTTGTCGCGCCGTATTATTTATTCATTCTTTCCTCATCGCGCCTTTTCGCCTCCGAGGCTTACCTGCGCTCGAGAAGGGCGCGCGCGTGCGGTCTCTCCCACGACATTTATCTGCGCCTCTGCGCGTATCTCGGTGAGACACTTGTTCCTGCAATTATCGATCTTTTTTCGTGCGTACACACGATGATATCGTGCGCTCTCCCACGACTTTTGCCTGCGCGCGCGCGAGTTACGCGATCGATATATAATAACGGCGTCACGCCCGAACGGACTCTCGCGGCTCTTGCAAATCCGCGAACGCGTTTCGGTTGTGCAATTGCCGCGGAGCGAAATTAATCCGTCGCAGGCGCAGCTGATTTGTGTCAAGGCAACGACGCGGACGGAGCGGCCGCACGCCGCTTTCCTCGTGCACGTTCGTTCGAGGGTGGCGCGAACGACGCGAAAGCGCGGCGACGGTGTGCGCGAAGTGCGCGGCGGTGTCGTCATCGCGCGGATCCTCGTTATTGTCCAGCCTGCCGGCGTCTGGAAATACGCGTTGGATTGCCGCGGCTCCTCCGCTATTTCCGCCAGCTCGCGGTGCAGTCGCTGCGCGCGCGCGAGAGAGAGAGAGAGAGAGAGAAACGTCCTCAATCGGAGCTCGCGATTTTTGGATTTGGACGCGAGCGCGATCCTACGATCGTGCATCTCCTCCACTGTGGGTTTGACGCCCACAAGTGTAAAATGACCGAGTGCTCTCGCCGCCGCCGGTATCCTGCCTCTTGGACGCTTGTGTAAATAGATATTTCGTATTTCCGGTTCTCATAGCGCGACGAAGAATTCCAAGTTCCGTGGGCGAGGCAATCGTGGCCGACGACCACGCATAGGGTCTCTCTCACGAGATTGCTTCTATCAATGCAGGGTGCTTAAATTGATTTAGCTGCTTGAACTCTTACGTATTTTCTAATTGAGCCCGATTACAGCTCGCTTCGAACAGCGTAATGGCGGGTTACATGATACACCGGCTGAAAGCATCTCCGGGCTGCGCGCGCTGCCACGCCGGACAGGCTCGAGTTGCGAGCAAGTTGCAGATATTACGATCGCCGATGTCGTCGGCGATCGTTAAACGGTCGGCTAACGCCGGCCAGCTATCGCCGGCCGACAACAGCGCAGTCGGCATTATTAAGAGACGGCTTTTGTGAAATCCAGCGGAACGATCGGGTGTATAAACCCTCATCACTTTCCGCCCGTCCGGTGAGAGTATTCGCGGTCACGTTATGATAACACGAGTCGATGCTGATCGATAACACCGACTCAGCCCCGCTGCAAGGTTTCGATTTGAGGACTCGCCGCTATGCCTGACTGAAAATTATACGCACTTCAATTGGGAGACAGCGTGGCACGCGTACAAACGATCGCGACCGGTGCTCGTCGTTCCCGGCTCGATCGATCGCTCGAATTTATCGATCGATGCTCTAGATGCTTACGTGAAACGTAAGCGACCTAGGACCCGATCGACCATGGACCCGATGATGCATACCCCGATATGCACTTTAAGCGGTTCGTTTTCCTGAATGCGTCCTGAAGGCGTCGCTCGCGTTTCGGAAACGATCAGCTCGATTGCTCGCGCAAGCGAAACCGCTGCGCTATGATCGGCCCGCTTAAACGAGTCGCGTTATTACCGCCTAGGGCCTCGTTAAGCAAGTCGACTAGAAATATGAGCTGCGTGCAGCCGACGAACGTGGTTGAGATCCAAGAACAATACGAAATAGAGTGCAAACTATGCTGCGACGACTAAATCCGACTTTCGCAACGGAGAGCTCGTCGGCTGCGGGCGCGGTGAGTCACCGCGCGGGACAATCCGACCAGTTAGCCGACCAGATGACGGCTGGCACGACGATAGAAATTCGGCCGATTCGACGTTAAACAGAAAATCCGACGGAGCGAGAGCGAACACACAATCCCCCGCCGCGCGGGATCGATCCGGATCTAAAGCGGGTTTTCGCGGGACGCGTCGTCGCGCCCACACGTCGCCCCGCCGACCGAGCTGAATTACGTAAAACGCTCGCGAGATTCGCGCTCTCTTACTCACTCGCCGGCTTGCAAACACGCGTCAATTCGTGATTCACCGTTTAATCCGACGGGAGCTTTCCTTAAACCCGCGAACGCGTCCGCGTCGGGCCTTTGAAGCGTCCACCCGCTGACTTTTATATTCCTCTTGGTTTACGCGCTTTCTTGCTTTTTACCCGACGGGGCGTCTACGTCAACACACACGCACGCACACTCGTATAAGTGTGATAACGACTTGTACAGTGTATAGAGATAGGATAGAGATCAAATTCGATGCTTTATCAGTCTGTGAGATATTCTCCGAAGGCGTGAGATGACGTGAGGAAAAATCGGGCTGTAAAGGATTGATCGAGCGAAGGCTATTCACATGTCGTCCTGAAGCAGATCTGCACTTTTTCCGAGTAAATCGTAATAAGTCGAGTCGCCTAAAAAAAAGATTTTCTCGCCGATATAGCCGTTAATTCACTTTGGAACTCTCAGCTTTATTCAATATCACGTGATACAGGATCGAGTACGCTCCCGACGTTTTCCGATATTCGACGACAAAGAGGCTTCGGAAAACGCGAATGGAAACTGGGTCACAACGACACGCAACTTATCCTTTTTCCCCGCCGAGAGATCCGTATCCTTCGCCGTGTACATACAGGGTGCTAAATTTCAAACGTAACAGGTAAAAAATCTCGAAAACTGTGAAAGATATTAAAAGAAGCTGAAACATATGTGTTCCATGATTTCGAAGGGGAAAGGGAATGGCATTATCAGCTTTTTATTTGGAGGGCGTTTTCGAGGTCAGTTGATCTTATAGTTAATTTAATAATTTTGAAATTTCCAAAGGTCGATAAGTTAACAAAAGTTAGGGCACTATTATAGCAATATATCCTTGATATTAGGTGTACAAATGAATAATCCAAATTATTTTAAGCAGTTATGAAATCAATTTTAAATTGAATAGATTTTCCCGCTCTTTTGTGATTATGCAGTGTTGACATATTAAATAGAACGTATAATTTGGCGAAAGGCCCAACATAACCTTCAAAAGTATTCAGTTCAGTACAGTCGAAAATGGCAACAGATAAGGTGCATATCCGACACTGCATTCTTTACGAATTCCAACAAGGAAAAAATGCTGCAAGAGCGTGCGAATCGATTTGTTCCTTTCTCGGCGAAGGTGTTGTATCGTACGATGTGTGCGCATTTTGGTCTAAGCGGTTTAAAAGCGGTTTAAAAAATTTCAGTCTATTCGACAAACAACGCCCTGCAGGCCCTCCGAGGCCTGCGATAATGATGATTTGGAACAACTGCTCGCTGAGAATTCGGCACAAAAGACACAAAAAGAGCTTGCAGAACAATTGGGAGTAACGCAGCAAACGATTTCCAAACGCCTACATGAGATGGGAAAGATCCAGAAAGAAGAAAAATGGGTGCCTAACCGCATGAACTCACTGAAACCAACAAAAATCAACGAGTGGCAGCGTGTCCTTCTCTTCTCAATAAGCAGCGTCGAAAGCAGCTTTCTTGTGGAAAATCGTTACGGGCGATGAGAAATGGATACTCTATGACAATCCGAAACGCAGAAAGTCATGAGTAAATCCCGGCGAATCATCAAAATCGCTTCGGAAAGAAGGTTCTTCTCTGCATTTGGTGGGATATCAAGGCCGTGCTTTATTATGAGTTGTTGGAACCGGGTGAAACAGTTAGTGCGCGGACTGCTACCAACGTCAATTAATCCGCTTGAGTCAAGAATTGGAACGAAAACGCCCGTATACTGGCAAACTGGGAGAACGTCCAGTGAAATTGTTGCGTGACAACGCCAGGCCACACACAATGCTTCCAATACAAAAGACACCATAATGAGTCTTGGCTGGGACGTCTTGCAGCACTTGCGGCGTATTCACCAGACACTGCTCCATCCGATTATCACTTGTTCCGATCGATGCAACACGCCTTGTCCGATCATGCACTTCCAATCAGTGGATGAGATCCGAAAATGGCTTGACGACTTTATCGTGTCCAAAGACGTAACATTTTTCCGAGATGGAATTCATCAGCTGCCTGAAAGATGGCTTGAAGTTATGGAAAGCAACGGCGAATACTTCGATTGAACAATTTAATTTACTTTCTTTTAAAATAAACCTTGAATGTAGCTGAAAATATTGGATTATTCATTTGTACACCTAATAGTAAATAGAATCAAAAAATCTAATACTATTTTTTTCCTTCGATAAATAGTTTGCGAGATATCGCAAGTTAAATGTTGAAAAAGTTACCAAGTTTTCCTTCAATATTTCAAAAAATATTAAATAAAAAAATATTTCAGACAAATTGTTAAAATTAATTGGTAGAAAAAGAAGATATAATAAAAAATTGGGCTTTCTATTTAAAAAAATTAAGTTCACCTTCAACTGACCTTGAAAATGCCCTCCAAATAAAAAACTGATAATGCCATTCTCTTTCCCCTTCGAAATCGTGGAACACGTGTTTTAGCTTTTTTTAATATCTTTCATGGTTTCCGAGATTTTTTACCTGTTACGTTTGAAATTCAGCACCCTGTATATACCCGCGCTTTTAACATTTTCCTATATTTGGCGTGTCGCAACGAATCGCTGCAGAACCGGAATCGGCCATTCAAAACAGTCGGTCGGTCCTTTTTCTTTGCCCTCGAGTCAGAAACACGCACACATATATATGTACACACACACACACACACTAATAAGTGATACTGCACGCGTATACTTTCACGCGGGTCAATCTAATTTTCGCGCAGGAACGGAGAATTCGCAGCAAAGTGCGCGATATATTCTCGGCTGAAGTGTACAGATCGGCCGAGAGCGCGGATTCGCCCCGCGATAATCCCCGTAACGCTCGCTGTCGCGGCGCAAGAAACGCGCAGAGGATGCGTTTGTTATCAGACGTCGTCGCAGCTCCGACACTTTTGGCGAGGAGTATCGTCGAGGAAGCGGAAAGCGAGCCTGGGACACTCGCATGACCCATGGGGGCAATTATCTTATCTCGGCTGGCGCAGGACGTCGGAGGTAGCAGGATGGCGAGGAAACCGGCGACGGAAGCCGCGGACCAAGTTGGCGGGAAACGCCCCAGAGCCCGGGATGACCGGTCGATACGCGAGCGGCGGTTACGTAAAAGGGAATAATAAGAGCGGCTTGCACATGCCGTCTCGTGCCGGCCGACTAGACATATTTTCCGTGATAAGATAGAGAGGCCGCGTTGGTCACGTGGCCGGTGTGCTGTCAAACTTCTCTGTTATGTAAACTTTGCGCTCACTGGCGGCTCGCCATGTATCGACGTCGCGACGCGCGCTGCGCGGCGCGGCGCATCGCGTCGGGTCGGTTCCGCGCCATCGAGGATTCTGATTTATTTTCGGTGGAGCACGCTCTCTCTCTCTCTCTCTCTCTCTTTCTCGAGCCGCGTCGGCGACGGCAGCTGCGGCGGATGTGTATCACCGCGTCGCGAATTTCCTCCTTCCCGTAGCATTTGGGAAAAGGATGGAAGCGTTTCGCGAGAACGTTTGACTCGTTGAAGTCGCGCGCGCGCGCGCGCGCGCGTCTCTCGCGGCCTCTGTTAAATCCGACGGTAACGGATTATTTAATAAAGTTTCTCGCGCGATTCAAGCGTCCGCCTCTCTCCGATACGAGACTGAGATATACATAATATCCGCGAAGCCGATGTATCGCGAAGGCGGCGATCCCACGCGAACGATAAGGCCAATCTGCGGTATAACACACGTACACACGCGCGCGCGCACACACACACACACACACACACACGCACGCACCGTCAGCAATGGTGATACGGACACAATGAGCCGCCTACGTGTCCTCAAAGCGCGGCTCAAAAGCGCGACTTGCACGTTTGGAATCGGAACGCGCGTAAATATCCACGCGTTTGCGGCAAAAGTGCGACGAGGACGGGACGCCGTGATGCGGCATCCGAGATACGAACGTAAAAATACCCGAGCGTCGAGGAGAACGTAATCGAAGCGCTCAGACACGTCAGGGGATATCATGGCTCCGATAATAAAATAAACCGAAAATGTGCCGCGACAGTTCTGGGAATGCGTCAAATCGATAGCGCGATGCTGCGACGCCAACGTCGGGATGACTGGTGCTTTCCGAGTATCGATACCGTGCATAAAGTATATTATATACATTATATATACACGTAAGTATGTGTGTGTGTGTGTGTGTGTGTGTATTGAGTATTGGCATCATTCGCACGATATCTCCGCGACAGGGCGATATCGTGAGCGAGTATCGCGATCGGGCCACGCGTCGTAACGCGTCGCGGCACGGCCGAATCTATCTGCTCGCGGAGATCGGCCGAGCGATTGCGTAACGATAGATTTATATAAATGGTTACGTTGACACCGGAGAGCCCCGGCCGTAGCTGCCGCGGCCATCGTTACATTATCTAACGAGGAGCAGCGCATCGCGTAGGTAGACACGCGCATACACACACACACACACACACACACGTGCCGGACGCTACGAGATTTGCTTTTTCAGCTCTCGAGGCTTCGCTAAACAGTTCGAAACAACGGCCGGCTCGATAGAACGAAAATAATCTTATAGATGCGTCGGTTCAGCGGCGGTACTTATCCGCGTTATATAACGTGTGATGTAATTTACGTAAGTATTGTACAGCAGCACGGCGTTCACCTTCGCGAACTGTGGAACTGTGGAAGCGGGGTCCGGTGAAACCTGTGAAGTCGCGGCTTTTCGAACGGATTAATCTGCCCAACTCGGCCGAAAGTCATATTTACGTAAAGGACCGAGCGAACTGACGAGCTTTTATTTTTGGAAATAATCGATAACGGCGACACACGACGAGCGGTCGGTGCTATTCGCGCGAATATTTGCAGCGACCAGCGTCGAGAAAGGTCTCTCCTCGTCGGAAATCATTCAGCGAACCGATTCAGCGGCGTTATCGCCGCTCGTGCTCGTGCTCGGAATCCGTCGAAAATTCACCTCGGTCGTGTTCAATTCGGGGGCTTTCCTCAACCGCGGCGAGACTTTCGCCGGAGTGCGCGAACGAGCGGCGCAGGGTCGGCGTTTCTGTCAATTACATAATAAAAAGCGTTATATAAGGACTAACGCTACGCATAATCGCAGCGCTGCTCGTTCGACTTCTGCTCGTCCCGACGAAACTGATCGATTGACTCGGCGTGTCGAGCAGTCGTCGCTGCACGAGTCACGCAGGTATAACGACTTATTGGACGCGCGCTGATTACCAGAAACGATCGATTTCCTCGACGAGTGACTCGGTGATTACGGTAGCGTATCAGGGTCATAAACGTCGTAAAACGAGCAGAAACCTTGCGAATCGACAGAAACATTAGGAATTTGCGTGGCGCGTCTAGCAGATCTTGTACTTTCAGAGCAGAGCAGAGAATAAACCTTTGTGCCCTCGAAATAAGAAGAGCAAATAATAGAAACGCGAATGAATGTATGTATCTGTGTATGCGCGCGCGTGTAAGGAAGCTGGGGGGGAGAGAGAGAGAGAGAGAGAGAGAGAGAGAGAGAGAGAGAGAGAGAGAGAGAGAGAGAGAGAGAGAGAGAGAGAGAGAGAGAGAGAGAGATAGTTCGATGAGCAGACAGGGCAAGAAGGAAAGAGAGAGAGAGAGAGGGGGGGAGGAGAGAGGGAGAGAGAGAGAGAGAGAGAGAGAGAAAGATAGTAGGTCGGGCAGCTGGGAAACTCGATCGAGCGGAAGTATCAGCGACTGCGGTACTTGACCATGAAAAAGCACCTTGACTATGCGCGAGAAGCCGCGCCGACGAAGGTTAGCATTACTATCGCATGCCGAGAGAGGCACTTTCCGCACGCGCGCGCGCGCGCGCGGGAGAAAGTCCGGGCACTTTCCAGAGAGATAATTCCCGGATAGTAATTGCACACGTGGCAAAAGCGAAGTAGAAACTGTCCGTTCTGCTCTCGGCGGCGCCGGCGACGAGACAGCTTCTCGCTTCTCGCTTCTCGCTTCTCGCTTCTCGGACGACGAAAGCGGATATCGAATTTATCGAAGGAACAAAGTGGGCGTTCTCTCGCGCGCCCACGTCTTTAGCCATTGTGCATCGCCGGCACGTCTATAATGTATAGGTAGTCCGCCGTTACATAATATTATCGTTTACAATGAGCGACCGACACGCCGGCGAAACGTGTCAGCCGCTGATAAACAACGATTTCCGCGCTCTCGTTCGAGGAATTGCGCGCTCACGGCGCGTTCATAATTCCCTCGCACGTATATCTCTCGCGCTCTCTTGGTTATATCTATTTTCCACTTAGACTCTATTTAGTCGTCCCGCTATTATGTGTATCACGAGCCTATACAGAGAGCGTTTCGGTAGGGACAGGCCAGACGTGTGACGCGAGAACACGTCACACTCGGCCGACAAAGAGATGACTCGTCGATCGAGGAGTCGCTTCCGATAAGGAATGGAGGGCGCTTCCGATAACAAGTGATAAGGCGTGAGATGCATAAGGAATGAAAAGGGAGGCGGAGGTGTTGTTACACCCGCGTGACATTTCCCGCACGTGTGATCGCGTAAATCCGTTGCTGCCGCGCGATCCTTCGAGAGCAACTCGCGTTCGCGAAGTTTCGACAGAGGCCACCTCGAATATTCTCTACGTTAAATCGAAGACTGGCAAACGACCCGCCGTGACACCGCCAGGGATCATTTCATCCTTACGTAACTCCCGACTGGAGCCGCTCGCTGGACCGAGCTGCTTCGAGTTATTTCGGGCGCGCGGGTGACTCAAAGTCGCCCGCCTCCCCCCCCCGTCCCGCGGTCATTTGAATTTGACATCCGTCTTGATCCGCGCGAATGTAATTCTGCTCTCTCGTGAGACGCGACGCTGCGCGAATTAATGAAATTTCGATTGCGGGCCTGGACAGCGGGGTCGAATACGTCCCGACCGGCGAATATATGCCGGCGAAATGAACGCGGCCGCAAATAGAAATTCCGCGAATTCCTCGTGAATGTCGCGAGCCGCGCGGATGAGATCGTTCCGCCTCCGGGAATCCGCTGGTTCTCCTCGTTGAATGAAGATGGACAATTAATATCCTCCTCATCCTCCGTCGCGCTTCTGTTCCGTGCTGAAAAAGAAAAAAAAAGAAAAGAGGAGAGTCGCGATGAGGAGGAGGAGGAGGAGGAGGAGGAGAAAAAGCTGAAAGATTATTTCTCATTTCTCGGGCCGGGCTGTCCAAGTTTCTCTCGCTTCTCTCTTCACTTGACAAGCGCGTCCGCGTCCTCGCTCCCTCCTCCTCCTCCTCCTCTTGTTGTATCGCGCCGCTTGATTTATCCTGGAGATTAAACAGTTGATTAACGCAAATGATGCAAGGAGAAACCTCCGAATAATTTGGCAGGTGCCGCGGCAGAAGAAGAGCCGCGGCGCGTACGCTCGCGCGCGCTGCGCGCCGCGTGCGACACATGGAGCATTATTGATCGTTGCCAGAATAGAAAGGCGAGATATATGTAAGTCTATGACCTGTGCGCGCGACACGCGGATACCCGACGAGATGTCACACCTCGCTGATACATTGTGCATCCCGTTGGCTGGCGAATCATCATTAGTGTCTGCTGGATGACTCAAATGGAGCGTCTACGCGCGTCCACTGTTGATCTAATGGCGCGCGCTTCTCCGAGCGGACACGTCTCGCGCGAAATCGGAATTCTCGCGCGCGCGCGCGCGACTATTCGCAAACGAGCGAGACTTTGGACGCGCGCGCGTTCCCGACGAGTGTCTTATAAATATCCCGTTGTTGTGGCCGCGGGGATCTATTTGTACTTGATACATAAATCAACGCATGCGTTTTGTATGCTCGTCGATATACGACGTCAGCCTGTGAACGTCGGCTGGATTCAACAAGAAACCTGCGACAATATACGTAGGCAGTCTGAATAGTTCTCGACCTGATACATTCTAATGCCATACATGGCATTAGAAACTGTCAAACTATAATTGTATTGGAAAGTGGTATCCTTGATACAAACCTATGTAAGATTTTATCCGATCTGTCAAATCATTCGAGTAGTAGCATCAGTTGGAAAAACTTTACGCAAGATGGCTGGCCGCGTTTGCTAACGATTGAGCAAAAACGCATTCGAATGCGTGTATTTCTCGAGCGTGTTTGGATCGTTTTGAGCAAAATAATATGGATCTCAAGCGTCGTTTCATAACTGTTGATGAAACTTACTATCCACCACTGTACATCAGAGCGAAAAGAACCTTCCGGAATCACACTTTGACGATGGTATTGAATTATTGGAAAAAACGTTGGAATAAATGTATTGCAGTTTCAGGAGATTATATTGGAACATAAAACATATTTCACGGCAAAAGAAATTTTCTTTCATTGTTAGGCTCGGTAAGTACGACGGTAACTAATGCAACTCGTGTGCCAGTCGGCAATCAATATCGATGTAATAGCAGGAATTATCGCGAAAGTTCGTCGAATCGTCGATGATTTCATCGGAGCCCGAGAGAGAAAGAGAGAGAGAGAGAGAGAGAGAGAGAGAGAGAGAGAGAGAGAGCTGAGTCATCTCACAGCCGCGAACTCTGGCAATTGCCGGGCGGAAAGTGGCAAAGGTCTGTGGATATCGATAGCAGGTACTTCGATTGAACACGGCGATGTGTCGCCTCGTTATTATACTAACGGAAGAAAACCTGCCTGGAGATCTCTTTCGCGAGTTTCTAGCGGAAAAAGCCAATGGCCAAAATTCTGCGCCAGCGACTGCTATCCTCCGCAATTGATCGATACGCTCGAGCAACTGCCATTGCACCGAATCGATGCAACCTTCCCATGAAACGAAGATGGTAATTGCTCGCAGCGAACGGGGCAGCGATGCGATGCCAGCAACAACGGCGACGGCGACACGGCGGTGGCGCGATGGAGTAGTACGCGCCGGGTGACCGACCTTTACGTAACGTGCGCGGCTGTTTACGCCGTGCCGCGCCGCGCTGCGTCGGCACGGGTGACGTCTACTCGTTGGGAAGATGATGCGCCGACAGTTGCAACT
This sequence comes from Harpegnathos saltator, assembly GCF_003227715.2. Classification (NCBI taxonomy): domain Eukaryota; kingdom Metazoa; phylum Arthropoda; class Insecta; order Hymenoptera; family Formicidae; genus Harpegnathos; species Harpegnathos saltator. The sequence continues at coordinate 743,493 of NW_020230040.1, forward strand.
GCACGCGGCTCGGCTCGGAGCGCAGGCCGCGTTCGTTCGCTCGCTCGCTCGCTCGCTCGCTCGCTCGCTCGTTCGTTGCTGCCGCCGCTTAAGCTTCTTTCCCTTCCTTCCCGCCTTTCGCTTCTCCCTTCGCGCTTGGTCGACGGCCGACCGGATGCGGTTGCAACGCGTGCAACTCGCCGGGTTGCATCGTCGCAACGCGTTTCCACGCTCGTAAATCGGCCGCTCGCGCCCGACGACGGGGAGGTCCCGCGAGGATCGATGACGATGATGACGACGACGACGACGACGACGACGATGGCGTGTTGTCTTCGGAGTTGCATTGCATCGTGTCTCGATTTGCCATACGTGCGATCCGGAAACGAGACACCTCATGTGGGTATTTGGGGGCCACTCTTTGGTGAGCGTTCTCGTTCGGTCGCGCGACATCAATTCCCGCGAGTGCCGGCGCTGCAAGCTCAGCGACGTGTGCAGCAACAGTTCTTGCTCCGATTCTCACGTGGAGACGCTCAACATAGACCTCCGTATGACGCTCCGTTAACTCGCTCCTCGAACACGCCACCGGCCGTCCTTCTCTTGCCCCATCTCCCCTCCTCCCCTCTTTCTCCCTCTCTCTCTCTCTCTCTCTCTCTCTCTCTCTCACACACTCCTTTTCCCTCATTCCACGCCACTCTTCTTTCCAACGAAGGTCAGCAGCCGTCTGTCGCGCCTCGTTGCACACGCGGCATCGAACCTCTCTCGGCGCACGTTGCTGCACATTCGTATGATTTAGAAATCCCGCGGGTCCTTACGAGATAACGCGCTTCATCGCGGAAAACACAGGCAGATACAATCCCCGAACGAGTGGAGGAAAGAATTCAATGAAGAATCCCAGCCCCGAGTTGAGCGCGGAAATAAGAAAAGTTCGAGAGAGACGGAAAGAAGGATGATGAATCGCAAATCAAATGAGAATTCAAGGCATCGAGAATTTAATGTTCCAAGAACGTTGAAGATCTGAGAAGACCTTGATGAAGACCTTGTTCTCCCGAGCACCTACTGAGTAACGAAAGTTCAAGTGCTCCAAGGATGCGAAAGTTTCACCCGACGCCAGTGCACCACGCGAGAATCAGCTCGGTTTGATTAATTAGCATAAGCATCCGACGACGCGCCGTTGATTAGGACGCTCGGTTGTCCGAGAGAAGCTCGCGCTTTAACGAGCGACGATCGTCGGGTCGAATACCTGCGAGCGAGCGAGCGATCGATCATCCGAGGCGGACCTTGGCATTCGATCGCGTAGACAGGAAGAGCGCTTTTTACGACGTGCTCGAGGAACGATCGCGCTAATGAATGAACTTGTTCGTCGTGTATCCCGACGCGCGCGTGTTTCTTGCAACTTGGCAATTCGCGCGGAAAATCGCGCTTCTTCGCACACGTGCGCACGTAACCGACGCGCTCATAATACAAGCACGCGGTTTCGCGGCTAGAGTTTCAGTGCCGGCGGCGGCGGCGGCGGCGACGACGACGACGGCGAAGAGGATCGCGCGAGAAAAGACGATCTCGCCGGGGTGCCGCGGCTTGACTCAGCCGCGCGCGGAGTGCGGCTCGTTGGAAGTTTATAATTCGACGACGAGAACGCTCGCGCGCGGCTTACTTAAGCAGCGCGCAGCCGATTTGCTCAAGCGAGCCATGAGCGCGACGCGGCGCGCGAGTCGCGCGGCGTATAGCTCAAGGGATTTTCGAAATGCGATTTGCGTTATTTTCAAAATAAGCGGCTCGTGTAACGACAATGCCTGCGCAGCGATTAGGCTTCCTCGCGGCTCGTTTCTGAATTCAAGCGCGAATCGTCGTGACACTCCAAGACAAGTTACATAAGCCGACTTATGGAGACCGCTCCCAGCGTGTATGTCCGATATACCGGGTGTCCGAGATTCCTCCCTCCGCGCGCCCGCGCGGAACCGCCTCGATCCGGCCTCGCGATCTCGCTCTGTGCACGAGACTTGGTGTGTATCGTTTCGCAGCTAATACACGTTTACAAGCGTGTCCGGCTTCTCGTCTGCCGGCAGATTACGCGCGTAAGACGCACGCTTGCGCGCGCGCGCGCGCGCGAGCGCGCGGGCGGATTGAGGCGCGCGATTACACGCGGGATCGAGCGAACGACCGCAAACGAGTCACGCCTCGTCGAGATTCTCTCTTTTTCCCTCTACCTTTGTTTCTCCCTCTCTCTGCTCCCCCCCCCCTCTCTCTCGTCCCCTCGCAATGTACCTCGCGATACTTACTGGCGTACGCGCCGCCGGAAATTCGCCTCCGACCGAGCAAGTCCGACTCGAGCCGCGAAGGCAATGACATTGCTCACAATGCCAGGATGCATCGCCGCCTGCATCGGCGGCGCCGAGCCGATGCCATCGGCCGCGGTCACTTCCATGAAACAGCGTGCCGCCTCGCGCATCGCAAATGGCAGACGTTTTTCTCCGGCAAACGAGATTCCGCGGAATTAAACGGTACAATCGTGCGCGTTTAATCGCGCGATGAGGAAATCGAGAGAAGGAGGAAGAGAGAGAGAGAGAGAGAGCGAGAGCGAGAGCGAGAGAGAGAGAGAGAGGGAGAGAGGGAGAGAGAGGGGGAGAGAGAGAGAGAGAGAGAGAGAGAGAGAGAGAGAGAGAGAGAGAGACAGAGAGCGCGGCCGTTCTCTCGCTGTCTTTCGTTCACCGCGTCGGCTCTTGTTCGGCCGGTGGGATGAATTTATTCGCGACGATTCTCCGACGCGAGCTTCCCACGGGACGAGTCCTCGGGCGTCCCGGACTGAAACTCGCCCGCCATTCGATAGACGTTTTACGAGCCCGTTCGTCTCTCGTGTTTCAGCGCCGAACAGCCCGCTCCACCTTAGCAACAGGGCTCACGTCTTGCTCCTGTTGAATAGGCCTTCAGCCGCTCTCACGGACGCTGATCATGCAGTTAGATTGCGGCCGGACTGGGGCAAGGTGAGGAAACACACAGGACCGACGTCTACGTGCGGCACAATCGGCCGCGCGCTTGCGCCGCCGGCAGCGTGACATTTGACGCGCGCGCGCGTCTTGATTTTAAATTCAGATTCAATCTCACTCTCTTTTGTTGGCGTACAATCATTCAAGTCGACTTACTTGAACGCGTAACGTTGAATTTTCGCGTGTTCAGGGACACTACAGGAGGGGGATCGCTCTGTCGGCACTCGGCCGGCACGAGGAGGCGCTCTACGCGCTTTGCATCAGCGTGGCCATCGACAAGAATCCGCAGGCTGTGCGTCACGAATTGACCAAGGTAAGGTGGATCCGCAGAAGAGCGGACTCCGGCCCCGGGGAAGCGCCCCGGTTAAAGCCGCGAAAGAACTCTCGCGAGCGAACTCGCCGCTCCCATAAGTTCCCGCGCGGGAAGTCGCGCGTCGCATCGCGCGCGCCGCGGAATTCGCCGGAGGCTGTGCAAGCCTCCGATATAGCCGGCCGCATAACCGGGGAGCATCATCGGCACAAAAAAAAACGCAACGTTTCCGGCACGACTGCCGGCCGCGCAGCTTAATGACTCGGTATACCTGATAGTCGTCAGGTGAGTGACCCGCGCACTCCGCGCCGCGCCGCGCCGCGCCGGGGGCAACGATTCGCCACATTCGCGCGAGCGGACGAGCGAAAGAGAACGAGAAGCGACTCTTCGTTACTCCTCTCGCGAGCGAATGCGCCGTTTCCACGTGTTCCGCTCGGCTCTCGCCGCGTCGATATATCGATCTTCCGGCCCGGGTGACGCACGCGGCCGACCCCGCGCGCTGCGTTTCCCACTCTCGCCTGCATAATGCAGAATTTCTCCTGCGTCGGATTTTTGTTTCTTTCTCGTTTTTTTTCCCTCCTTTCCTTTCCTACGTCGTACGAAACGACGATTCTCGCCCGGCCGTTCTTCTCTCTCCGGCAGGGAACGTTCCGTTCGTGCCGAGAATCGTCGGTGCCTAGTCGCAAGTGGCTAGTCGCGTCTAAAATAGCGGAAGTTTCCTCACGTTACGACGTTACGACGTTAACGGTGTTTTCAATCGCTCGATCTCTTTCTCTCTCTCCCCCCCTCTCTCTCTCTCTCTCTCTCTCTCTCTCGTTCTCTCTTATTGTCCCCCCGCTTGAGCTTCCGCTCGCACCGCAGTGTGTCGCGCGCGCTTGACGCGAGTAATTTCTGTCAAAGTGACGCGAAAGCCAAGGATGCAATATCGATTGGTCGCCGAACGTATCAGCCGAGCATCAGCATGCAATTATGCGCGCTGATCTGCATCGGAAGCTGCTCGAGCGGTCTTCGCAATATTGCGTCACACGAGGATGCGCGAGTTTACGCCATACGTGACAGAACTGCCGCGCGATTCTCTATGTGCAGCAACAATCGATGAGCGTTAAATAATTCAACGCGTGAGGTCACACGCGTCGAATTTCGATGTTAAATAATTAAGGAGGCAGAAGAAAGGGGAGAAAAAGAGAGGAAAAGGAGCACGCGCGCGCGCGCGCGCGCGCGTTGAATTTCGGATCGTCGGCTGTTATGTAAGCGCGCGGCCAACGGCGGAATCATTGACGCAAGCTCCACTGCCACTTATGTAAGATCGAGGAATCATTCTTTCCCGTGCCGCTGAATCCGCCGCGGCTCCGCGTTTACGGTAGGCGCACTTTTACTTTCGTCGTCGGCAAACGTCCCGCGCAACAGCCGTGTCATTTCGTGTGTTAATCGCCGCCGATTTGGCGGCCGGTTCTCGCTCCTCGTTCATCTTAGACGTGTGTCCGCGCGCGAGATGCGACGAGAAAGGGAGTCGCGTCGGATAACGCGGTGTTCTTCGCTCTCGTCGTTGACGAGAACGTCGTCGACGAGGTATCCGAGAGGAGTATTCGTCGCGGTCGTGATCGATTTTCGGCGTTTGGCCCCCCTCGAAGCCTCGACTCGCACGATAAGGATCGCGTTTTGTAATTTTGAGATTCTAATTGGAACACGGTGGTTTCTTTGTGCGTCGAGTCTTTAGCTCGCGCTTCGCTCTGAGGTCGTTTGAAAGAGAAAAAACGAATTAATTAGAAACTGATTACATGACAGTAGCCGTGTTTATGATTCTTCGAACATCAACATAATCATCTCATTGCGTAATGCATGATGGACTGGACGCCAGCTGCGCGTTAATATTGCACTCGATGCAGAAGGATTTATTCGATTTTAATAATAAGGACTCTGGACGCGTGTTGCAGATCCTGCACAGAGTACTGTCGCCCGGAGTGTGTCGGCAGAATGTCCTGTCGCCACGCACGCCGTACAGTCTAACGAGGAGCGCGTCACGCACGAGGAGCCGTCATCAATTAATGAATCCTAAGCGCAGCAGACGCGCCGCCCTCAACAGATCCGACTGCGAGGACAACAGCAGCGGCGAGGAGGAATTTTCTCAGGTGCGTCCCTCGGGAGAATCCTGTCCCTTGGTATTCTCGTTTGCATCCTCATCTCGCATTCCGCGACGGGTCGTTATTAAAGAATGAGATGGAGAAACTGGCAAAAAATTCCTCTCGTCTTCCTTCATCTTCTCATTTCCGACGGAGTTTAGTCTCATTTCCTGATCGCCGGGCGAGCTTCTTCACCTTTTATTCATCGACATGTCTAACCTCGTCCAACCTCGTCTTTTATATAATCGCTCGTATTATTTCACCTTATCTCCGCTTCGTAGACGATCAGCAGGAGACTTCGGTCTTCCGTCGCACCGCGAGTCAACACGGAGCTACAAGCGAGTCTGGATCGGCTGTACCAGGACGTGGAAAAATTGAAAAGTGAGTAAGCTTGATCGATCGCCACCCCCTCCTCCCCCCTCGCCCTCGCGCGAGCGCACCCATTACACCACTTGAAAGTATCTCGAGGCACGACGTCGTTCGCAGGAATCGAGCCGAAACCCGCCGAAATCCTCTTGCCGCCGCTTTCCGGCGGTACCGCCGGCGAATTGGATTGCATCCTGTGTTGTCGCCTGCTCTGGAAACCCGTCACGACGCCGTGCGGTCATACCTATTGCTGGATGTGCCTGGATCGCTGTTTGGATTACTCCTCGGCCTGTCCTCTGTGCGTCACATCGCTTGCCGACGTAAGAGAGTTCTCGTTTCCTTCACATGAAAATATTTGCTCGCGGACAGAATAACTCGAGGGGGGGTTCTCGTGTCAACCCCTTTTTCAATCCCGTTTCTTTCCCTCGGGAGAATCACGAATACGTAGTATGTACATGTTCTCATAAACGGAGAAAGAGCAAATCGAACTCTTTGTTTCGAACCATTTGTGTATACTTTAATTCGATCAGTTGATTAAATCTATCTAAACTAACGATATTAACGCAGAAAATACGTGTTGCAATTTATTGTTGCGACACGGGATCGAAAAGGAAAACGATAAAACTCGCTCGCCCCGAAAGCCGTGCGCCAAGAGCTCGATGTGGGAGAACACGTGACGCGAGGTCCTGCGACATCTGCCCGCAAATGAGACGTAATGCTTCCTAGCGGTTAACAACGACGCCGCGGATCGAAACGACGATTATTGTTTGCGGTCGTCGGCGACGGTCGTCGCGAGCTTCCGCGTTCGCAGCGTCATTACCGATCGTCTATACGAGTATTATATTTAATGATGATGAGGACAACGACGTCGGGGCGGTGATCTCGCGGCGCGACGCGGCGCTCCTCGTTTCCTCCTTGCTATCTCCGCAATACCGATAATCGCGCTTGATTATCTCGAAAGAGATTCTTCCTGCGACGCTCTCTTTGCTATTGGGGGTGTAACCGGCAGTATTACGATGATTATATCGTTGTGTTGCTCTTAGTTGATTAGTTCGAGCGCGTTATACTCGGAGTCATACCTATATACGTCGTATCGACGTGCTCGCGAGAAACGTCTCTCGACGGGAAGTAGGAAACGCTGAAATGAACGGAAAAAATTCTTCGTTCTTTGAGCGGAGGAAACTTCTCGTCGGTACGACGAGGGTGAAACGATATTCCTGTTATCGAATATCTCACTCATCTGGATATTTAGCTGTGTTAAAAACTCGGCTGAGAAGAACCGAGAAAGAAAATTGGTCGAGTGGAAGCTCCCACGGGAGCAATGATTTTGTTCCTACAATCGAGTTGTCACACGATTCCTATCCTTCCCAAGTAACGAAACATTCAATTTCGTTAAAGAGATTTTCCTCTTTACGCGGAGAAGTTTGAAGAGAGCGATAATTTTCACGTAAGACTCGAACGCGTCGTATACACACCAGACACGTCGTAATAACCCGACACAGATTTGGCTTCTCTCGCGGAGAACGATGTCACGTTTTCTGCTTCCAGTATCTAGCCAGCAGTCAGAAGACCGTGACGGATTTCGTGGAGAGAGCGCTTAAAACGGTGGCGCCCGCGGAGTACACCTCCAGAGCGATGAGTCATCAGCTCGAACTGGTCCAGGGACTGGGTCTTTTGGGTAACGAGCAGATCGCTATCTTCATCTGTACGACCGCCTTCCCGTGCGTCGCCTGTCCTCTCTTCGTCTACGAGCCTAGATACAGGCTGATGGTCAGAAGATGCTTGGAGAGCGGGGTGCGCCAGTTTGGCATCGCCGCGTGTCTCAACAAGGACGCAACGGGCACAAAAAGGTATGTCCGCGGTCCTTCGTCCTTTACGGACGGAAACCTCTTTCTCGGAAACCTAGAAACACCTGGATCGCTCTGAAACTTTGCAGCTCGAGTTGCTCCAATTAACACGATCCCGTGTGTTCCTTTCAGATACGCGGAATACGGCACTATCCTGGACATTCGGGATCGAGTATTGCTCAAGGACGGTTGTAGTATTCTCAGCACAGTCGGCGGTAAAAGATTTAGGGTACTTTCCGGCGGGGAGAAAGACGGTTACGACACAGCACAGGTGGAATTTCTCAGGGACACCGTCGTACCCGAGACTCAACTGCTGAATCTTCTGGAGCTCCACGATAAGGTGAGCAAGTCTGACTCTACAAAAATAAATTTCCAAAATGCGTTCGGTTTTTCTCCCTTCCTTCCTTCCTTCCTTCCTTCCTTCCTTCCTTCCTTCCTTCGCGAATACGAATGCGTTTATAATTCTTATTTTTATCTACATGCAAAGCGATACGCTCCGTTTCATTTCAAAGGTGTCTGATTCACAGGTACGAGCGAAAGGTCGGAGGTGGTGGGACACGGTGCCGGTCACGCAGAAATCCGAGATTCAACGAGTGTTCGGCCGTATGCCGGACACGGAGGAGGACTGGCCGCGTCTGCCGGACGGCCCTTCGTGGGCATGGTGGCTGCTGGCGATCTTGCCGCTGGGGCCGCAGTTGCAAGTGGGCATCCTCGGCACCACCAGCCTGGAGAAGCGGTTGCGAGCTATTGAGAAGACACTCGATCACATGGAGCAGAGGCAGCCGACCGTCGCGGCCGCACCTTCCGAACGGACGACGACGTCGTCGAGCATCTGCATGGACGGGAGAGCAATCACGTCAACGGCGATCTCGGTCGTGCAGCAATCGTAGAGGGCAATTGATGTGGGAGCAATGAATCGTCTCGACACTGTGAAAGCGAGCAACGTGTCGTCCCGCGACCTGGAGACGGGATCGCGGATTCCGCGTATTTCGAGCGTTTCTAAACGGAAACTTCGACTAACGCGGAGCGACTCGGATTAATGTCGAGCGATTCCGATTGCGTTAAGGTACATCGAGTGATTTCTCAATTTGATAATGGAATAAGCTACAAGTGAAATATGCCACCCGACGAAATCGGTCGCGAGGCAGAACCTTCATTTCTCCAATGACTGCGAATTTTGAGAAGATTTTTCAATTTACTTCGAATTTGTGTATTCCTGATCTTAACGACTTACATAATAGAGCGCCGACGACACACGGCATTTTCTTTTCTCTTGTTTTTTTTTTTTACGTTTCTGATATTTTCCACGTCCAAGTTGCGGAAGGACATTCGTCGGTCTCGCTGTAAGCTGTTAATTTAGTCGGTCGAATCTTTTCTACGTCGATCTCTCGTTCGTTCTTCTCGCTATGTGGTCCTTTCGATCGATCGACCCTACGACTCTATTCGACGTACAAAGTATCCGTAGGACGCGTAAACTCCCAGAATGCTCTGCGAGAAAATTGGGTCGATCGATCGAACCGCGAACGAACTCGTTCCCCGATTTCGTTTCGGCGGGGGCTTTTTGCGAGCGACTTCTCTCTTTCTAGGTCTAAGTTAAGAGTTCCAGCCCGAGCACGTCCTTGCATCCCGTGCTCGTGAAATCTTCTGCAGAGCGTCTTATCGAAGGGACGACGATCAAATAAGAGAGATACGCTCGCTCGGATCAGTGGGAAATTTGTAAATTTAGCAAGAGGAGCAAAATTTGCCGATGATTTACGGTCATGTCTCGATGGTCGTTGACATATCTAAGAGAGAGAGAAAGAATATCGGGTCTCCTCGATAAGGCGCACGCCAGTCCTCTTCGCGCTATCGCAATACGCAAATCTGTTCTTCCAAAATATTATACGAATATATATATATATATATATACATATATTATGTATACTCTTACATATGTATATGTATACACACATATTTATGTATACAAATACGATGCATACACGGATGACAATCGGAAGTAAGCGATTTCCCACCTCGGACGTTTCAACATGTCGCAATAAAAACGTGAATAATATAATCGAGAGTAGTGCAGTATGTCGCGCGAAATAAATATCAGGTTGATCGAAAGCCCAATTTTAATCCACCACACGTGGGTTTGATGAGTTCTCACATTGACGTTCCGATCGTTGCGATAAAAAATCGAATCAACTTTTTATCGTCCGAATAATGTTCGGACTCATCTAAAATTCGTCGTCAGCTTTATGGGGCTTGCTTCCGTTTCACGTGGATGCTTCGAGATCTCGTGGATGAAGATACGTCAGTGAGCGAATGCATCGAGTGAGAAAATCGTGAGAGAAAATCATTGACGAAGACGTTGATGACGCGAGGTAAACCTCTGCTTGCTGAGTACAATCGGCATATCGGCCCCTTTTCCAATGACAATGAGTGAATGCGTGAATAGCTATGAATTTTGCAGCTTCTAAATTGTGCGCGTCGAGCGAATGCCTCCGATCTCAAAATCGCGCGAACTGCGGAAACGACGAATTCCTCGACGGTTCCTCGGCGGTTAATTCGCGACGTAGCTTCGCGACGGTGCAGTCGCTCTACGGAGACGTTCCACGAGAGTTTGCCGGTACAATCACGCGCGGAGGCGCGATTGTAGAGAGAAAGAATTTGATATCCGCAGCGAGACATTCGGAAGAGCGCGAATATTCGCGGATGCAGGCGAGAAGAGGCCTCTTGGGCTCTTCGGCGTCATCGCACGATCCTGAATCACGGGGATTTTTTCCGACGATCGCACCGACGATCGCCGTGTAGAATTTATTACACAACGACGATCGGCCCGCGCGCTCCGCCGCGGCCCGAAATCCCGAAATCTTTTTGTACCGCTTAGGTTTATTCCGTCGCTCGTAAGACTTTTCAACTGTACGCTAGCACATAATAATTTATTTTCACGACGGTTCCTTCGACCGTCGAGGACACAGCGGTCGCCTGAGGAGCTAGAAACGTCATATCAATCGTGCAAGCAAGTATTCGCGAGAAAAACACAGCTGGTACGCGATTGTCGTTATTATTTTTTCACGGTCAAGTTTTCATCGATCGTCGATGCTCTTCATCGCTGATCGTTTCAAAGAGCCGGCCGAGAAGCAGAGTAGGAGAGGGGGATTTTCCTGAAAGAAGTCTCGTTCGTGAGATTTAAAATAATTTATCAGCTTTCGCTTTTGCTCCACTCTAATTAAGATAATTAGTGAATAAAATCCTCCGATGGTGTCTGATCTATATTGTACATTGAGATAATCTTTCACAAATTTGTTAGGCGTGTCTTTTGATATCAGCTTACACGGTATACGGTCGAAAGTTCACTTATTTTTGAGTAAGTATTATATACATGTATGTATATACTGATCGATATATTACCACGATTATTATGCATACATTATATTTTGTGCGAGATAATAATGACGACAATCGCTACGACTATCGATGTACCTCGAGTATGTCCACTTTCGAAAGTATAACGTAATGATAAAATAGAAGGTTTTTTTAAACGGTCGATATATTGCGTATATACGTACGTTCCGTACGTCTCTCTAAGTGCGCACGCGACAATTCAAAGAGAAAAGGGAAAAATATGAGAAACATCCTCTACCTAGATTTATATTCTATTCTCTAGACTTTTACGAAATTGTGAATCATGCATTGTGATATTACTATATAGCCTACCTTGTATATTGTTATTGCTACGTTACAACTACTACGTAATACCACACGACTTTCCATTTTTACTTCGACATTTCTATATTTATCTTCATCTCTTCATACGAACAATATTGTAATAAAATATCACGAAGCCAATCTCCCGTGTGTGGATGAGTTCTTCCCTGCGATAACAAGCATTCTTTATGCTTGTAACATGACGTAACACGTAATAATCGATGAATGACGATGTTGAAGTATCAGTAACGTGAAGACGCCTCGATTCGATATCCGTGCTAATTTCAGCGTTGCGACCGACCAAAGGCGGAGTTCAGGCCGAACTTTCTCGACGTGGTCACGTCGAGCATGAACAAGATCGAATACTTGGTAAAGTATTCAGTGGCACCTTCGCCTAGCAGAGATTACTACGGTCTCAGGATTCTCCAAGACGAGGTAACAAGATGAGACTAACAATGCTTCATCTCTCCCCGTTCCCCTTTCCGTAACTTCCTCGCGTTCCTCAGGTAATCCTGTATTTGTGGAAAATCTCCCACGGCCCGCACAAAGCGCCGATTATACATCGTGCCAAGTTCACCGAATTCGGCCGGGAAAAATTATTGCAAGACGAAATTCGCCACGGATTTGGTGAGGCATTTGACTCTCAGGCAAAAAATTCGATCTCGTCCATCAGTAGCTGTCTAACATTACAGGTGAACATGTGTTGAATCACGTCAGGAATATCGCTGAAGGGAGCGAGATCACCTTCTTAACTTTGCCGGAGTCTTTAGTCGGAAAAATATCAAGTTACTTGGAATACAGAGATATTATCAAGTTATCCTCGTTATCGCGCATCGCCCACGAGGTGAAAGAAACAGTTACTTCCCTCCATACAGTTTAACAATCTTGGAATAATAAAAAAACCGACCGAGAGATTATCGCGCTGCTTTGGCTCGCTGGCTCCAATGGTTGGCTCTTGACGTAAATTCGTTGAACCGTTTCGCCCTCGTTTTTCTTCAGATATTCAATAGAGATTCAATTTGGAAGTTACTCTACAAAAGAGATAAAGGCACCAAAATTGACACAGGGGAAAGGGAGGAGGCTGGAATTCACGGTTGGAAGCGGCTCTACCAGGACAGACAGATGCAGACATCAACGAGAGATCAAAAGGTACAACAGTTCAATGTCGCAAGTAAGATTCATTTGATAAAGACGCGCGAAAAATGCATTTTTTAGAATCTTCGAGCACAATCATCGATCAAACGTGCAAGTGATGCGAAAACGAACAAACCGTCGCTGAGAACCAGCAATGCGCCGAAACCAACCTCGAAGATGGTCTCAGCTGTCAACATTGCGACGAAGGAACGATCCGAATTTTCAAACGCAGACTTGACCACTTCGCTCTCCAGAACGTCGTCCGATACTCGATTTCGCGATCCAAAAACGAAGAAGGAGAAGTCATTTTCGCTAAAGAAAAACCCGAGAAGCTCGAATTCTCTATCTAACGTAAACGAAAATGTCAAAAAAAAGGAAGACCATATCCTGTCAAGATTAACGACGAAACAAGAAACTAAAAGACCCTCCAAGCATGACGAAGAATTTGACAGGCGATCAAAGGAGCCGGAAAAATATATCGACAAGATTAACAGAGTCAAGACGACTTCGCAAAAGAACAAAACAAAATATGTCGCTTCCAGACCGTCACCGGTATCTAAAAGCGCTATGAAAAGCATCAAATCTTCGTCGGATTTAGCAGAAGGTTTTAACGGTAAGTCTCGATCGAAAACGAAAGCTAAGCCCAAGAAGGTAGCCGTAACCAGTTCTGAAATATTCAACAATAATGATGCACACTCCGACAGTCCGTTCGTCGTCAGAGACGACGATTTTGACCTGGCTGACTTGATCGAAGCGAGCTTGAAGAAGATTCGAAGTCCACGGAGCATATTTGATTATGATTTCAGTTGCACGCCGCAAACGGATGCAACGGATGGTGCTTCGAGAATCAAACATGAGATTTTAAACATTGATAGGTCGAGACAACAACAGAAATCTATCCGAAGCAACGTTATGTCGAATTACTTTCCCGGTAAAATGTTTCAAAGAAGTGGAACTCTTGAGAAGCTTTCAGAAAAGTCTGAACCGTACAGTGAAACATCGACCGAGTCCATCGTGAAAGATACAAAAGTCTCCCCAGAAGAGAAGGATGAACTTTTATCCAGGAAACATACAAAGACTCAAGTGGAGCCGAGGAAATGTTTAAACGTGAGAAAAAGCGATCCAATGTTCTTCAAGGATCGGGAGGATCTGCGGGGGAAGTTCCGAAGTAAATATTTCAGTCCCAGAAAGATCAACAATATTGATGAGAAGCTCTCTGTTACTAGAGAGCCATTAAGAACTTCCAACTTGTTGAAAGTACACACTCCAAGCAGCTTGGAGTGTAAAAAGGGCTTTCTAGCAAAAAGTGCTGAGATTGAATGGGATTTATAAAGTCAAAGATGTCAGAATGGTCGCAATCAGTAAAATAATTACGTGACAGGGAAATTTTTTACGTAATTTTAGAAATTCCAGAAATTTTTGCACATTATATGCCTAGACTTTGATAGTAAAAAAGGAATAAAATGTTATTAATAAACTGCTCAAATACGACGATGGTATTTATTTGCCTTGAGTGTTTGTTGAATTTACCGTTCCATACTTACAGGCACATATATATATATATATATATATGTATATATATATATATATCGCACAGGTAGATACATATATAAAATAAAATAGAGCGTTGTGTGATCTGCATTTGATGATATGTGTTTAGGTACAAGCTTTTCTTCTGAAATTATTTACATCGCACAATGATGATGTAACGATTTACATCGCGTGTGATGATAGGTCGTTAAAATGTGCAAACCGTTTATTACAATCAACCGGTATCGGGTTTCCGCTAGAGGAAGGAATGTCACTCTCGTCTAACAATGGAAAAAAAATACTTTACATTTTTGTTTCGTGAGTCCCGTTTTTACAAAAGGCGTCAATGACTCCTCACGTTGGAAATTGCCACAGCTAACAATAAGTTACAAGTGTAACGCGTTAGGATTCACACGCGCATTAGAAATCCATTTATCCGGGAAGAAAGCGATCGAAGTTACGATAACTAGTAACTACACGACAAATCATAGTGTAAAAAGGAAAGAAAAAAGAACCTACAGATAGAATATCGCACAGACTATGTAGGAGAGGTAAAAATCATTTAACAAATGCTCGCCTGGAATTTCATTCAGAAATTCGATAAAGCGCGATCTCGTCGTGAGTCATCGCTGTGTATCGAATTATATGCTTTCTATCAGTGAGGGAATCACCCTCTCTCGAGCGTTATGTAAAATACGATCAACCGCACTTGGACCAAACTGCCGACAACGCAGTTGCATTCTCGCATTTTATTGTCATTTCGAAGCTTAATTTTATCGTCGCAGTCTGAATCTTCAAGTTTCAACGTTTTATTCCAAAATTTCGCACTTGCTCCAACGTGGACCTCAGATTTCATCTTCTCTTGTTCCCTCTCATAAGCGCTGTTAGGACTCGTAATGTCTTAACTACTTCGTATCGGAAACGAGAATTTTGGTACGATTCAACGACGCTAATCCGCGCAATATTTGCGTGCCAGCGAGCGGCGTCAGTGTTGAACGTCGAATACCGCGAAAGATACATTAGGTGTCGATTTGCGAGCAACGATATCAACAAGAATGCACTCGTAATTGACCTCGCCGCTTTCTCGGCGCTCGAGAACAATTCGGATTTTGCCGGAAACATTTTTAGGAAGAAACACTTCGCAGGACGACTTCCACGATCGATCCTCTTGGCGTGGCTCCGCCGTTAAACTACCGCCATGGCTCGGTCTCGTCGAACATCCGATCTATGTTGTCTCGCAGCATCTTCTCTTGCTCTGCAAAGTCGAAGCGAAGCAGCCTTCATTGCTCCACGAATCAACCATTTTTTTATTTTATACGGAAACACACCGCGATTACTTACCTTTGGTCAAATTCGCGATGATGCATTGTTTCCGCAGGAACTCGGTGCATAAAGCTCGTGACAGGCCGAAAGCATGCATGTTGCACGTGAAAGTCCTGGAAGAATCGTTACGCGTCGCGGAATGAGCACGATCGAACTGATCGATTGCGAACTTTTAAGTGGAACGTCAATACTCACCCCAATTGCCCGAAGACTATGTTCGCTTGGAACCTTCGGTCCTCGGCGGCGATGCTCTCTTGATCCAAGGACTTTGGTCGTGGCGGCACTGGCCTGGAGGCTCGCTCACACTGAACCGCGTCGAAGAAGGCAGCGGTCCAGAACCTCATGGAGGTCCATATCGGTTGGACGCGCAAATGCGTGTACAGATACTCGCGGTATGGCTCTAATCCGGGGACTTCCACTGAAAATGATCGTTCGGGACATGCTTGTGTCGCGCTTTGTAAGGTAAATATTCCGTTTAACCGGACGTTTAAGCGTAAGTTGCCACAAAAAATACAATATATAATATTAAGGACGGTTTTGATGTAAATATTTTCATTTATTCGAAAACTTAAGATTCCCTTGAGTAGAGAAAAATTATTTAAACCAATGTATATATATATATATATATATTATTAATGAAATATTTACACACATAATGAAGCGTATTAATGTACCAGTGACCAGACAGTTGAAATAAGTTACCAGGTACGTAAATATGAAACCGGAATTTTTGTATAGAAAATACACGTTTATTGTATGAAAATGATAAAAAATATTTTATTCGAAGTATTGCCCATCGCTAGCTATACATTTTTCCCACCTGTCTGACAATTTGTGGATGCCGCGCCAAAAAAACTGTTGCTCTTTCGAGGCAAACCAGTCATCGAGCCATTTTCGTACATTTTCGTAAGAAGTGAAGCGCTGCTCAGCAAGTGCGTGTCCCATCGATGCAAATAAGTAGTAATCGGACGGAGCCGCAAGTCTGGTGAGTAAGCCGCATGCGAAAGTATTTCCCAACTAAACGCCTCAATCGTTTCCTTCACCAGTTTTGCTGTGTGTGATGGTGCATTATCATGAAATAAAATCACTTTCTGTTGCCTTTTTAGATATTCTGGTCGTTTTTCACGCAAAGCTTGATTCAAATCGATCATTTGTTGTCGGTAGCGTTCAGTATGAACGGTTTCGCCAGGTTTTAGCAGCTCATAATAGATCACACCCTTCTGATTCCACCAAACACAGAGCATTGTCTTCCGTCCATAGCGATTTGGCCTTGCAGTCGATGTCGATGGTTCGCCTGGAGTTACCCATGATCCTTTACGCTTAGAATTCTCAAAATATATCCACTTTTCATCGCCAGTCACAATTCGATGGAGAAATGACTTTCTTTTGTACCTGGCGAGCAGCATTTCACAAGTGGTTTTTCGGTTTTCCTGCTGTCTTTCATTCAGTTCATGTGGAACCCATTTTCCCATCTTCTGGATCTTTCCCATGGCTTTCGAACGTATGGAGACGGCTTCTCGTGTCACATTTAATTGATCCACGAGTTGTTGTTGCGTTTGAGCGTCATCCTCATCCAACAATGCTTGCAATTCGCTGTCTTCAAACCTTTTCGGTGGTCTTCCACGTTCTTCGTTTCTCATGTGAAAATCGCCACGTTTTAATTTTTTAAACCACTCAAAGCACTGTGATTTACCAAGAGCATGCTCACCGTAAGCTTCGACGAGCATTCGATGCGATTCTGCAGCAGTTTTCTTCAAATGATAAGAGAAAATCAATGCTGTCTGCAAATCGTAGCTTCCAGGCACAAAATTCGACATGTTCAACGCTATTACAAACTATGCTGTTGTATGAAACTTGTATTGTTGTGAGTTGAAAATCTTTGTCAGATGTCAACAAATGGAAATGGCGCCAATGACGCGGTTTGACGGTTATTACATTGACAGCTAGGGCTATCTATGGGCAAATTCCGGTTTCATATTTACAGACCTGGTATAGCCCGATGTTCAACTGATGAGCAAATGATATAATTTGTCCCAGCGTCTGACCGTAATTAGAAAATTAGTATGTGCTAACGAGAAATAATATAAATATGGATGTTATCTCTTAATGAATTTATTAACGATCGACCATTATCTTGCCAAATCATAGGTGCATACTTATTCAATTAATTTTTAATTTAATTCAAAAGTATCAAATTGAGTATACTTTTTTCGTCAAATATTGGAGTTTTTTCTTTACGGTAATTATTACTTTCATTCATTATTGCTAAAATAAATAGAAAATATTTTTTTTCAAAGTGTTCGGATATTGGGACGTTTATCTTATTCTCACGATGAATTATCGCGGCTTATTCTTTGACCGACACGTTCACTGTCATGGAGATTATCGGCTAGCGACGGTACGACAACGTCACGTTATCAATTCTGATCAAGTATCCTTGAAACTCATTGCTTTGCATAAGCAACGGGGTACAACAATTATTATAAGTAAACAATTATCAATTATTAATTATCAACAAGTCTCATTTCCTCATTTCGGTGATCGAAATCTCAGTTAAGCTTGTCAAAGTAATCGAGGGAATTCAACATGGCGGTCAAGATGTTAGCGATTTCGATGATCCATCTCCGTGGGTGGACACTTCCCGTTACCTTCGTGGTAAAATGTAAAGCACATGTTCATGAGACTCTTAGCCGGTGCAAAGTCATCCGCCTCGTGGCACTCGAACAGCGCGACCGCAAAGTGCTGGGCCAAGGAGTAGAACGAAGCCTCCGTAACGCAAGCGCGCGCCCTCCTCGCGTTCACCACTCTGGAGAACCATATCCTCCCCGACTCGGTCTACAAATTCGCCACAGCGTGCGTATTAAGCCCGTTCTATTTATTTAGTCGCAAGACACAAAAGGCAAGTCGCAAGTCGTAGAAATCCACGAATCATAGCCGAATGTTAAGAAAATATTCGCCACCTGTGCTTACTCTGCGATTTACTCGCGCCGTTCATCCCTCGCTGCGCGAGTCCTGACGCGTTCCTGAGAACGCTATGAATACTCGAGCAGCGAGGGTTGATCTCTATTTGCACGTTCAGCACAGGAACCAAGTTCGATCAATCACCGTTAGACGTTTCGCAATATTCGCTTGGCGCTTACCAGGACCATCTGCCCGAAATTAGCCTTCTGCTCCTGATCGATACTGTTAGGCGCGTCGAATAAAAGAGGCACGAAGGCCTTCATGAAGTCTGCAGCTGCTTCCTCCGATTGGCTGTCGGCCGATAAGCTCGAGGCCCAGGACTGAACAGAGCCCGACGACCCTGAGCAAATAATAGCGATGATTGCCCGTAATAACTCTAAATATTCTTCAGTTTGCGGTACTCATCGTTATCGATGAACGACTATGAACGTTATATAAACATCGCTCACTCGCCCGGGCAATAAAGACCGTTTCTTCGCTAACGCGCTAACAGTCGGATCGAAAACGTGAATCGTCACCTGATCGCTGCCACATCCTACGGCCATCCATATTGGAGTCCAAGCTGGTGCTGGGCCCGTAGCCGTCCTGATCGCTGGTGGAGTCGCTGCTGCAAGGTATGTCTGCAAAACGAAGCGTGCGTTCTATTAAACGGGGAATCCCCGGGCGCCTTGGCGTGTGGACGTAATTAATTTGTCACAAGCAACGGTGCGTCACGTTAGTCGGGAGGATGACACTCAAACTTGCAGTCGAGTCTAATCTAACGACTAGCCGGACAGAAACAAACGACAAAAGTAAGTAAGTTCGCTAGACTACGCAACACAGCGTACTCGGCCACTCTTACGTAATTATATTCCCGATGCTACCGCCGAATGCGCCAGCGTTAACCGGACCGGTAGCGCGAAACGACAAGCATACTTCAAAGGTGCAACAATTGCCGGTTGTCACCGCGATCCCGCGGACATTTTCTCAAGCAGGGCAGTCGCAAGACGCAAGAGCGAATTACGGATACCTGCAGGACGAATTTGCGGAGGACTAATACGCCCGTCGCTACGACCGACACCGAATGCCGCATTGTTTGCGTAATATCGCCTTATCTACTATTATTTGTACGACCTTAGCCGTACGCGATTATAAGGTTAATTATGCGACTTTACACGGGAACGCGGGACGCGAAAGCAACGCTTCGGCGATAATTGCGGCCGCCTATCGCAGGAAAACGGCGCTCGGCAAAGCTGTCTTATCTCTCGGGTATAATCAAATGGGAATAGTCTCCGCGCTTGTTGGGGCTTACATATACGAATGCAATCGGGAATGGGTAAACAGTTTGCGTGAAAATAAATACGCATGTACACACACACACACACACACACACACACACACACACACATATACGTACATAACTAAAGATTTACTTTTTACCGGAGAGAGATGCAATATGTCTGGTGGGAGGGTAGTGTTCTACGAGTGTTGTTACGTGTTCGAATATACAAGCGAGTCGAGTCGTGTCTCATGTGTGTATGCGCATGTAACGCACAAGCGATTCCTTCGAACTGTGAATAAGAGAGGACTCGGAGCGGAGTCGACCCAGAGATATTCGAACACCGGGTCAAGCGAATATCGATCGCTCTAATATTCGCTAATTACATCTAGCGTTGGCTTGGGGTCTGTGTCGACAGGTCGGGCACGTGACGAGAAATGCTTACGACAACACTGACGTATCGATACTTTGCCCGACAACA
This sequence comes from Harpegnathos saltator, assembly GCF_003227715.2. Taxonomy (NCBI): domain Eukaryota; kingdom Metazoa; phylum Arthropoda; class Insecta; order Hymenoptera; family Formicidae; genus Harpegnathos; species Harpegnathos saltator. The sequence continues at coordinate 763,476 of NW_020230040.1, forward strand.
ACAGATATCTTCGACGGTGATACCTCGATTCCGAGTCGGCTCGGCTTAAACGGAAGTATCCAATTACGATTATTCGTTATCGACGTGTTCAGTAGGACAATGCACCGATTGTAAAATAACGAGATTCTACTCGAGACAGAGGTGGACAGAGAGAGAGAGAGAGAGAGAGGGAGGGAGAGAGGGAGAGAGGGGGAGAGAGAGAGAGAGAGAGAGAGAGAGAGAGAGAGAGAGAGAGAGGGAGGGAGAGAGAGGGAGGGAGGGAGAGAGAGAGAGAGAGGGCGAGAGAGAGAGAGAGAGAGAGAGAGAGAGAGAGGGAGAGAGAGAGAGCATCACATGGCTTTGATTCGCGTTTTACACCGGATACACGAAAGTATCGATACACTTTGGGCTTCAAGCATTCCTATTGCGTGTAGTACACCGGGGGGAACTCGTGTAAGAGAGGTGAGAGATCACACAGAGTGTCGCAGGGGAGAATCCACACTGACATTACATTTACCTAAACGGAAAACGATCGTCTGATAGCGGGTAGGCGCCCTCGCTTCGTGAAAAGAAAGAAGAACATATTATTTTCAGCCGAATGTCGATTACCGCGCGATAGTCATGGCAGTCGCGAGAGAAAGAGCAAGAGAGAGAGAGAGAGAGAGAGAGAGAGAGAGAGAGAGCGAGAGAGAGAGAGAGAGAGAGAAAACGAGAAAACGACTGTTCATCCTCGACGAGCAAAGTCATTGACCTCGAGATTCGCCGTGAGTGTAATTTTAGCTTTGGGATAGAACTAATCACCTGCTTTGTAATTCAACTTCTCATAAGGATCGGGCCCGGTCGCCTTGATGTCCTGCTCTTGGAGGGGCTCTATACTTTCCTGGCTGTCCCGGTCGGGACTGATGTCGTCCTGCTCCGTCCGGCTCTCCTGCTTCTTGCTCGAGGCCGACCTCGAGGACGCGATCTCCTCGTAAGTCATCCCGGGGGGATACTTCCGCGTGCACCTGGAGAGGTTGGCGCTTCCCTGCCGCTCCAATTTGTGCCGCGCTATCGCCTCGTAATCCTCGTAAGATAATCCCGCGCCGAACCTACGAGTGAAAAACAGTGTCGGCGCGCGCGCGAGCGAATATTCATGAGAGAGGCGACGGCATTACAATATTATCGTACGTAGCGGTCGACACGCTGTTGATCACGCGGCGCGTCGTTGGACGTCGTTCGCTAATATAGTCGCGCATAAATAACATGAGAATTTGCGTCACGGCGAAATTACGCCTCGCGACTTTCAGCGAGAGGAGTGAGGAAGGACGAAGAATTTCGGAGAGGGATGATAAAAGAGTCGCGCTCTCGTTACTTTGGCAGCCGGAGTTTCCGCCGTCCCAACTGCTCCTCCGACTTGATAGGCGGCTTCATAGGCGGTGCTGCTTGCGGCGGCGGCGGCGGCGACGACGGCGGCGAGGACGGAGTCGTGGTCAGCTCGCTTTCCTCCAAGCTGCTGCTAAGAGCGGACCCTATTCTGTTCCCTAGGCCCTGTAGATACTCCCCGCTGCCGCCCAGGGCGGATCGCACCGACCTGAGAGCTCCTCTGGTGCGTCCAATTAGCGAGCCTCCTCCGTTGGACGGCAAAGCTGTCGTAACGTCTACCATGTTCTGCAACGCGAGCGCGGGGCTCGCTTTATTAATTGACTCCGTGAGTGCTCGCGTCGTCGTCGGCGGGAGTCTAACGTGAACGTCTAACGGGACGGGATATAGCCGGCGGACATAAATTGCTCAATCGGTCGTGCGATCGACCGACACCTGTCGCGACGTGCCACGCGAGCGGTGTAAATACACCGCGTGGAGAAGTTCAAGATCGGAAAAGAAAGAAATTAAGATCATTAGTTACGCGCGACGAACGTGACGACGACGCACGTCGTCGGATTAGAACGGCTCGTCAAGTGCGTGGAGCTGCCGCGCGAACGTTCGTCGCGTATATTAGCCTGCAACTTTAATTGACTCGACGAGCGTCTCGCGTGACGCAAACTCTCGCGGATTGCGGCTGCTGCATTAGCATTGAACGGATTACCGGCTTCCGATCTAAATTCGTTTCCTTTGAAGATATATTAGTCTTGGTTTTAGAAGCGTCGCCATCAACGACGATGACGGGACTCGGCTAAATAGAGTGTCGAATTCGCTACGTCACCGAGGCGAGAGATTAAGGCAGGGAGAGGGGGGGGCTTCCAACAATCGGATTCCGCCCCGAGGGAGACCTCGCTCGAGTATCGATCAGGAAAAGGTTTCGCCGAAGCGCTTTGCATCGCGAATATGCCAATCGGCGGACGCGCCGTTGTTCCAACTAAGCAGGCAAGTCTTCTTTGCTATAGGCTCGCCGCAGTCCCTGCGAAGCGAGTAACGCTGAAAGTAATCTCAGATAAGAGACGTAAGCTTCATTTCCGATGTATATAGGCCACAGCGCGACCACCTACGCACTTTTATGCACACACGTGGACGCGTGAAGCAATGTGTGCGCGAAGCGATAACGGTGAATCGCGCTGGAAAACGGAAGGTGATTGAAAGGGAGATATCGACTGGAAGTGATATTTAAATCGTGAGACAGCTCGGCCGGCGGTCGCATGAAATCCGCCCTCGTGACGAAAAGCGAGACGGCAAACGTGCGGGATATTTCGCGAAAACGCCGCTTGACGGCGACGAAAGGAAGGAATGAGAAAAGAATGAACGGTGGCTCGCGCACGTCGAATTAGTTTGAGCGAGAGAGCGAACCGACCGCACTGAGAGAAAAGTATACGATATTTGGAACTATAATGATATAGTAACTAAATTATAGTCCGAAATCTCATATTTATAGTAAGTATTACCGTAATATCGGTAATAATTACGATACAGGCATAGTATAACCAACCATATAATATTTTTACTGAGAATTATAGTAAGTTAAACTAAAATTATTGTACGGATACAAATATAAGATGGTAGGTAAAGTAACTGAACAATTATTTCAGACAATCATTGACTATATATTTGTGTTTATTCCACTATATTTTGCAGGTCCCACGAACTATAAAAATATGCTTGACGCCAAAATGAACTGTAAAATATAGTGAGATTATAGTTAATTCAACTTTTATATTGTTCTATCAGTGCGGCGACGCAGAGCCCCTTATACCGTGGCGCACAGCTGCTTTCGCGGATATAATGATACGAATTATTATTAAACTCGCTTTAAAAATACCGCGTTGTGTTATTTGGACGCCTCGGCAGTGCGAGAAAGATGACGGCGCGAGCGGACGACCGACGTGGCGCGGCGAAACCGTAAAACCTCCAATCGTCGCGCGTTCCGCGCCGATCGAACGCGGGGGTGTGTTATGTCATTCGTAACGCGCTCCCGGGACGTACACGTCACCCGCGCGGAATACGCAAATCAATCGATCCATCGGCGACGTACAATCACAACAGGTATCTGATTGCGTCTCGCGTCCGTCGCCGCGCTCAATCGCGCGCATCGGCGCGGCGCGGCGCGGCGCACGCGACCTTTCGCATTAGCGTCGTTCGCACGTCAAAAAAGAACGAATGTCCTCTTATACGACGTGACGCCTCGTATAAAAGGACATTCCATTTTTATCGCGCTCCACTTTTTTGTCGCTCACAAGAGTCTTTGAGAGAAGTCTTTATTTAACTTCCACCCCCTGTGCCCCCCTCCAACCGGCCGGATGCCGGGCGGACGATATCACGAACGAACAGACACAGTAACTCGCGGTTATTTCCGCTCAATGTTCCAATTATAAGAAAGAGAGAGAGAGAGAGAGAGAGAGAGAGAGAGAGAGGAAGGGAGGAAGACGCGTACTTTCACCTGACCGACAGAGGAAGAAGAATCGCGTCGAAGAACGGCGGAAAACCGACAGGAAAACTCGAGGGAAAATCCGACCGTATCTCGCGACGGCCACTCGCCGTCGACTGAATGTGTGCGGAATGAAAGAACTTTTTTAATTGGTCTACTGTAGCGCATTGGCGAGACCGCACGAGATAAGGAGTCGACGCGGATATCCTCCACGGCAGACTATTCCTAACCGACGAGCGCGAGCTTTCGGAGCTGAATATGGCTCTATGATCACAAATTGTCGTTAATCGCGCGAGCGACTTATCATTGATGCTTCGGAGTGCGTTTTTGAAATACAAAGAGCTTGATGGCTTACGTATAATGAGCAGTGCGACGGCATGAAAGCCAAGCAGGAAGCGCGATGAAGGACTGCTGGAGTTTCCGTGCATGGAATTGCAAGCAAAGCTTTCTCTCTGTCTTCTCTCTCTCTCTCTCTCTCTCTCTCTCTCTCTCTCTCTCTCTTTCTCTGCGCGGTATGTCTAAATATAGATCATCGATTGTGTCCACATTTCTATGGCAAGTTCGACACCGCGAGGATTTCAGATCAACGTAGGGTAGTGAGCGATGCGGGAACGCAAACATGCCTTAATATCGCGTCTAGGAATTGTGTGTCAAAGATGCGTTCGATCGTTCTCTCATCCTGATCGATTTCGTTGGGAGAGAAATACAGCTTTACCAAACTCTCTCTCTCTCTCTCTCTCTCTCTCTCTGGTGCGCGCTTCCCTTCTTTGATGATGACATCAAAGACACATGCGGTTAAAACGAGCGGTTGAGAGCGTCTTCGTCTTCACGGCCATGTTACGAGGTAAAAGTTCAATAAACAAAGGGAAGGGTGGCAGAGGGCGGGGGAAGGGAGGGGAGAGATACTGCGAAAGGCGAAAGACAGATGTTACAAAGTGCAACGACCGGCGAACAAACAATAGACAGCGAACGAACAAACTTCAATGGGGGACTTGTATCGCGTTGTATCGGGCAAACGGATTATGCGGGAATGGACGATGTGTGTCGTGCATGTCGCGATGTCGTGGCATGTAGGCGATTGCGTTTCACAACACAAGCGGTACACACAACTGCAATGCAGCGTTATCTATATTATGCGGTCCTGCATTATGTGGGCAGCGCTCGCGCTTGCAAATTTGAAATATCCGCAGTGAGAGGCGAAAGAGAAGCAGAGAAAGAGAAAGAGAGAGAGAGAGAGAGAGAGAGAGAGACGCACTCGTCGTCTGGCGACGAACGAACGCGTCGTATGTACATACGGCAGATCGAAAGTGCGAATTCGCTGATGCCTGCAAAACGCGATATCTGTCACTCGCAAATGTCGCGGGACGGCGCACAAGTGCGGCGTGTTGGAGTCGCGTGACATAACTGCGCTCGTCACAACAAACGACGTTCGCCGTCGCCGTCGTTGTCGTCGTTATCGTACTCAGCCAGCGACTGTTGTCTCGTTGTCGTTGTCGTTGCAAAGCGCAATTTAATTTATTCGACGTGTCAGGGCAATATTTGCAAAGGCAATTCGCGGGTCGGTACGCTGCGTGACGATATCTGTCGAAACGCGGGACGGACTTTCCGACGTGGACCTGCGCTTTTCAACGTAAATTCCGTAGTCTCTTAAATCCCGGCTGTGAGATATTGCTTCTCGACGTACCGCCGGTCCGCTTGCACGAGTGAATTTTTGCGAATACGTCGCAGCGAAACGCAAAGTTTAAGTACACGATGTTGCGCCGACATCTTAACATTTTCTGCACCGTTCGCGACATTTGCGACGAAAGTTGAGTTGACAAGCAGACATCTCATCTATATCTATTCACGCGAGACAAAATAATTACCAGGTGGGAAACAACAAGTAAAAGACCCTCCCACTGACAGTAAAATTCCCAAAAAATTCCTCCAGATATTTAAAAACAAAATTGTGTTAAGATATTGTGTTAAGATATTACAGGGTAATATTTGACGCAGACAGTGAGTGGAACGAAATACACCGAGGAGGCCAATATGCAAGTTGCAGTCGAGCGGCGCACACGCACTTGTCAAAACATACGACATTTTTTTCCGTTATCAGTCAGCCATGTCTCACCGTTCGCGGCAAAACGAGAAGAATATACGCTAACGTCAGTCCAGACTACGACGGAACGAGGAAGAAGACGAAAGAAACGATCGCGAAATCGCGCGTGTCGCGCCGAAACAACGCATCGTATGTTACCCCGGCCTCGCGAGTTAATCGCTCCACTCCCGGTGTTATGTACGTTTGGGCCAAGTACCGTGAAGCACAGGGATGAAACCCGGGATCGAGAACGATCACTGTCACCCTCGCCGAGCGTTCGTCAACACGTGCGGCACTGCTCCCGTCATACTACCATGGATTTGCACTATCGCGAGCTCCGCAGCACTCTATTCGCACGTAGCGTAGCGTCGCCCCACCAGCGCGCGATCGGATTAATAAAAGCGCATGCGTTTATCGCGATCAATACGACGTCCCGATTTACCGGCGCGTTAATTAATTCCAGCCGCCGACGGTGGGATCCGTCGTCGTAGTATACTGACGGTCGGTACGCCGTAATACAATGCTTGACGATAAGATATCCAGCGAGATCCGCGCTGGATCGGGTCGGAACGTGATCAGAGATGAGTGAAATTAATTAATCCTCATTTGCTTGCTTCTACTTTGTTACAGGAGAGATTCACACGGTGCGGTTAAGAAATTGTCGGACGGGTGAAGATCACACCTGAGAAGCGGCGTGCTCTTTTAAATAGACGCGTATACTAGACTAGCCCTCGCCGGTAAAAGTATCTCGCTCGAGTCGACCACCGTTCTGCAAGCGTACGAAAGTGTGTGTTATCTTATTGCGTGTGCGTGTATACTACTCTGATCAAAAAATAAGGTGAATTTGTTTATAAAATGAAAAATCTTTATTTATTCTTCCAAATCAATTTCATCGCCTTCAAAGTACTCTCCGTCCGACACGATGCACTTATGCCAAGGTTTTTTCCAATCCTCGGACCAGTCAGAGAAGTCTTTTTCCGGGATGGCCTTCAATATTTTCTTCGATTCGGCTTTTATCTCCTCAATCGAATCGAAACGGTGTCCCCGAAGCGGTCTTTTGAGTTTGTTGAGCAGCCAGAAGTCGCACGGTGCTAAATCAGGCGAATACGGTGGTTGTGGAACGATATGGGTCGAATTTTTGGCGAAATGTTCTCGAAGAACCAATGCAGTGTGGAACGTTGCATTATCGTGGTGCAAAAACCAAGAATTGTCTGCCCATAATTCTGGCCTCTTGAGGCGAATAGCTTCACGCAAACGACGCATAACACTCAAATAATATTCCTTGTTAACAGTTTGATTTCCTTGACGTGGCTTTCATCGGTAGATGTCGATGATCGTCCGGGGCGCTGTTCGTCTTGAACTCGTTCTCGGCCTTCTTTGAAGTCTTTGTACCACTTGTAAACATTTTTCTGCGACATAGCCTTATCACCAAAGGCCTTCCGCAACATCCTCAACGTTTCCGCGGCAGAATATTCATTCCGCAAACAAAATTTAATGCAAATTCTTTGCTCAACAAAATCAGACATAGTAAAAATCGAAAAACTCACTTTTGTATGTTTACAAAAACACGTATAGCTCTGCAGCAATTGAATATATTGACATGAAACTCTGCATAGATGTCAAAGACAGTGCTACCAACCCACCAAAAAATAATTTCATGATTTTATAGTACCCGCGAAGTTTAAATGAAACATTCACCTTATTTTTTATCACAGTAGTGTGTATGTAAAATAAATGATTTTACAAAAAGTACTCGAGCCGTACCCCGGTTGCACGTTGGAGCCCAAGCTGGCGACCTTAATCGACAGCTTCGCTGGCAGTCCTTCGTTCGACAGATCGACGACTTGGGGTTGCTCGTCCTCGAAGTTGATCAGAAGCAATACCGAAGTTGATCAGAAGCGAGAACCGGAGCTGCGGATCACAGCCAGAACCTTGTTACCGTTCGTCGTGATCGATCTGTAACTTCCTTCGGTAAGAGCCCCGGCTCCGTTCGGTAGGTTAAGGTTTTGTAAATTTTGTAGTAGACGTGCTGGACGCTTTCTACTCCGCTAGACGTCTTTAACGTCTTGTAGTTTTCATTCACCGGCAGCCATGTCGAGTCCGCCGTGCTGAAGCTTGTCGTAGAAAAATTATCAGTTCATAATCAGTTGATAAGCAAAATTCTTGATCGCTAGAAATCATGATGATCAAGGGCCGTAAGTTAACTCGAATTGTTCCAGCGTGCGGTAAATTTGATCCAAAGTATAATTCAATATTGTATAATTAATTAGACGCATCCGTCTCAACCTGCACTGGCTGTTTTGCTGGCTGTTATTTCCTTGATTGAATCTGAAGAGCCTTAATAGAATTTTTCAAGACGCTTAATCCAGAAATTCACAAAGACCGACATGTCGAAAGGGACATGCTACTTCAGTATCGCGTGATCAACTAGTCGCTTGATTTTACCAGCATTCTTCGTCGCGTCCCATTGGAACGGCGTGCGCTCCGGATCGCGAGACACAGTCGCGTAATTCTTTTCGCCCGCGTTGCACGTCTGCGGATCCTTCGTGTCCTCCCAGGATATGTCCCTCTTGTCGACCATGCCGATCTCGTCGCCGTTATACGTCACCGCCAGATCCGGCAAGTTCATGGACAGTATAGTCATGTGATCGGACCTGCCAGGGAAACGAGAAGCGACGCGCGGATTGTCGTGATTGCTCAACTGAAAAACAATTCACGCAATTCGTTTTGTCTCCGTCCATGAAGAGGAAGAGTTCAATGACCTCTTGCATCTTCAGCGTGTAAATTCGTCGTCATCAATTTGCTGATGATCTCAAGTTTGACGTCTCTTATACGAACGAGAATGTAACAATCAGCGGCGACTTTTTCTCATCAAAATTGCGTTCCCAGATTAATGTGCAATTAATTGTACGCAAAAAAAGATCGCATCTCTGAGTTTAGTAGAGATTCTAAGAAATTACGGGAAAAGAGAGAAACGAAACGAGATAAGAGACCCAAGACTAGAGACAGCTCGGCGCAATTACGTACCACCCAATTAGCGACTTCACCGCTCGGCATCGAGTTCATCCAGGTGTCAATCCCGTGTTTGAAGTCTCTTGCGGATGACTTACTGATCTAGAAGAATCTATTAGAATAGAAGACTCCATTCACCTTTTGATCCTGATTATACTTGTCAGCGTACTCATCTATATACTTTCGCCAACTCCCGAGTAACTCATAAGTAGCGATTTGATTTGTCGTGTAGGTGTGTTTCAAGTACTGGTAATATTCCCGCGGTGTGGCGCCTGCGACGTAACTCCTCGCGGCTCGTCTCGTAATTTCTTGTCCTCGTAAATGTAGGGCGCGGAGTCGACGCGGAAGCCGTCGATACCCAGGTCCAGTCAGAACTTCAGGACGTTCCACAGCCAACCAAAGCAATCATGTACATGTACTAGTAGAGCCTGTAGTGTAATAGTAAACCCTATAGAGGTCGAAGGATGACGTGCACTTGTCAGAAGCATCAAAGTTTCAGCTTCCCAACGGACGTTCTTCGAGGTCGCTACGACCCGTACAAGCGAAGTTATCGGCCATCGCATCAAGTCGCGATCGATTCAGAAGCTTGTAAAGCCGCGACAGCGACATCTACTGAATACTTCGTAAAGCGTGGATGGGAGCAGGGTTGTGTTTCGCGCATGCAATTTGGAGGAAACTTTATCTTATGCGTTACGCAACAGGCGTCAAGTGGCCCTCCACCACGTGTCCTTCGGCCATGTGTTTGCTCGATCAAGCGATCATTCACCTTACTCCGTAAATAACGCGCTGGCTTTCGCTGTTGCTGTCAAATGCGCAGAGAGTTTGAAAGACTTTAACTCGCGAACGAATAAGCGCATGAAACAAAAATTGATTTTTTTGACGAACAATTTTTGCAATTTTTGCAATTTTGCTGCAATTTTTAATAGTTTTTATTCAGAAGCTAAGCCAAATGTCGTGGGAGATTTACTTCCGTCTTAACGATTGGTATTATTATTGCAAATCGGAGCGAAGAAACAACGGAAGTATAGCCTGATAGCGAGATACGAAACTGAATATTTTGAAAATGATCAGTTCATCAAATCTGTCTTTGCGAGGTCTATTAATGTGTCCTCTTGAAATTTTTTATCGGTATCATTATTTATCAATCAAATCTTTACTAATAACTGCGGGAAATCTGGATACTAGAAAACAAAGGTTCTTCCTTCAAAAATCAGTATGACATGTCAGAACGCAGTTTCTGGGAGAAACATTTTCTCTTACTATTTCAACTTACTATTAACCCCTCCTTGACAGCGGGATTGTAGAAGTTTAAATCCGGTTGCCTGTAATCAAATTGATGCAGATACCATTGTTTCTGCGAGTTGACGTAAGTCCACGCGGAATCACTGAACACGCTGATCCAATTGTTGGGCGGCTTCTTGCCATTCTTCCCTCTGCCTTTCGCCTACACGTAATAGTCCTTGTATTTCTTGTCGCCTTGAAGAGCCCTTTGAAACCATATGTGCTTGTCGGACGTATGATTCGGCGCAAGGCCGAGAATCACCTGCGAATATCGTATTATGAAGTGGCTCCTACGAAAAGCGACAAATAATTCATTCCCAGAGCTCGTCGTACTTTCAGACCGAGTTTCTTAGCGCGCGCCGGAAGAGTCTTGAAGTCCCGAAGATCACCGAAGATCGGGTCGATATCCGTGAAGTTGGATATGTCGTATCCGAAATCTACCATGGGACTCGAATATATAGGCGATAGCCAGATTGCATTGATGCCACTTTCAGCGATATATCCAACTTCGAAGTTATTCCTAGCGGTATGAAAAAAATTGAAATTCTTAACACCACCACCTTGCTATATCTGTAGATGTTCACTGCGTTTAAAAAGATACCGAGTCGATGTAGGGATTTTATATATAAAACTTATCAGTTAAATTATTAATCGTTCAAAATTCGATGACTTCATTTTTTATTTTATTCGACAATGTCGACGTTTGTTTGACGACAAATCTGACCCAATAATAAGGATTTTTAAATCAGTTGCATATATGTGAGACAACAAAATAAATTGCATTTCATTGCACATGTATACGTGGCAATATTAGGTGCTTGCAAAAGATCGTCGAATTATAAATAAATGGAAGTCTCTGCGAGTTGACAGTTTTTTTTTAATGAAGCTTCATAAATTATCTTTTAATTAAAATAAATTGTTTTTCAATTTAAATTATTTTTTCTACGGAGTTTCGTAAATTTAAGAAAGTGCTTACTCGTGACTTTAAAATTTATTTATGACATGTTAAGTAGCAACGTAATCTCGTTTTTATTATAGATAAAAATGGAATCCGACAAAGTACATCTATGCTATTGTATGTTTTTTTTCTGTTAACGAAAAATAAATTGCAAAAATAAAACGCCAGACTCGCCAGACATTGTGCCATCTGATTTTCATTTATTCAGATTGATGCAACAAGACTCGTCCAGTACACGGACTTACTAATGCCGAGCAAGTCCGGCAATCCGGAATCAGACAATTGCACCTGAGAGATGATAGTGGCGGCGGATATTTTGATTAAAATAAATATGTATGCGCGGTTTCTTTACTGTTAATTAAATAAATATATTTAAAAATCTGACAGACTTTTGCAAGCATCTAATGTACACTAATTGTAAAGGAAAATCAGTCGCGTCCTTATTAATCATACTTAATGAACGTTATCGTTCCTCGATGCCACGAGCAAGAGGCAATAAATTAGACATGTGAATACTAATTATACTGATGGACATGACCGTCTCAACTGCGTGCGCGATTATTCCGCAGTGAAAAATCCGCGATGACAAACGACAATGAACATCACGATATGTGAGGCGTCACGAGATTAATGACATCCCTGTCGTTTGAGTATAAATTCCACCCGGAAGTAACACGGGATAACGCCAATGGTAGTATATAAGTCAAACAGTATCGCGGATTTCGCCGTGATAATCGTACGTGAAAATACGCCAAACTACGTATGATTCCGCGTTTAACGGATTATCGCTCGCGCTCGGAAACGTGCGTTGTTTGCATAATAACGCGAGCGACGCAGTTACGATACGATCGTACGGAAAGATGACTTTTTTTTTTTACATCCACAAATTTGGTTTTCTCATGAGCTGATCGTGTTCTGCAAAGTAAACTCTGAGACACGGTTTGAAGACATTGAAATGATGTGCAAGCATCATTCGCGTCAGACAAGATCGTTACGGTCGGTGAGCACCTCGAATGCATGTATTCGGGTGCATTCGGTACGAAGGACGAGCAGAATGCTTGGCGAAACAGACGCTAATTGAACAATAGTTACTGCGGTTTTGACTCCCCTACGATTTATCCAAGCGAAACGTTTAACGTTAACTGCGGGAGTATTCGACGATATGAGCGATTGATGAATTCTGACTTATCAACGTAATGTGGAGTGTAATCATACAGATAATAACAATGTTGACCTAAAAAAGTATCAACAATTCGTCTGTTTTAACATGTTTAATCACGTAATTTCGAAACGTTTCGTGAGTGTATATTTTATAAAATGTACTCATAAGTTACACTCATAAGTTACATCATTGAGGAGAGAAATGCGTCGAGATTGCATACGACACGACGTAGCTCGCGCCGTATCGCGAGAAGAATTTTTTAGATCAGTGAGACAGGTTCGGGCTATAAAGTCGCCTCTGTTGGCTTATCAACGGAACAATTGCCTCGTAGAAACGATTTATCTCAAAATGCGTCCTTCGGAGGATCAATAACTCCTCATTTGAACATACCGAGATAACTTCTCTCAAATCTATTTACGCCGTTCCTCCGTCGGACAAAAGTGTTGTTCCAAAAAGTTCCAAAAAGTAAATTTTGTATCACAAATATCTGTAACTGGTGTTCTTCATGCTACTATTAACGCTTTATGTTTTTATCGCAACATGAAGCACAATCTGCATTATAACGTGCTTTAGCACGTTGACGCAGTCACGCAGATTAAACCGCGCAATAAGACACGTGTGTGACGTTATATTTGACTTGTGTAAAAAGATAACTCACGTAGCCGTTCGCATATTCAAATTCTCCTCGGATATATACATAGAGGCTTTCTCGATAATTTATGCAGTCAAAGAGGTAGGGGTTCTGGTAATCATGCTTAAAAACGAGTAGAAAATAAGGCAATTGTTTTAGCTTAGAAACATCAGCAAAATCGTATTTGTTTTGCATCAGTTCTACCAATCACTAACACCTTATATCTCATACAACAATGCATTCCCGATCGTTAGTTTCCTATTTCATGTTGCTTGTCCTCTATTATCTCTCAAGGTTTGTCGGCATACCTTTTTAACACCCTATATAATGGAAATTAATTCATTCAAGCTTGGCGATTCTAAATAACACGCTTAACCAGCGCTTATAAATGTTTGTTTATCAGCAAAACCTTGAGCAATTTGGTTTTATTTGCATTATGCATAAATAATAGATTAACTACGCATTATCATTATGCTGAGTAACATAATTACGATTAACTGCTGCGTTCGTTAAATACATATGACATGTGAAATATTGTGCGTTCGTTTGTAAAAGAATTATTTTCAAAATATACATATTACATTTAATCACAAAATATATAAAAACTTTTCGTAAAATTTCGTGATTTACACGCATATTGTTCGTGTTCACTGCGATGTGTTTAGTTGTTCGCAATGAGTAAACTGCTCCTAAAGCAACTGCTTTTTACGCTGTGTCTCGTGGTCATCTTGGTACCTGTCGGAGTTATTGGAACCTTGGAAAGTGGCGCAACCGAAGAAAGTGTCCATAAAAAGCCGCATATCATTATTATCTTGGCAGATGACTTGGTGAGTGTCTGAATTTAAAAATCATACTAGTTTACATTTTTCGACTTTTTTTTGTCACAAAAGGAGTGACACATGATTTCGATAGGATTTTTCCTGTAGATTACGAATCTGAAATCCAAAATGTTCCATCACGTCACATTTTTGAGAAAATGGCGGTCAAAATGTGAAAAAACGCATTTTTGGCATTTTTGAACCTCTGTCACAACAAAACGGGACGTGATATAATGTAAACTGTACGTGGGGTTAAATTAAAGCTTGAACCTTAAACTTTAAATATATGATGCTGGATAACATGTAACAATACTGTGGAATCGTGTAGAACTGGTTTTTTGACTAGGCGTGCACTAATTTAGACTCCGCGTTTGACAGTAAATCTGATTACAACGGAATGTCTCAAGTAAGCAAACATAAGATAAAATAGCTTAAAATAAGAAAATTTAAGAAAGCTATTGAAAGTTAACATAAATTGTTGGTAATCAGATTAGTAAGCTTTACAGGGCAACTAATAGGTTCACTGTTACCAGATATGTAAATATGAAACCGGAATTTTTGTATAGAAAATACACGTTTATTGTATGAAAATGATAAAAAATATTTTATTCGGAGTATTGCCCATCGCTAGCTATACATTTTTCCCACCTGTCTGACAATTTGTGGATGCCACACCAAAAAAACTGTTGCTCTTTTGAGGCAAACCAGTCATTGAGCCATTTTCGTACATTTTCGTAAGAAGTGAAGCGCTGCTCAGCAAGTGCGTGTCCTATCAATGCAAATAAGTAGTAATCGGACGGAGCCGCAAGTCTGGTGAGTAAGCCGCATGCGAAAGTATTTCCCAACTAAACGCCTCAATCGTTTCCTTGAGCAGTTTTGCTGTGTGCGATGGTGCATTATCATGAAGCAAAATCACTTTGTGTTGCCTTTTTTGATATTCTGGTCGTTTTTCACGCAAAGCTTGATTCAAATCGATCATTTGTTGTCGGTAGCGTTCAGTATGAACGGTTTCGCCAGGTTTTAGCAGCTCATAATAGATCACACCCTTCTGATTCCACCAAACACAGAGCATTGTCTTCCGTCCATAGCGATTTGGCCTTGCAGTCGATGTCGATGGTTCGCCTGGAGTTACCCATGATCCTTTACGCTTAGAATTCTCAAAATATATCCACTTTTCATCGCCAGTCACAATTCGATGGAGAAATGACTTTCTTTTGTACCTGGCGAGCAGCATTTCACAAGTGGTTTTTCGGTTTTCCTGCTGTCTTTCATTCAGTTCATGTGGAACCCATTTTCCCATCTTCTGGATCTTTCCCATGGCTTTCGAACGTATGGAGACGGCTTCTCGTGTCACATTTAATTGATCCACGAGTTGTTGTTGCGTTTGAGCGTCATCCTCATCCAACAATGCTTGCAATTCGCTGTCTTCAAACCTTTTCGGTGGTCTTCCACGTTCTTCGTTTCTCATGTGAAAATCGCCACGTTTTAATTTTTTAAACCACTCAAAGCACACTGATTTACCAAGAGCATGCTCACCGTAAGCTTCGACGAGCATTCGATGCGATTCTGCAGCAGTTTTCTTCAAATGGTAACAGAAGATAAATGCTGTCCGCAAATCGTAGCTTTCAGGCACAAAATTCGACATGTTCAACGCTATTACAAACTATGCTGTTGTATGAAACTTGTATTGTTGTGAGTTGAAAATCTTTGTCAGATGTCAACAAATGGAAATGGCGCCAATGACGCGGTTTGACGGTTACTACATTGACAGCTAGGGCTATCTATGGGCAAATTCCGGTTTCATATTTACAGACCTGGTAAACGCGAGATCGAAATTGGCGTGCGCCCAGTCAAAAAACCAATGCTACACGACTCCACAGTATCGTCACATGTTATCTAGCATCATATATTTAAAGTTTAAGGTTCAAGCTTTAATTTAAGCCCACGTACAGTTTACATTGTATCACGTCCCGTTTCCTTGTGACAGAGGTTCGAAAAGTGCCAAAAACCCGTTTTTTTCACATTTTGAACGCCATTTTTTCAGAAACGTGACGTGATGGAACATTTTGGATTTCAGATTCGTAATCTACGAGAAATATCCTATCGAAATCATGTGTCACTCCTTTTGTGATAAAATCAGTGTTGACTGGTGTTATCATCGAATCAAAGATGTCTTTGATTTTTTTATTTTCTTAGGGAGCTTCCACGAAATCTAACGACAGAGTGTATTCATTATGGCCTTCGTAGTAATAAACACAGGGGTATCTGTAATAAATTTCATGCCGTCATTCGCAGGGCTGGAACGACGTGAGCTTTCATGGTTCCAACCAGATCCCGACGCCGAATATCGACGCTCTCGCATATTACGGAGTCCTTTTGAAGAATCATTATGTGGCAGCGTTGTGCACGCCAAGTAGAGCAGCTTTGTTAACTGGAAAGTACCCAATCCACCTGGGTATGCAACATGAAGCTATATTTCCGTCGGAACCACGTGGACTCCCACTAGAAGAGAAGTTACTGCCGCAGGTATATCGAAAATCTTCACTCCGCGAACTGGACTGCAAACCGGCATCCTGGTTGTCAATAATAAACATGTCCCGGACTGATTTTATTCTGTTTCAGTATCTAAAGGATATGAATTACGTAACACATATAGTGGGTAAATGGCACTTGGGTTATTACAAAATGGAGTACACACCGCTTTACCGTGGTTTCGACACGCACTTTGGTTACTGGAATGGTCTCCAGGATTACTATAGTCACAAAACAGCGGAACCAGTAAGCTATTTCAGCAATATCACATCTTTTCTTTCCCAATAAGGGAAAGATGCGCAGTCATTTTTATTCAATTGAAAGAGGATGTCGCGCCAAGAGGAAGAGTGTGTGCGTGTGGTATGTGTTGGAAATATTGTACTTATCAATATTTTTCTTCAGTATACGCTGAATATAGGTATGGACATGAGGCGGAATTTCACGGTCGCGTGGGACACAATGGGCAAATATTCCGTTGATCTCTACACTGACGAAGCAGTACGCTTAATTAATACTCACAATACCGATAACCCAATGTTCTTATATCTGGCTCAAATTGCCCCTCACGCAGGAAATGCGAATCAATTACCACAAGCTCTCCCTGAAGAAATCGAAAAGTTCTCCTACATCATTGATCCAAAAAGAAAGCGTTACGCTGGTACAGTGTGTTGTTTCTCAATATCGATTAATTTATCTCGAAAGTGGAAGTTTTGCCATTGCCTGCACCTCAAAATTACTAAAAAAGAACGAAAGCAATATGTAAAACAAATACTCAATTTTATTTAATATCATGAAATAAGCGACGATGCCCGCTAGATCAAATGATTCTTTCTTCGCGATAAAATCTGCCAGATGCCTCAAGCTAAATGGTTTATTTTCTAATATTACTGTTTATAGCCGTGGTTTCTAAATTGGATGAGAGCGTCGGCAAAGTTGTGGAAGCCTTGAAAAATCGCAACATGTTGAGTAACAGTATCATTCTCTTTATGTCTGATAACGGTGCACCTACCTCTGGTTTCCTGTCCAATGGCGGCAGTAATTATCCTTTTCGAGGAGTAAGTATTCGCTGTGACGAAAAAACTTCGATCATCTAAACTTGTTTCAAGCTGTAATGCAAATGAAACTCTCTCTCTCTCTCTCTCTCTCTCTCTCTCTCTCTCTCTCTCTTTCCCTTTCTTCTCTCTCTTTCTCTCTTTCTATCTGGGATACTTACAGATAAAAAAGACTCTTTGGGAAGGCGGCGTGCGAGGAGCAGCTGCAATTTGGAGCCCTTTAATCAAGAAACGTGAGCGAGTCTCGTACCACTTAATGCACGTAACCGATTGGTTGCCCACTTTGTTATCCGCCGCCGGTTAGTTACAAATCGCTCCTCGATCGCTGTTGATGAGACATTAATGAAATCTTGCTTACAGGTGGAAACAAGGAAGAAATTGGCACTATTGATGGCTTGGACATGTGGGAAACAATCGTATACGGTGATTGCAGCCCGAGGAAAGAGGTGTTGATAAACATCGACGATATTTGCGACTCTGAAGCCATTCGTATAGGCAAATACAAGTACGTGCGCGGTGAAAGTAAAAAGAATAACGACTGGGTAGGAGACAGCGGGAGAAATTCCTCCGAGCAACGACCACCGTATTCGCCTGAGACAGTGCTGAACAGCAAAGTGGGAATTGCCATTGCCTCATTGCCTGGTAACAATAATGTCGCACTTACTTCTGCGAAGATGCTGGAATTAAGGCAACAAGCGGAAGTCCACTGCAACGTTACGGAAGAGGAGAAGGTAGGATTGTCGAGGAATCGGAGAGGAGACGATTTTGCAATTCGAAATTTTATCTCCTCGTGTGTTTCAAAAGTTTACACCGAATAATATCTGCACGCGAACAATTGACGTTCTTCCTCAAGTATCTTTATGGTGCGATCGGGACAAAAGTGTCATTCACGCTGCTTACAGGTTCAATGCGACACACAGTTAGCGCCGTGTCTCTTCGATCTGGAAAGAGACCCTTGCGAGATGATAAACATCATCAAACAGGAACCTTTGGTCGCGAAGGAATTACAGGAAGTTCTGTTGCAACATAGGTCAACTATGCTGCTACCGAACAACAGGATTATCGATGTGAGGGCGAGTCCGATATTGTGGAACTGCACGTGGGTCTGCTGGATGGACGATAATCCCATGGCGTACGCGCACACGAACGAAATTGCTGCTGACGCATATTTGGATACGCATGCCGCGATCTAGTTCTGAGCTTTCGCGCTCTTAGCCGTCGCACTGTTCTCTTTGTACACGTTGCACAAGTTGAAAAAATCAGGTTTGCACAATCACAAGCAGCCCTGCTCGCGGAGAACAATTGTAGATAAAAAAAAAAAAACGACGCATTGGTAGAGGGTAACGCTCTTATGCTAAAGAATAAATCTCTCTGCACGAATTAATTCCGCTAATACGAACGAGAGTGCACACGGAGTTGGTTTTGTTACTATCTCGGAATTATAACGACCGGTGCAATCCTGTAGTTCGCAGATAGAAAAATATTATTACTATTCTTATTTTATCTTATTATTTCTATTGTACATTCTTACTCTCATTGTCTCTCCTTTCTTTTTTACTTTTTTACGAACTATGAAGTAGCGTAGCATATCATGTAATTACTGGGGCGTTAATATCACCGACTTTTCATGATAAGTAAGTCTAGATTGCTGACAATCTAAATAGTCCTACAATCACAGCGATATAAATGTTTGTAGATCCACTGTGTAGATCACGAGTAGTCTCACGCAGGAATGTGTTTAGAAATGCGCATTTGTCTGGGACAAATTCGCAATTCCATCGGAAGCTGTTTCGCTGATTCCAAGTATCGTGTGTCAGACGAGTCGGTCAGACGGAGAATGATGGAACTTGAGTAAAGCATTTCCTTGCCATTTTATCTCTTTATTTATGCTTCTCTTTCTTTCTCTGTACAAAATTTTTTTATGGAAATAGAACAATCGAATAATTTACGATTACCGCGGATTATACCTCTGGGTTACTCATGATTCGTCTTGCACGGCTTCCCTTGGATGTACAAGCAATAATAAAAATAATGGTAGTGATTTTAACAATAATTGCACCAACAAGCCGGAAGACAATCGCAGATAATTTGCAAGACACGTAAATATTTTAGTTAACAAACCGATGGAATATCTATGCCCGTGCATTCGTTTTTGCAAAGCGGTGTTTCAAAGTTATCTCTCGATGCATGCCACAGCTATCGACAATTTAGTCAGAAAATAAAATAAACAAGAAATACACGGAAATTACACATCATTACCTAAGGCAACATTTTACGTTTCACTGTATTCTTGTACACATCAGCTATATAACATTATAATACATGTAAGTCTGCTCCTCGTATTCTCTTCTTTCCCGAAGAGGAGCGACTTTTCCGAGAAAGAACACTACCTACAATCTGTACATGTGATTTGAAAAATATCTCTTCCTTCGACGCCTTCTTCCGTCACGCCACGCACCTTCACGAGTAAAATTCGTCGCGACTGTGGGCCTTCAAGCTCAAACGACTTCTGCCTGAAAAAATGCACGACGAGTTCCAACTACACACGGATAACTGCGGGTATAAGTCTTGGCAGTTGGCACTTGGCAGGAATGTATCCAGAAGGCAAAACGAATGGCCGTTTCACTCTCGCTGTTCGTTCATCACATGTGCACTATCTTCGGCGTGCTAAAAACATATTTCGCGCGATAATGTCGACCGCATCACATTCGTAGGAGAAAAAAAATATATACTACATATACAAAAGAAACTTTGCAGATTTCAATATTTCAAAACAGATGAATACAAAGAAGCGTGATTGTACAGAGCACATCAACTTGACTCGATTAGTCAAGGACACGAGGGAAAATCTGTGGAGAGAACGCCAAGGAGAACTATAAACAACTATCAAACTGAAAGGATCAAGGATAATGGTAAGAAAAGCTCACTGGAGAACCGTAACACTAAAATACAAAGAGATCGCGATACTGTGAGCCTGTGAGATCAAGGAATCATTGAATCAAAAGTCATCATTCGAGGTCTTACATAATTAACAGGGTATAGAAAAATCTTCTTTGTTCTTTTTCTTTTCAAAAATAATTACCTCTTGCCCCACAACCAATTCAGGAGGACGCTCGACTGACTCCGAACATCTCGAGCTGGAAGCAAATGTCGATTCGCATAGTTAGAATTAACGTAATTCGGAACGCTAATAGAGCGCGTTCCTCGACTGTTCCCCGCGCATCGATTGATACCTACAGAGTGTGTAATTAGCGTTGACAAGCCTCGCGGCTGCTTCGGGTGGCAACGTGCTTAAAACGTCCCTGTGCGCTAACAAGGACATTTGTTGTGTATGTCTTAGCTCCCGCTCGTCCTTTAATCGTACGTCCTTCGTGTGGCTGACCGAATGCAACTGCGACAATCTAAAGGGGGGTACTAGCTTATAACTACCTGCAAGCGGCTTACAATCGAAGCAAGATCGAAGCGTTTGTTGGATAATGTGCCGAGGAACTCTAGAATATTTCCGCTCTTCGACATCGAACGTGCGCGACGGGGGGATATTTCAATGAGCGAAATACGAAGGAACCTTTCGATTTCTACCGGCCGACGAGACAATGACACTTCTAATCGATTTACGAAGCAATCAGATCTCAATTAAGACTTGTGTATGCATCCGTTCGGAATGGTCGAGAGTCGCCAATTGCATCGATGGGTGAACGAAGTGGATCGACTGGAGTGGAGTGGAGAACTTAGTAGCTCGATAGAGAGTTTCAACTGCCAAATCGGGTGTCGATGCGAGAATGTTAACTTCGCTTTGATCCTCTTTAAGTGCTTTTTAAGCTACATACTACGTGTAAAAAAGATCGTACTCGCGTCATATTTTTAGCATTAGGTGTAACTAAAAAATTCCGAGTCTCTGATAGCGTGAAGTATGATTCTTGCATGGCATGAATGAAAATTGAGGTGAAATGTTTAGTGCTAAATATCATTTTCTGCTTGTGTACAGCTAGAGGATTACGCGGATCGCGATAGGGTAAGCTGCAGTCTTACGACAACTAGAACAAACTTCACTTACTTAAGAGCAAGAGCTTCCTTGTCTTCAATCGGGTCATCGATGGCCTCCTTCGCGATCTCGACCGGGCCTTCAGACTTGGAAGGCGATGGTTGCTCCACAACAGGTTCGATTATCGTCAATGGGGCCGGCGTCGAGTCTTTCGTCGGGCTCGCCTCGATGCTGCTGCTGCTGCTCGTTCTCCTGAGTTCTTCGTTCACCCGAATGGCATTGGACAATCGCAGTTGCAACGTGTCGCGTTCCTCGAGCAATTGCATCAGCTCGTGGGTCAGCTCCTCGCACCTGACGTCTCTCTGATGAAGCATGTACAGCGCGAGGTCCAACTCGTTCGAAGTGGCGTCCTTGTTGACGGCTGCCTGAGCGATTTCCGGGCTCTTCGAAGTCGCAGCCTCGATAACGGACACGTCCTTCTTCAAGGCGTGCTGTATTAACTCGTATTCGCTCACCTTCTGCTCCAACAGCTCCTTCAGTGTCTTCAAGTCCGTCTCCTTGGTCATGAGAGTTTGCCTCAGCTCGCTCAGCTGTTTCTCTTCCTCCGTGGACAACGCCAAGAGCTCCTCTATGCGTGTTTCTTTCTCGTTGATCTGCATCTTCAGGTTGTGAAACATAGTGTCCTTGGTGATGCTCAGCTCGGCCAGTCTTCGCTCCTTCTCCGTCAGATCGTCAGTCATCTGCATCAGTTCATTCTCTTTCTGCTGTAATCTGCCGCTCCAGTCGTCCCGCAACTGTGTCAACTGCGTCTTCAGGTTTTCCACGTCGCTGTCCTTCGACCGGAGCTCCGTCAGTAGCTGGTGGTTCTCCTCCGACAGCCGTTGCTTTCTGCCGTTGATTTCGCCGATCTCCGCTTCTTTCCTCCGGAGCTCACTATTCAAGAACTCCTCGGCCTCGATGCGTATCTGCTCCTTCTCCGAGTTTAGTCTCTCGATGGCGCTCCTGCTTTCCTCAGAAAGCCTCTCGAGATCTCGAAGGCGCGACAACTCCTCCTGCAGCTCCGCAATAGTCGCCTTCAATGTCTGCACTTCCTGCTCTTTACCGTACAATTCTCCGGTCAGCCTCTGGACTGTCTCGCGCAGCTCAAACTCGTCCGATTGCGGCTCCATGCTGGCCTGGAGGCATAACTGCGAATCTTTCTCGGCTATTACATACTTCAGCTCGTTGATCTCCTGCTCCTTGGCGTGCAGCTCGTTCTGCAGCCGTACAATCTCCTCCTGATCGTGCGCGGACCTGCGATCTCTAGGAAGTATACTGGCCTCCTCCTTGGAAATGTGCTCCTGGTTCTGGCCGTTGATGCGCTGCGTCAACAGATGCACCTGTTCCTGCTTCTCCGTCAAGGTCTGCGTGGTCGTTCGCAAGGAGGTCTCCAACGTCGCCTTCTCGTTGTACAAGCAATTAATTCTGTCTTGCATCTGCTGGATGATCGCGGGATATGTATTCTCGCTGAGAACGTACTTGAGGTGCTCCAGCTCTTGCTGCTTGGCCTCCATCTGCGCCTTCAGCTCGTCTACGGTCTTTTGCAGCTCCGTGTCGTCGTCGTTGCCCATCCTGAAGACAGGAAGACCATCGATCATCTTGGAGCTTTGCGGCTGCTCGTTGGAACTTGGAGTGTTGCGCAGCTTCTCCAGTTCGGCTCGCTTCTTGTCCAGCTCTTGGCTCATGATATCCAGCAGGGAGTCCTTATCGATTATCGTGTTCCTGATTCCCTCGAGTTCGTTCTCCTTCGTGCACAACTGCACGTTCAAGTGGTGTAATTGCTCGGTCTTCTCCTGCAGATCGTGCTTCAACGCGTCGATCTGCTGCTTGCTGTCCTCCACGTACACTCGAAACGTCTTCGTATCCTGACCGTATTCCAACAAAATCGACTCCTTTTCCGAGAGCAAGTCTTTAACCTGTTGCTGCAGACTGTAAATACGCGAATGACACTCCTGTAAGTCAGACGTGGTCGCTTCTGTAGCATTCAGTCGGTTTTGCAAGTGCTGGATGTCCATCATACATCTCTCCAATTCTGTTGTGAGTTTTGAACGCTCCTCGTCGCGTCGCATCAACTCCTCCTGTTTCTCTCGCAACTTTTCGCTCATCGAATCAGCGTCGGCCTTTGTGCTCGCTATTATCGAGTCTCGCTCAGTCAGATCCTCCTTCAAATACGCGATTTGCTGATGTTGCGTTTCCATGTAAGTCGCCTTGTCTTGCAACTTCGAACTGTACTCGTTCACCGTAGACTGCAACTTCGTCAATTTCTCTGCTAGATCACGCAGCTCCTTGTCCTTTCCTTCGATCTCGATCGCGTGCTTCTGGACCAGTTCCTGAGTAGCCTCGCTGACAATAGCGCTTACAGTCTCCATGCTTCTCTGCTGCAACAACTCACGCTCCTTGTCGCTGCATGTTTGTTTCAAGGCTGCCAACTCCTGTTTCCTCTCGGTCAATTCTCTCGTTAGGTTCTGCACCCCCGATTGCAACACCGCTTCGGACTTTTGCTTCTCCAGGTATTGGTTCACAAGCTCTTGCTTCAGACTGGCGACTTCTTGCACTCGGGCGTTGAGCAGGTCCGTGACCATCATGAGGGACACGTTGATGGTCGACAATTTCTCTTCTGAACTCGTCAGGGCACTGACCCTGCTTTCCAAGGCCTCCTTCTCTTCCAAGGCTTTCTGCAGACTGCTCACCTTCGACTCCAATTTTTCCACCTTCTCTGAAAACTCGATCTTCAGGAGCTCGCTATTTTGTCGCATCGCCGCCACTTGGTCATTCGCGTCCATCAGGCTCTGCTCGTACTGCTTCCTGAGCATATCGTACTCCTCCTTGCTTCTGTTTAGAGCGCTCTGCGACTGAGCGTGCTGATTGTTCAAGATTTCGAGTTTCTCCGTGAACTCTCCGATGTTACCAGCCGCTTTCAGCTCCAAGTTCGTCATCGTCGCCTTCTGCTCCTCCAAGAAGTGCTGTAACTGCTCGTTTTCCGCAGCGAGCGCCTCCAGCTCGTCTTTCAGGTCGTCTATCTCTTCCTTGTATTTGCTCGACATCGCTTCCAGATCATCAACAGAGTCAGTCGACCTCTTCTGGCGCTGACCGTGTGCGACAATGGTGTCGACCTCACGACGTGATGTGTCGACTTGCTGGACTTCACACTGCGGAGAGACAGCTTCCTCCTCCGCGTCAGTCGCGTTCTCCTGCAACCGCCATTCTAAGGACTGCACTTTGTTACCCAGTTCCTTGTTTTGAATACGCAATACTTCGACTTCCATATCCTGCCTCTCTTTCATCTCCATGTATCTTTCGTTGGCCGATACCACCACATCGAGTCGCTTCAGCAAGGCCTCTTTCTCAGCAACGATGCTCTTCTTCTCCTCCTTGATATCATTGAGAGCTTTCTCCAGACTGGCGATCTGGGTTTTCAGCTCCTCTTCGATAGCCGTGTCCAGATCGAAGAAGCTGTCAGCTTGCTTCTGAGTCTTCAACTGCTGCTGCAAGCTCTCCATTTGCACTTTGTACTCTTTCAGCTTCTTCACCAGCTTGCCGCTCTTCACCTGCGCCGCCTTGTTCTCTTCTGCAATCTTGCTGTTCTGCGTTTCAAGATCCTTGATTCTATCCTGCAGGTCTCCCACTTGAGCGCGTAGGCGCACCTCGGCGTCTGGAAACAACGTCATCGCACCGCCGAGATGCTGGTCGCCGGTCAGTTGGGCGTCCTCTGCGCTCCAACCCCAGGATTCCTCGTCGACATTGAGTTTCTCGGACGAACCGTCGTCCCATTTCAAATCTACGTCGAACAGAGTCTCCTGTTTCTCTGTTGCCTCCTCCTCAGCGGGAACTTGGGCCGATTCTTGATGGACGATCGGTTCCTCCGCAGGTTGCGGGACTTGTTCCGACTCTTGTTGCACGGCCGACTTCTCGACAAAGGCGGGTTCCTTCGCGCTCTTCTCGAGCGCTCTCGACTCCTGAAGATTTCGCTGCGAATCCTCCAAGGCGCGCGAGAGATTCGCAACAAGCTCTTGCGCCTGATCCTTCTCGCGCAATGCATTTTCCAGGTTGACTTGCAGGTTACGCTGAGTCGCCAGCGATTCCTGCAGTTCCTCCAAGGATCGCGTCAGATCGTTCACTTGCAACTGCAGCAAGTCCCTCTCCGTGGTAACGGCGGAGACACGCTGCTCCAACTCTCGTATCAGGTCGCTGTCATTGACGTTCCTCGCTTCTGCCTCCAGCTGATCAACCTGAAGTTTGTATGATTCCAAGGCGCGACTTTGCTGATCTCGCTCCGCCGTTAACGCCTCCATAGCCTGCCTCGTGGAGGTCAATTCCGTTTGCAATGCGATGATGTCGGTGTCCTTGAGCGAGATCTCCGTGCGTAAGCTAGCTTCTACGTCCTCATGCAGCGAGTACTCCTTCAACTGTTGTTTCATGGTGCCTAGTTCAGCAAGCAACGACTCAACCTGCGCGCTCTTCTCACTTACGATCTGCTGTAGTCTTTCGGACTCAGCTTGTGCGCCATGGTACATCTCCTGCGACGATTTCAGTTCGTCCGCCTGAAGCGTCGTCTTGCTCAGTTCCGCATTCAACGAATCTATCTTCTCCGAATGCAGACGCTCCATTCGCTTGAGCTCGTCTTGCACGTCCTCCAGCCGGTTCTTCCAGTGTGCCATTTGGTCGTCGCACTGAGCCTGTAACTTCTGCACGAACGATCTCTCCTCCTCGATACTCTTCCGCAGAAGATCGATTTCTTTCATGTGCTGGGCACACTCGGCCTCCCTCTCGCTCAGTAGAGTCCGCAGCCGCGAAATCTCATTGGATGAAGTGTCCGAGGTGTCAACACTCGAAGAGACGGCAGCGCCGAAGACTTTCGAAGCGTCAAATAGTTGCGGAGTATCGTCCCGTTCCTGCTGACGTTGGTCCTCTGCGGTAGACGTCTCGGCTGGTTCAAAGACTTCGACTCTGCTCTCCGCACTCCTGTGTCTGTACTCGTTCAACTCGGCCTCCAACTCCGACACTCTCTGTTCGCTCATGGTCTTCTCTGTCTTCAACGAATCGATCTCTTGCTGCAACGTGTTCGTTTGATCCATGAGCGACTGATTGAAGCGCTCCTGGGCCGTCTGCATCATTATATCGTTGTACCTCAAAGATTTGTCGTGAAGCAGCAGGATATTGTCGTACGAATTAGCCAGTTCGTTGTTCAGATTCTCGATCTCCGCCTGGCGCTCCTGGAGACGCGTCTCCAACGCTTGCACCAGGTTCTGGCACTGCTCGGAGTGGTCGCAACGTTGCGGGTCCCGCGCATCGCTCTCTCTCGCTTCATCTTCCGGTGTCTGGACAGCCACGGTCACCGTGGCCGGTATCTTCTTCTGCAACTGCTCGATCAGCACACGACGTTCTTCCGACTCCTTCTCGGCGTTCTCCAACTTTTCGTTGATCTGCGTCTGCTTGGACAACAGGAGGCCGTTCTCCGCCTGTAGATTCTTTATCAGCGCCAGCTGCTCCACGTACTCGTTCTCCATTACTTGCATGCGCACGCTGAGTTCCCGCGCCTCTTCCTTCACCTCGTCCAGAACCACTTGTTTGCGCTCATTCTCCTGGCTCTCGGTTTCCTTGTAATGATCGTATTGCCTGACAACGTCTTCGTTCGCCATCCTCTCGGTCTCCACTTGCTGACGAAGCTGATCGATCTCCGCGCGCTGCTTCTCGATCTCATCGCCCATCTCTGCGATCTGCTCCATTAGCACGGACATCTTTTCCCTCAGGCTACTCGACTCCTTCGCGAGCTTCTCCGAGTTCGCGTGAGCTTCCGCCGTGTCGTTCTTCGCTTGCAGCAACTTGCCCTCCAAGTCGGCGATTTTGTTGTCCTTCTCCCGCATGGAGTTCTCCACCTCCTGTATCTTCTTGTTCTTCATCTCCTTTTCGTCTTTCTCCGTCGTCCATTTCTCCTCCAACTCGGCGACGCGCGCCTCGAGCTCTTGGCACGCTACCTTCTTCTTGTTGAATGTTGCCACGATCTTCTTCATCTTCTCGGATTGCGCCTGCAGCTTGTTTTCCGAATCCGACAGCTTCTGCCCCAGTTCGGCGACTTTGCCCTCCAAGACGGTCCTCGCTTCCTCGCTGACATTTTTGCCGAGCAGTTCCTCTTTCTGTTCCAGTTCGCTTTTCAAGGCTTCGTTCTCCTGTATTTTAGCGGTCAAGTCCTCGATGACGTCCTCCAATCTGCGATTCAGCATTGCTATATCCTCCGTGTGCTTAATCTTCAGCTGCTCCATCTGCTTGTACTCGTTAGTCAGGTCTGATTGCACCTTCTCGGTATACGCAGTTTGATTGTCCAGGATCGCCTGTAGCTCCCAGTTCCTCTTCTCAACTTCAGTCTTGTGACTTGCAATCTCCTCGATTTGTGCGGCCATGTCCTCCTTGGCTACGAACAGATCAGCGATTTCTTGTTCCTTCTTCATCAGCTCATTCTTCAAGTCCTCATCGCGCCTGGACATATCTTCGATCTGTCGAGATAGATCCTCGTTCGCTTTCAGAACGTTTTCATGCTTGGCTTGCAATTCGGTGTAATTTGTTTCCACACTTCGCAAGTTCTCCAACATCTCATTAAACTCCGCTAAAGGCTTAGACTGCTCAGACACTTGACTCATTTCACTGATGATGTTTTTCAGGGATTGTGTCTCCTCTTCCTTCTTTTTTATTACGATATTGAGCTTCGCAATCTCCTCGAGCGATATCGACAAGGCAGCCTCGTTCTCTTTCAGCTTCATCTTGCAGTTGTTCAACTCGTCTTGCAAACTGTCGATGGCGATCATCTCGTTTTGCAGCTGCGTGTATTTAGCGTGCAATTCTTCATCTTTGCTCTCAATCACTGCCTTCAAGTCCGCGATCTCACGTTCTTTCGCGCTCAGATTCGCCACTTCGTCCTGCAGCCTCGTTTCGAGCGATCCTATCGTGCTCTGAAGTCGTTCTTGCGTTGTGGCGGCAGCTGCGTCGTTTTCCTTCATCGTCTCCAGCAATTCTTTGTTGTTACTGTTCAACGCTCTAAACGCTTCCTCTATCGATGTCTTACTTTCCTCCAATGCTCGCATCTTCACTTCCATGTCGTCATACTTGAACTTCCACTCCTCTATGGTGACGAACCCGTCTCTCAACTCCTGTTCCAAGCTTGTCAGCTTCGAACTCGACGCTTCGTGCTCTGTCAACTGCCGAGCTTTCTCCTGCAACTCCGTCTCCATGCTCTGTATCTTCATGTTCATCTCTTCTATTTGGTTTCTGTAGTCCGCCACTAGCACTCTACTGTTCTCCACCTCTCTCTCCAGGGACGCTACGATCGCAGCCTGCGACTCTTGACAGGAGGCCTCCTCCGCCTTTCGCATCTCCGAGATCTCGTCGGACGACTTCTGCAAGAGCGTGCTGATTTCTTCGTGCAAATCATGCCTCTCCTGGGCAACGCTCTCTTTCTCCCGATTCAGCTTCTCCAGCTTATCGATCAACTCCAGTCTCTCCCTGGCGAAATCGTCGCAAGCCATGTGTTCCAACTTAAGGTTCAGCTGCTCTTTCTCGCTGCTCGCTTTGCTTAGCTCTTCCTTCTGGTTGTCGATATATTCCTCAAGTTGTGCAATTACCGCAATCATTCGCGCGTTCTCCTTCTCCAACGCCGCGATCTGAGACTTTGTGTCATCGGTCACGCATGATGTCACGTTGATCGACTGTTCTACTTCCCGCGATTGCGCCAGTTCCTTCTCAGAGATTTCCTGTTTCCCCACTAAGGTCTCAACCTGAGGAGCATATTCCATCGTCTTTATCATCTCAGGAACCTGAGACGTCTCTGCTGTCAGCTTTTCCATGTGATCCTGTAACCTGCTGTTCTCCCTCGCGAGCTCCTCTATCTGTCCTCTCAATTTGGAGATCTCCTCCATCAAATAGTCATTCTCTTGTCGAAGTGTATCTAAGGTGTCATCAACCTTTTTAGGGACGTCCGGCTGAGCGCTGCTCTCCATCTGGCTCAACTGTTCCTCCAGTTTCGTGAGCTTGATGACGAGCTCGTGATTTTCCTGGGTAAGCAATTCTATCTTCGTCGTGCTCTCGTTATGCTCCGGGATCCGCTCGAAGGACTCCGTAGAGCCCGTGTCGGATGACCCCTTCTCCTCGACCCTGCTCAACTTCACAGTCAGATCGCTGTTCTCCTGGGTAAGTTGCTCGATTTTCTTCAGTAACTCGCTGCGATCTGTGTCGTTGATGGTCTCGAAGGACTCCGTGGAGCCAGCGTGCGAGCCCTCCTTCTCCTCCAGCTTTGTTAACTTGAGCGTCAGCTCGTTGTTCTTCTGCTCCAGGTCCTCGATCTTCTTCAGCAGATCGTTTCTGTCGTTCACTTGGATAGCCTCGAAGGATTCCGTAGAGCCGGTGTCCGACGCGCCTTTCTCCTCGATCTTGCCCAACTTACTGTACAATTCCGAATTCTCTTGCGTCAGGGCGTCGATCTTCTTCAGGAGCTCGCTGTATTCGGCCTCCGATAGAGATTCGAATTTATTATCGCTCTGTTCCTTGCGCGCGGCTTCCAGCTGCTCCTCCAGCTCGACGACCTTCATCTCCGCCGTCACTCTGAGATTTTCAGACTCCGCGTTCTCGGCTTCTAAGGCCGAAACTTCCTGCTTTACCGTGTAAAGTTCTGAAAGGAAACATGCACTGTTTGCAAGCCTACTCCGTGTCATGAACGTGTTCTTTGATCCTTAATATCCGATACAGACAATTTTATTTAACGCATATAGGACTAGAGGTAGAGCTATTAACGCTGTTGTTGTATATAATTGATACATTAATAATTAACAATAACAAAAGAGGAGCGGGATTATTTCCTCGGTCATTAAAACTGTGCATTGCTGCACACGTCGATGCTGATTTGTGATACGCGTGACTCTGCCATTGATTACTGGTGAGAGAAACGAAACAGCGAATCGCAGATTTCAAATCAGTTCTCATATCTCGGGATGAAATGAAAGTAAATAAAATAAGTTAAAATGGTCAACTGAAACAATGAAGAAGCTACCTGAGTGGTCAACAGCTGTACGTCTTACCCTACGCGACTGGACAACTTGATGTGACGAATTACCTTGCATTAGATCTAACTCTTGCTTCTCTAAGGTGGCGATTGCATTAATATGCATCTGTATCTCATTTGTCTGAGAGGAGACCTTATTTTCAAGATCAGCGACACGTTCTTGCCAATCTCCTGCCGAGGCTGTGCAGATCGTATAATTTGCCAATAACGTATGTGCGAAACTCCATTTCAATTTACAGTAAGCTTAAAGCAAGCAGTTGTTAAGTGCTAGTCACACCGGCTCCCCGAGTCGTTCAAATCGCTCTCTTTGTACAATTGAGGAATTGCCCCGTTAAACAAGATTACCGTCCTGGGACAGTAGAGGATTAGAAACCAACAGCAGACTCTGATTTGTTGAAGTAACGCGCAGCTTGTCCCCAAGTGATTATATTCAGAGAATATCCCTCCATGTATATTAATGTAAACAAAGGCACGATGGCTCTGCCGTAACATGATTCTTCCGATATCTCTTCAAAAATATAAATCTGCTGATGGCATATGCCACTTTGGAGAGAATTTTATTTACAGGAAGATCCTCTTTTCTTATTCATTCGAAGCAAGAAGCATGTAAATATAAAAGGCAGGGACTGGTTCATTTCATATGACTGTGTTCGATCGTTGGTGCATCGTGTATGCCAATCAAAAGTTAGTCAAATTACGCGCAAAGTATTGCTGGTCAACGCTCAACCCATTTAAGCCGCGTAACGACGATGGCATATGGTGGCGTAATTACAAACAAAGATGTCCAAAAAGAAAATACTCAATATCGTTGTCGCAATACATGCAAATTAATCGATTGTGTCGATTAATGTAAGATAATGTGTGACGAGCAACTGTATAGGCAACAGGTACTAAGGATATAAATCTTCTATCTCTACGAATAAGTGTGCAGCAAACTTTGACAAGTAAAGTAGGTACCATGTTATATTCGATAATTGAAAAATTATCAAGATATTAATGAAAATTTCGTTAATTAATGAAAATTTCGTTTCGGCAATTACAGCATAAAAGACTAAGTAGCCGAGTGAAGAGATTCCATCACCATAAATCAGCGTGACCTCAAGAAGCATCGTTCTCCAAGTTTTCTCTCGACGATCCGTGAATAAAACGCGCGATTGGACAACATTTCGCCGTCTGTGCTCGGTCGCAATCAATAAAATCGATACAAGTTGTCCTTATAGCCTCCTCGCACATTGCAGCGCGTGGATCTGTATATTTTATCGCGAGACTATGTACACGTAATTACGACTAGAACAAATGCTTTTCGTAGTGGAGAAAACGAAGCTGTGGAAAAGGCTATTCCGGTACAAATGTCAACATAGATCGCATTGAAAATTCAGTAATATAACTAGGACAACGGAAACGCCGGCGATAAAACGTTTGTCCTGGTTCCTACCTTTAAGCTCGTCAAAGTCTACCAGACTCAGCTGAAGGTTACCTTTCTCCTCCTCAAGTAATGCCACCTGGTTGCCCAGTCTAACGAGTTCCGCATTTGTATCGGACATCTGTACAAGACATGATTACTGTTACTACTTACGTAAATATAATAATAGTGCATGCACCGAAGCACAAAATACCATTAACGTCGTCGTATGAACTATATGAAATTTAAATTCCGTCTTAAATTATTGAACATCAATATCTAAAGACGTCCACGTTTCAACAATTCCTCACCATTTTGAAGTTCTCCAATTGCTTCTGCAAATTTTTTACTTTGCTTCTGTGTTGGGCCTTCAATTTGATCATACTTTTATTAAGATCCTCCAATTCCTTCGTTAACTTTATCACTTTATCGTCTTCTCTGGGCTTCGTTCGTTCGTCTGATAATCTTCCTGCGATTTCGTTCTTCTCTGCTTCAAGTTCGTGTATTTGCTTCTCAAGAACGGCGTTTTTGTTGGAATATTCCTCGCTTTTGAATGTTAATTCAGCGACTTGCTTACTCAACTCAGTCTTCGATTCTGCTTCCAGTTTGTTTGATTGTTTGAGTTCCTCTATTAAATTTTCGAGCTCCGCTATTCTATTATCTTTTTCACTACTATCGTAAGCCGATCTGCTAGCGATGATTTGGTCTTGCATTTCAGCGATATTTTTCTGCAGTTCGTACTTCTCGTCCAAAAGTAGTCGGTTACTCTGTTCCAATCTCTCTATTCTAAACTGTAGATCCTCAACTGCTGGAGCTGTCACTATACCAGTGCCCGACTCTAGTTGAAATATTCTCTCTTTGGCTTCCGCCAATTTCATTTCGTACTCCCCTAATTGCTGAAGAAGGTTGTCATTCTTTAACTTCAGTGAAGATTCGATAAGAACAAAATTTTCCTGCATTGATTTCATTGCGTCTTTGGTTTCCGCTAAGGTGTCCATAGTGGAACGTGAGAAATCAGCACTTGCTGATTCAGCTATTTTCTGTTCTTTCAGTTGCTCCTCAAACCTAAGACATACAAAACAGGCCTTTTTGAACTTGTGAATCTGACTTTAAAATAAAAAAAATTCACTACTGTACCTCGATTCAGAATCGTTTGTAGTTTTTTGTAGTATTTTTGGTCTTGTTAATATTTTGGTATGAGATATAGTTATTATTTAGTTCCATATTGTTGTCCAATATGTTACCTGTTGATCGTATGCTCCAACTCCGAGATTCTATTATCTCTTTCCTGCAGTTGTTCCAACAGATTGGCATTTTTATTTTTTAGAGAAGTCTCTATCAGGACAAAATTTTCCTGCATCGTCCGCATTTCGTCTTTCGTATCTTCGAGAGTGTCTAACGTTGTTTTTCCCTTCTTCGAAAGATCCGCAGACATAAGAGTGACCGCTTTTGTTTTGGAATCAATTACAGAATCTTTCTCCTTTAAATTTTCTTGAAGATCCATAATAGTTGCTTCTAACTCGAGAATTTTGTTACCCAGTTCCATAATTTTATTTTCCTTTTCTTGAATATTTTGGATTTGAATCGGTGACATGATCTTAAAAGATTGAGAAATTAAGTAGTACGACCAATTTTATCAAATTTTATTTCATGCACATCAAGTTTTATCAAATTGACAAGAAACTTACATCTGATGTTACCATAAGAGGTCTAACTGGTGTGACAGGTAGTTGATCTCTATATATTTCCGCTGATACCAAATTTGTTTCTTCCAGCTGTTGCCTGATAGCTTCAACTTTTTCTTCCACTGCCCGTTTAGTCTCTGTTAATTCCTTGTTACGTTGCTCAAACACTTTCCTATTCTCTGCTAATTTTCGCTGAAGTAAAGAAGACTTTGCCTTTGGGGTTTTCGCTTGGCTTATATCATCAATAGCATCGTCTGTTGTGTCTATTGCTACAGATTCAGTCTTAGGTGAATGCACTGTGTC
Source organism: Harpegnathos saltator (assembly GCF_003227715.2). NCBI lineage: Eukaryota > Metazoa > Arthropoda > Insecta > Hymenoptera > Formicidae > Harpegnathos > Harpegnathos saltator. Next base: position 797,270 of record NW_020230040.1, read on the forward strand.
TTTAGATGATGAAGATCCTTCTTTACTACGACGTGACAGCTTGGCTCGAGATTTGATTTTTGACAATTTTCGTGCATATTCCTAAGCAAAAGATGAAAAATCTATTTATTTTCAAATAATGTTACTTAATCTTTTGCAAATCTATACTTCTCCATAACTTATAACTTCATAATTTAAGAAAGAGTAATATGTGTTACCTGTACTTCCTCCTCCTTCTTTTTTAAAGTTTGTTGACTTCTCATCATGATTTCTTTGAGGGACTCTAATTGATTTTTATTTTGTTCACATTTCTCTTTTGTATGCACCACAGTCTCAGGCGGTTCACCTTCCATTGCACCTGGTGGATCCTCAGATGCACCCCACATTATCCACTGTATAAACAAAAATAACACAAACCACTGCATTTTCTATACAGAATTAACTATAAATATATTTTGACATGGAAAAACTAGCAGAGTTAATGGCAGTGAAAGTATTTTGAGTACAGCAAAGGAGATGACTGTGTCATCCACTGTTCTTATTTTTCCGATCTAATTGGATAGAGTCTAGACTGGGGTAAACTAATTGCATTAGTCTTGACGCTGATCAGACTTTCCACATTCCTGGTCACTTCCACACGATATTCAGTGTAAACAACACCAAGTATTATGTATCTTTCCTCTACGTTTAACTCCTTTCTCATCTTTCTCTGGTATTAATTTTAACTGTGATTTCCAAATAAATATAAGTAAATTGAGTGTTATATCATAGAAGACTTCTCTGTGTCCATTATTTTTGAGGTCAAACAATTTTCTAATTATATCTTTATACGAAGAAAATAGCAATAAGAAAGAATAGCATAATTTTAGGACATAAAATTGTAAACTTTTGAACTGTCATTGAGTGTCATACGGTCAAGTAGATTTAAAAATGTGGGTCTTAAAGATATTGAAGCTAAATAACGTAGACTTCAATAAAATCGCACAGTACGAATATAGCGTGAGCTGTGAAGTATCTGAAAGTACCTAAATGTAACAGACGCATCGACTTCATTGAACACGTAGCACAGTGACGTAATCCGCGCGATGCGGGATGCACGTGAAGACACGCCAGTGTGCGTTCTTCGACATCTTGATGAGAATCACATTTGCAGACAAACTTAAGGTTGTCCGGGTGCAAACGAGCGATCGACAACGGTAACGGGCGCAGTTTGGACTCGCCGACTATTACCTCTTATTTATGTTGCTCCAAGTGTCAAGAGGCTAACACGTCGCTGCTCATGCTTAAGTCGCTTGGTCGCTGAATCACGATCTTCCAGCGCTGCGAGTGGACGCACGGTGGACACACATGTTCTGGTGAGATGATCTGCGGATGCTCGTCGGTGATTTCCAACGAAATTCTACATAAATCAACGACGAGATCAAACTTTTATCATCATCACCGTGCCATTCCCACGGCCGGAAACAATCTCTCTCTCTCTCTTCTCTCTCAATCTTAGTTCCAGGCGTCTAATAGAACGGCTTCACCAACGCCACCGCCGGAAACAGTTATATGAATGATGATCGATTGACGAAATAATTACTTTTTCTTTTGTCGACAAACTTCTCGATGTTTCACGTTCTCGATCCTGAAGTTCGATTAATCCTCTGTGTCGACACAGTTCACTATTAAGGCCCAGTTCCACAACTTGCTTTAAACGGAGTTTAAAGCTAAACCAATGGTTAAAAGCAATAGTATATGCGCATATACTATTGCTTTTAACCATTCGTTTAGCTTTAAACTCCGTTTAAAGCAAGTTGTGGAACTGGGCCTAAATTTCTGTGAATGATTACTACCGCCATCTACAATCACTTTATAGCGATTCCATATCAAGCTGATTGTACTTTTTCCTCTCGTGTCAGTGGTAAATTGCCACTTGGCACACGATACATTTGTAATTTTTGCGAGTTAAAAATGCTATCCGGATTCAGATATACTATATTACATTATGTACATTCGTATCTCCACATTCTAACATATATATTAATCTTATGCTAAATACATAAGAATATATTCATATAAAATATGATTGATAGACATTGTTGTGCAACTTCAATTTATTGCATCTTTTCTGGAAAATGTATATACATTAATTTACTCCTTTTGCTGCAAGTCTTCTATCGCGTTCTTCAGCAATAGACAGCTTCACACCCTTGTCTCTTGGTAAGCTTACATATGCCTTTGTGCCTTTACCAATGATGAAGACATTATTCAACCTGGTAAACCAATAACTTGCATTATTAAGTAGACAACACAATATAAGTAGATAAGATATAGATACACAATACAGATAAGATACAACACAAACCACTGAAAGTGATTCTCACAGTAAATATATTCTCATAGTGTAATTCTAATTGCATATACCTTGTAGCAAAGGTATGCCCCTGAGCATCTTTAACATGACAGATATCAAAGGAACCAGGATGACGTTCACGGCTGACAACAGTACCAACACGACCCAAATTTCTTCCACTGGTAATCATGCACAAATTGCCAGAATCAAATCTGATGGAGTCTAAGATTTTGCCACTGGCAATATCCAAGTGGATAGTATCATTGACCTTTATTAGAGGATCAGGATAACGAATAGTTCTGCCATCGTGCGTTACCAGGAAAGGAATACCTTTGGGACCAGTCTGCACACGTCTGACTTTGCACAATTTATACTGCAAACAAAATATTAAGCAATATTAATATAAAAATATAAAGCAATAATCTTATTATACAAGGAAATATACCAAATGATACCTTTGCTTCTTCTGCAGTGATACGATGAATGGTGAAGCGACCCTTTACATCATAAATCAATCGGAAAAATTCGCCAGTTTTCTCAATTGTAATAACATCTGAAGCAAATCAATTGCAATTGTGAGTATTATTCTATTTTTTACACTGTGACATAAATATATTATAATATTCTTGTGCACTTCCTAGGTAATACAGAAAGAATATGTGACTCAATCTGTGACCGTAAATGAAGAACATGATTTATTATTGGCCAGTTTTGACTATGATACTTTTGTAAATAAAATATCACAGCTTCGATATGGCCTGTTCCAAATAAACTTTTCATAGTATATAAGCGCAAGATATACTGGAAAAATATATAATATAGCGGAAACTTACCCATAAAACCAGCAGGATAGTTGGGGTCGGTGCGGATTTTCCCGTCAACCTTAATCAAACGCTGCATCAGGATCTTAGTAACCTCACAATTGGTCAAAGCGTATTTCAATCTATTACGAAGGAAGATGACCAACGGAAGTGATTCTCTCAGTTTATGAGGGCCAGTGGATGGCCTAGGTGCGTAAACACCACCCAATTTGTCTAACATCCATGCTTTCGGCGCGTTAAGACGCTTAAGATGCTTCTTCGGGCCACGAGCCTACAAAAAGAACCTCGGAATGATACAATACTTAAAATTCTCGCATTCAGTACGTGTCAAATATTATTTAAGAAATATTTCTTTTTCTGAAAACTTAGACTTTTTCTAGAAACAAAAATATATAGATTAAGATTTATTCTAAATTTCCTATTTAACAAATCAAGGCATACACTTACCATCTTGGATACTAAATCTAAAAAGACTCGCAGATACACGCGTTTGCAGCTTCTACCAACTCTATACTTCCACTTTAGTATGTAACTAGTGGTCTGTTTTTTTAGCTGCACTGCTGAACTGGTGCAATAAGTAAAGCTAAGACTCCATGTATGCGGTGAGCTCCGGCAAACGGCTGCGGTGACCAATCAGGAGACAAACGTATGCCGGAGCTTGCCGCAAGCGGACTTGCGCCTCCCTCCTGATTGGTCATAGCAGCATTTGCCGCAGCTCACCGCATGCATGGAGTTTTAGCTTTAAGCCAGCGGCACACAGTGCTTGTTTTCATGCTGGATTGCTTGCTGGATGAAAATACTGCGTTCTGATTGGTGCATTTCCATCCATCTTCGGAAATATACCAATCACAACGCAATATTTTCATCCAACAAGCAATCCAGCACGAAAACAAGACCGTGTGCCACTGGCTTTAGAGTGAGATAAAATATAGTTGTCTCATTTTAATTTATTGCACTAATTCAGCAATGCGGCTAAAAAGAACAGACTAGGGCTGCGTTCCGAAATTCAATGCCAGTACTGAAAATCTATAATATACATGACACAAACTATGTATTTTCAGTACTGGCAGTGAATTTCGGAACGCAGCCTAGGTTGCATACAGAACGCGACAACGCTTGCCGCGCGGTGGAAGTTGGCTAGAGAATATTGCGCTAGTCAATCAACGTCTCACATGCTACATGTTTCGTAAATATTTCCGAGCAAGTAAAGCCAGCGGCACACGGTGCTTGTTTTCGTGCTGGATTGCTTGCTGGATGAAAATATTGCGTTCTGATTGGTACATTTCCGAAGATGGATGGAAATGCACCAATCAGAACGCAGTACTTTCATCCAGCAAGCAATTCAGCACGAAAACGAGCATCGTGTGCCGCTGGCTTTATTAGGTCTGTTCTTTTCCTCTGCACCGCTGCACTAGTGCAATAAGTTCGAGTGTAATATATATTTGTAAATATATATTTGTCTCACTTTAATTTATTGCACTAGTGCAGCGGTGCAGAAGAAAAGAACAGACCAATTGAAAAAAGCAAATAAATCTCATATTCAGAAATATAAATGAAAACTGGAGGTTACAAGTTATAAAATGCCTTTTAGTTTACTTTAATATCATATCATATAATATCACTTTTGTAGAAGTACAATCCGTTGAATCTTGTTACATTCTTATACATTACACATCACACACACACACACATATACATTAGGGCCGCGTTCCGTTTCACGCATATGCACGCATTTATATATAGTTCATGTTACATATATTGTAGAAAATACGCGCATAATGCGTGAAACGGATGTGGAACGCAGTCTAAATTTTCTGGTACTCGCGCTTGAGAAGTTTATTTGAATTATGATAGGTTATAGCTATATGAGGAATTCTAACCTCTTAGGCTGAAAAAAGCTGTAATATATATATAATAATCTGTATAAATTAAATATAATTATAAAAATTATTAAATAAACGTTGCAGTGTATTTGACATCTTTTAATATTTTAATATAATATTGTCATAATATTGTTTATCCTGAGCAGCATATACTAAAAAAATGGGAAGTATGATAGGAATGCGATTTTGTGCTAATACTGTATTAAAAAACTACACAGTAATGTCAGTAAGAGTGATGAAAAGTTATTACTGTCATTTTTTATTAAATTGGGAAATGTGTTATTCCAAGAGCCAACAAAAGTGTTTGAATGCACTTTATTATCATGATATTTCAAATTATTCACCATCTACTTGTACCAAACTAAATAACAGATTTTTCTCTATAACCTATACATTGGCAAAAGCCAAGGATCGTGGTAAAGATAAGAAAAAGCAAAAGGTGCAGCATATTGATTTCAATGAGATGGAAGAAGTTATCGATGTTAATAAGTTAACATCTCAACTTGACAAGGCTATTGAAGGTTTGAAAAATAATTTTGTCAAGTATTTGTCGATAAGATCAAGTGTGGGTGCTCTAGAGGAGTTGGTTGTGAGATTTGAAGATAAAGATTACACATTGCAGGAGCTTGCTCAGATTAGTCGTAAACCTAAACTCATAGTATTGAATATATCCACTTTTCCACAAGCTATTCCAAATATTCTTAACAGTCTGTCAAAAAATCAGATGAACCTAAATCCACAACAGGATGGAACTACAGTTTATGTCCCTATTCCTAAGTAAGATTTAGAATATTGTCTTATGGGATGAACAAAACTTTCAGTACTATCAAAAATTAATGATGTTGATTTCTGCATTAACAGAGTAACAAAGGAACACCGAGAAACATTGTCCAAAAATGCAAAAGGCTTTTATGTGAAATGTTGTGATAATGTTAGAGATATACGCAACAAACAAATTAAATCTCTCAAACGAGAAGAAAGTTTAGCCAAAGACTTGGTGTTCAAGATAGAAGGTTATATAGATGCTCTAAGTCAGCAATATATAAGTAAAGCTGAACAACTGTTGGAAACCAAACAGAAAGAATTATTGGGTGAATCTGAATAAGGCTAATATTTTATGAATTGTAATATCCTCAGGTAAATTATGCATTTTGTTATTATACTTGTATATAAATAATATACAGATTACTTAATTATATAGTATATAGTATATAACAATAAAGAAAGAAAATATTAAGTTGGTCTTCTTAATTTATTTAGTTTGCTAAAATTGATATTTTATTTGTGACATTTATCATTTATATAACTTATATTTGCAATTGTAACTTTTTCTTCTACTTTAATAGGTACTTCTACCTATTAAAAGACAATATTATACATATCCATCTTTATCTCGATTTTATCAAATTATATTCATTTAGAATTGTTAGTCAATCTTTTGTCTGATGTATGTTAAAAGTGCTTTGCACAAAGTTTGCGTTGCAGTTTCCAAAACTTCCTTTGTGTGAAAGCCTATGCTTATACGTAAATAATTCTTTGCTTCATTTGTGTGCGAGAATCGAGCACCTGGTATCGCTGATACTTTATATTCCTTTTGACACCATTTGATGAATTTTGTACCGTCCACGTCTTTAAGAAAAATAAAAGTAGATATTAATACAATTATATATAAAAATACGATCGATAGATAATTCCGAAATATTGTATGTTATTTTATGATTGTGTTTTGTAATTGTATATTTTCCTTTTTCAGATAACTGGCTCTTACAAATATCTGTGAATAATTCATAATTATTATTAAATAATTATTATTAAATAATTTGTTATACCTAAAGGAAGATTAATCCAAACGAAATAACCACCTCCAGGACGCCGATATGAACAACATTTTGGCAGAAATCGATCTAAAGTTGCGCAAAGTGCATTTAATCGCTCCTACGAATTTGATAGTCATTAAAGTTAACAACAAAATCAGTAATTATTAAATTTTACGAATGCCTTCCTTTTTTTCATAATCACGTATTAAAAAAACGTTTAAGATATAATTATCTCACTATTTTCTATATGTTTATTTTTCCAGTTTAAAATATTTTTATATCCTGGAAGAATAATGTAAAACGTACTCTATAGATCTCTATGATTTTATTGAGATATTCGTCTTCGATATTCTCATGAAGCATGCTCGTAATTATACCGGAAACATAATGATTTACTCCACCACCGCTGCATAGTATACCGCTAAAAAATTGTAACAGGTAATTAAATGAACATAATTATATATATAAAAATCAGTAGAATCTTTATCAGTATGTAACCTCAATGATGCGTAATTTTTATAAGAGTCTTGCTGGACTCACCATGTTTTTATAATGTTAACAACACGCGGGCTGCATTCAAGCCATCCAAAACGAATCGCTGGCGAAAAGATTTTGGAAAACGAGCAGTTCGACACGACGTTCCCGCCTCTGTAATTTGGATCCTGAGGATTGTCGTAAGAGATCAAGCGTAATGGCGGAAGTCCTTGTCCGTAATAAAGTAAATTGTACACATCGTCGCAGGTTACCAATATAGAATTGTTTTGTGCAATCTCCACTAAGCGCTTGCATTGATCTGCCGAGAAATAAAACCATTTTTTAACATGAAAGAGATATTAAGGTATCTTATATTATTTGAGCTTTATCAATTTTTATATTTACCGGATGATAACGTCATTCCGGTTGGATTATGAAAAATCGGTATCGTATAGAACATCGCCCAGAATATCTTTTGATCGTTAAGAAAAAAATTGCCCTTTGCTCTCTCTTCAATTACTATCTTTTCGAATGCATCCAGGTTTACCACGCCATCCTGCATAGGCACTAAAAGAAATGCTTGATAACAATGCAGCGATTGATTACTTTGTTTACGCATCTTCAGACAGACGCTGTTTACGATGAAATTTTTCTTTAAGATTCTCACAATCATATAATTAGATTAGATATGATGAATCTGTCCCCGTATCGCAATCAATGTATTTAGCAATAAGCTCATTTCTATAAGTTTGAACAATAATATTTAAATATTATTATTCGTGTTTTGAGGATAAATCGTGATAGCGTGTCAATACCTGTGATTACCCTCATTAATGGAAACTGCTTGAAAACATCAAGCGCGATCATGTACGTAACTTCCTCCACGAAGATAATACCGTTCGGCGAGAGCACGGTATTCAACAAAAGTTGAAGACCATGCGATGCCCCGCACGTCAATATCAGGTGTTCTCTCATTACCGTGTTACCGTATCGTCTACTTAAAAACTTGGCTAATTCATCGCGGCACTCCCAGAGACCAGCTGTGGCGCCGTATTGAAAGAGATAATACTTTTTTCCCTTCTTTTCTTCTTCCTAAGTTGATATTTAATATAACTTTAATGTAATTCACATCGCATACCGTCGACGAATATTTTTCAAAGAACACCTCGCGAGATGTTCCACGAATGTCAGCGATGGAATCTTAATTATTCAACTTAATTACTTAAATTTTTTACATCGTTATTACATTCCAATTTCGAGTTTATTTCAGACGTAATTATTTCGATTAACGTTACGTTAATGATTTTATTACATTTTAATACATTTAAATTCTTTGAAGTTAATATATTACTTGAAAATTATCACGTGTTAGGTAATACATTCGCAAAAGAAACTCATGGTTTTCGGAAACACAATCGATCTTACTAATCTATGCGTTGTAGATTTATTCAACATTTCCACACAATGTTTTAATAGATCCGGGCCAGGTGCGCCAACCGACAAGTTCGTGGCTTCCTGATTGTAAACATTGAACACCGGATCGCCATCAAACAGGTGTCTCAGATACGGATCTTGAACGATGTCCATGTCGACTGCTCGAATTACCTGATTTTTCGTGCAGCTTATATCAAAATGTAAAAAGAAAAATTATAATCTGGACAGATTTTATATTTATTCTTAATTACGACTGATGTAACCAGGATTAAATATTGAATAAAACAACTTGAATCGTTATCACAGCGATGCCACGTTTAGCAGTGTAACGTTTAATACAAGATAGCGCAATGCAACTAGCGCTCGATCGACTGTTGTACAGACGTCTTTTTCTCTCATCTGTACTTTTAGTTCATATCATCCATGTTGAAAAGAAGCAGCAATTAGGCTGATCAAAGATATGATTGGGCGCTGACGTAATTGACATGTAACTTATCTGTATGCATTACCCGCGATGACGATTGTAATTACCAAGTACGCGTTGTCTCGGCAAGTTATGTACCTGAAGATTATCAAAAAGACTATCGAATCGCCGAGTTCGACTTAATCTGGCTTCGCGTCTTCTGTTAAACTACGTGCCGCTTGTCTTCTTATCCGTCACCGCGTGAGGAAACCACCAACGGAGCAGCACCTCGCGCTAAAAATATCTCATTCACAGACCCGCGTCGCGCGATTAATCGCGAGTGACTGGCTGGAAGCACAACGTGAACTGCGTATTTAGAGATGTAGTATCACAGCAACATCATGCAATTCCGTGAACTCTACACTCCTGCCGCTACGCTGTCTCACTTTGTCTCAGTCACTGACTTTCTCAAATTGAAGTAACTCAAACGTTGCCGTTTCTTTAAACTTTTTTTAAACGTTAATAAGTGCGACGCGAAGGACGTTTTGAAATAATAATTGTAGATGCAAACTCTTGTTACATTTAAGCATTACATAATAAGCGTTTTTCATATCGCGCGTTATCTCATTGATTCGCTGTCGTGAGGACGATAGCGAAGAATGAAGACAGGAAAAACGTTGTCGAATTTTTTTGTTCTCCTTTGCACTTCAAGTAGAATCGCGTTTGCCTAAGTAAAGTTCGCCTAAAGTAGGACAATGCACGCTCCGCTGTCGTAGTCTACTGCGGGAAGGAAAAAAGGAAGAATGCGAGGGAACAAGGAAGGCGTTGTTGCCACGATAATTGGTTCTCGGAAGCAATCGAGAAAAACAGTTAACAAACCGCGACGTTCTTCTTCCTTGTGCATGGATCTTCAATCTGCAAATGTGCAACGATGATGCGCACTCATGTGTATTCGAAAAGACGTTACCGAGATACTTAGGCGCGAGTGAAACGACACACAGACAATCAGTGGGAATGATTGTACTTTATTACAATAAATTTTTACGAAGTATATATATATATATAATCTATTTATATATAATGATACAATAAAGATCTATAAGTTCTATGTCCACAACCGAATGGCAAATGCAATTTCTCGCGAATACATAACGTTTCTTTTGTATCGGTTCGTTCGGTTACAATGTACAATTCCTAGTTGGTTTGCGCTTAATTACAATACGATTTACACACGTGAGACCAAATGTGCGAGAATGATGAGAATGGAGAGAGAGAAAGAGAGAGAGAGAGAGAGAGAGAGAGAGAGAGAGAGAGAGAGAGAGAGAGAGAGAGAGAGAGAGAAAGAGAGAAAGAGAAAGAGAGAAAGAACATTTTCATCATTCGCTTCGGAAGAAACACGCGTCTGTCCTCGCGCGACGCGCGACGCAGTCAAACGATATGTTACAAAACCGATCTGTTACAATGACAATAATAATATTAATAATAATTAGTAACATTTAACGCGCGTGATATACACAATACGTATCAGTTTACATCGTTACGGACAAGACCCCGCCACTGTGCGGCGCACAGCGAGACTGGACGACCTGCGCAGACAGTTTCGTTCCTCGCGCGCGGAACGACCGTCGGGACAATCTTCGCAATTGCTGACGATTTCGTGTTTCATTATTATTATCACAGAACGCGATCGCGATAATTTCAGGCTGATGCGAGAGATCGTGGAGCGTCGACGACCGGCGTCATTCGCCGGGCAACTGTGGACGAAATGACGCTGGTCGTTTCGGTCGCGTGACATGTCAATTTTTATTTCTCCGGAGATGAGATCGTCAGTCTCGCGCGCGTCCGCGCTCATCTACAGCAAATGCAAGACCCGTGGAACCGAGTTCCAGTGAAGAATTCCTGAAGTATACAATGCAGATTCGTTTTCCGTCGAAAAAAGAGTTACTCCCTCACGCGTGTATTTGTTACGTTTCCTCTCGTTCTTTTCTGTTTCTTTTCCTCTTTAATTCACCTGTACAACATGGCACGTCCTATCGTATTATTACTTGTCGCGAGTCGCCGATGTCACACGACGACGTGTGATTGATTTCGTTCAAGTACTCTCCGTCTTTCTGCTCGCACTACACATGGTTCTTTTCTTTCCGTTTATTACATTACTCGGTAAACTATGTACAAAAATCGCGTTTCGTATATAAAAATCGGAATCTCTTGCGTTTCCCAGCCCGGGGTCAATCTCGTGGACCCCGCATCGCGAGAACGATGGCGTACGAGGAGGGAAAAGCGCCGTCGAATTTCTTTGTTCTCCCCTGTACTTTAAGTAGAATCGCGTTCGCTCGCGTCTCGATCGACTTTCGACGCGAGACGAATTTATTCTCGGCAGTAAAGTAGGACAATGCACGCTCCGCTGTCGTAACTTGCTGCGGGAAGGAAGGAAGGATGGAAGGATGGGAGGATGTGGAGGGGACAAGGAAGATGCTGTTGCCGCGAGATATTTGATCTCTCGGAGGAGAAATTCAAGTAATTTGCATCGCATTCAGCGATATGCGGCACAAACGTCTCACTAACATCGATCATTCTTGATTACAGTCTCTCAGAGACAGCCAAGTCAAGAATGAAACGAGGGAGTTCCTCAATTTAATTAACACGTTGACTGCCACGGAATTTTTCACGGATTCCGGTCTAAAGAGCCAATTTGATTTAATCATGTTATATTATTAAAAACTTTAATAATAGTACATAGTAATAATCAAAAAGCTTAAAAAATGTTTTTTTTTTAAAACATTTTTTTTCTCTTTCCTGAGGCCATCTATTCATATTTAAACTGTTATGCTACGAGTTTCCTCGTAGCTGTACAAATATGGCAAGTAATGAAGGGACGAGATAACTCGTAGTTAGGCGTCCTGGGCAAGTAAACAACCTACGAGATATCTCGTAGTTGGCAGTCAACGTGTTAATCAACGATGCTGTTTGCTAACCGGTCTTTGAAACGAGATGAATTAACGATCATCATTTTATAAGCGGAACATTTTATAATTGCCACGCTAAAACATCTTTACGGATTGCTGTGCATTGCTCAACTCTTTCGATAAAGTTTATATAAAATATTAATAAAACATTCTAATTAAATAACGTGTCTAAAATATGTCATATAAAATAATAATTATAGTAAGGATTAAAATATAACATTCAAAAGTGATTCAAATTTTTTTCCACAGTATCGCACAAACACGTTTGGTAGACGATATATTTATTTTCCATATTCATTACGAAAGAGCTCAACAATATAAGCCGTAATCAGTGTATTCGTTAGAGTGTACGTTGAGGAAAAGTGACGGAATTAAAAAGAGATACAAGTAAGAAATATCTTCTGAACGATCTCTCCCGTGACACTTCAAATATCCCGCTCAATTCTCACATCACTGAAGTTTCAACAGCAACCACATGGGTGGTTTGCGAAGTAGCGAGAATTGGTCCCGAAGAGAAGCTACTAAAGCGGAGACGATCTCGGACGCCGTCGTTGCGAATTAAGTCCTAGGATGTTCTTCACGCCCTCGAGAAAGCTACTACGAAAAGAGTAATCTATTTACAAGCCACGGCGAATGGCACATTAAGAATATGTTTGCACTACTTGCTCGTGGGCATCGCTGTCGCGCGACCCCCGCGATTTCCGGCGCGTCCACGTATATATATAGTCTCTTTTTCTCGTCTTATTTATATCACGCAATACGCACGAGTCTCTCTAGCTTAGGTAATCTAATCACAATTAAGCGCGGCACTTGAGCGAAGCGTCTTTTCTAAGTACAGTAGGTCCTCCTCCTCTTCGGAAAGCGAGATTAACTCGGGGTCCGCGAGTTTTCCAACGCTCGTCTGCGCTGCCATTTCCTCTTAGGATCATTCGACCCACCGCTGTCCACTTCCCCGGCAAAGTGGATTTTCACGGGAGCGGAATCCTTCCTGGTGGAATATCATGGAAGAGAAAAATCGTCAGCTCATTTCGCATACTCCATATGCGTGTCCCCCTGGGATCACACTGTTGTCTCGTTTTTCCTGAGTGGCTTCAACGGCTGCAATTCCCGCTCCAGCCGGTCGAAATCGTTGTAATATTCGTGATCCGACTCCTCCTCGGAACTACGCTGCCTAACTTGAGATCCGAACGTGCCGTTCGTCAGCACCTTCTCCAAGTCCGGCGTAGGGATACCCAGGGTCTGCGGCGTGAGCGGGCCCTCGTCTTGAGACATTATGTACTCTGGATTGTCCAGCGACATCTTCCCTTGGATCGTGAGGAAGTCCGGATACTTCCTGAAGCCGTTGTTCAACCGTTTCGGTTCGGGTTCTGCAAGACGAGATACAAAAATGATCACGCGTGCGATAAATGATAAACGACAAAACGATTTATGTCGTAATCGCAAAATCGGGAAGGAAATAAACAACTGAGTGACAGATTCCTCTGTTCGCTCACCCGTTGGTTTAGATTCCCCGATGAGATCCATGTACTGCGTGGTGTTGGCTGGCAATTGCGGCGACGGCATGAGATAGTCGTCCTCATCCAGCGGCAAGTCCAACTTCAGGTTCCCTACTTGAGCCTGCTGATGCACGGAGTTCACCTCGGTGTCGAAACAGTCGTCCGTCACGTCGCAGTCTAAAATCAAGCCGATCACCGATTGAATTCGACGTCGATACTCTTGCGCGATTTACAACATGACAGACAAACGGGGGGTTCTCACGAAGAATCTTCGACGGTTTTCAAGCATCAATTTACCTCTAACGCCGACCATCTTCAACGGGTCCGAGCAGTATCTCGAGCTCGAGCTGTCGGACCCGCCGACGTGAGTGCAGTGAGCTTTGGGATGCGCGTAATGCGCGTGTTGGCCGGAGTTTCCCGCCTCATGCGACGCGCTACCGTTCCCGTGAGTTCCGCCATATCTCAGAAGCTCCCGATCCCAGTTCTGCTGGTTCTGCGGCGTCGGAGAGTCAGCGGCGAGCGGCTTGCCGTTCGGCCAACACGACTTCATCGGCGTGTTTGGCGGCGAGCCGGAAGTACTCGACGCGGAAATCGTGGGCGGAATCGGGGCCCGCGACTTGGGCTGCAGATACTCGTCGGCGTCCACCAGAGCTTCCGGACCGTCCATCGCTGACGCGAGGTTTCGTATCATCTCCTTCTCGTCCTGAACATTTCGATATCAGCGTGCAATAATCATATAATGATTAAATAATTACAATTCTCTTAAAATCAAAATTCTCAATAGCAAAGACCATATCTTCCGAGGGTCTCGTTAGGTTAACACAATTGAAAAAGTATGTAAAACAACGGACAATAAGAGCCAAAGTGAAAATTTGCATTTTCACTTGCTTGATATTTTTTAATATTTCTTGATTTTAATCAAAGGCCTGATAATAATTGAATAAACGCGAATTACCTGCGGCGTATACGAGGGTAGCCTCATGTACTTGTCACCTATAATGGCGAGATATCGGCCGGGGTCCCTGGACATCTTCGCAAAATCTTCCGCGAGTTCCTTGAAGCTCGGTCTGGACTCGGCGTCGAGCATCCAGCACTTGATCATGATCATGTACACGTCGATCGTGCAGATCTTAGGCTGTGGCAGCCTCTCGCCCTTCTCCAGCAGCTCCGGCACGTTCCGAGCTGGGACGTTCTCATAGGGTCTGCCGCCGTAAGTGAGAACCTCCCAGATAGTTACACCAAAGGCCCACACGTCCGACTTGTGAGTGAAGACTCGGTGTTGAATGCATTCCAACGCCAACCACTTGATGGGCATCTTGCCACCCGCGGCTTTATACTGCTCCTCGTTGATGTCCAAAAGTTTAGCGAGCCCGAAGTCGGTGATCTTCACGCAATTTGGCGTCTGTACGAGGACATTCCGCGCTGCCAGGTCACGGTGGACTAACCTTCTCTCCTCCAGATACGCCATACCCTTCGCGATCTGCGTGCACCAGTTCAGTAGCGCTTTCGAGCCAATCTTGTCCTTGAATCTGCGCACGAAATCGAGCAGACAGCCCAGAGGCATCAGCTGAGTCACCAGCATCATCTGCGACGTCATGCACACCGCCAGCAGCTGCAGCAGGTTCGGATGCTCGACGCTGGCCATGATGTAAGCCTCGTCGAGGAACTCCTTGGACGTGTTCGCACCCGTGCCGTCGTGTAGAACTTTTATGGCTACCGGGATCTTCACGTTCTCCCCTTCTGGCACCCATACGCCTTTGTACACGTTGCCGAAAGCACCGAAGCCCAGTATACCGCCCTTCCTCATCTCCTCCTCCTTGATGATGCGCAGCTTCGCCAAATTCGGCTTCACGCCGGTCGGCCGAAGCGGCTCGTTGTCGTCTAAACCGGTCAATGCCATCGTCATCTTCACCGTGTTTTCTTTGGCCTTGGTCCTCATCCGCCAGAAGTATATTATCACAATTACGACGACGATGAACACCAACGTGAAGAGTAACACTCCGACCAGAATGGCGGGTTGAAGCTCGTTATCCATTTGGAAGCCGAGGCCTATCATCTCCATCGAACAGTACGGCTCGTTGTCCGGCGGGAAGATCTTGTGAGGGTACTCCGACGGGCAGGTCTCCGTGCAGTTGAAGGACGTCGAATTGTCGCCGGGATCGCCATCCTAAAACACACCAATCAATGCAGATTTCTTAGTTTTCTGTGGTTTTTGTCCAATTTACTCGCGGCTTGTGACTGGAGAATGAGGGATCGTAAGTGCAATAGTTTCTGTCTTCAGTAAACATCACATTAACGTTACAATTCATCACTCAACGATGTAAGCGCGATATACTATGTCGCGAGCGACAGTGGGATCGTTGAATGGAGAATTACAATAGTGAGATGTAATGCTGCTGTTGATAATGTTACTGTTAATTGCTTCTTACCGGGTTTACGTAGCACCGTCTATATACAGGGCCTATACCTAAAAGAGGCCAACCGAATAATTTTGAAAATATGCAAGATAAATAAAAAAGATGTTAAATACAGAAGGTGTAGGGTTTTAAGTGACGCATTACATAACGACACTAGTATGACTTTGAACAGCGTCACCAAGGTTCGGGAGGGTCACCTTGAATTTTTTATACGCAAACCCTTATTTTTTATTATATCATTTTTTCCCACCAATTAATTTGAACAAAACGTTTTTGTCTAAAACATTTTTTCACTTGCCTAATATTTTATGAGATGTTTAAGGACAACTTGGTAACTTTTTAAATATTTGTCTTATGATATCTCGCTAACTATTTGTCGGAAGAATATGCGGTTACAGTAGCGTCCTAACTTTTGTTACTTGATGGCCTTTGGAAATTTCAAAATCATCATGTACTAATACGGCGCTGTTCAAGGTCCTATTAGTATTGCTATGTGACGCGTCACTTAAAACTCCACAATTCCTGTATGTAATATTTTTCTCTGTCTTGCTTGTTTTCAAAGTTACTCAAAAGACCTGTTTCTCAGCCTGTGTCTTAGCCTGTATACACGTGATAAGATAACAAATGAACTGTCGTATTGTTCTATACGTACGATGTAAATTTTGTAGTTCCGACACTTGTAGCACTGATTCGGGCCCGGCCCGAAGCACCCTCGGCACTCTCCGAAGCACGGTATGCATAGCTGCGTGTCAGCATCCGCGAAATGATCGGCGGAACACTCGTCTTCGCATTGCTCTCCCCTCTTGTATTTGGTACACTGTTGACACACCTGCTCATGGAAGCCGTATCCTGTGCACTTCTTACAACGTGGGTGGCACTTGCGACAGACCGCCTTTCCCGCGAGAGGTCTTAAAGCACCTTGCTCCAACGGGCTCACCCACTCGTAATAATGTCCTGCGAATTTTAACAGCGAGACGTCACCCAATGCTCTTCGGGAGTTTTGCTTCACGAGACAACGCGACAACTCCTT
This sequence comes from Harpegnathos saltator, assembly GCF_003227715.2. Taxonomy (NCBI): domain Eukaryota; kingdom Metazoa; phylum Arthropoda; class Insecta; order Hymenoptera; family Formicidae; genus Harpegnathos; species Harpegnathos saltator. The sequence goes on from NW_020230040.1 coordinate 814,325, forward strand.
CGTCGGTGTCGTGCGAACAACGTCTCTAGTCGGCCTTGAATTTTTTTATGCAGGTAAAATGTGAAGTCGAAACACGTCATCGGAAGAACCGTCAAAGGTCGTCGTATGATCATCAAAAGATTTCTTCCGGGAATTTCGCTTGACGATCCAACGAGACGACGCAGCAAGTCTTTCTTTCTCTTTCTCGTCGATATCGTCGTGCGAACAATCGGCCTTCCATTATTATATTATATTATAGCAGCTATTGCGATCTTCTTTCTGCGTTACGAAATGCCGAGACACGTCGCATCGAAGAACCGTCGCAAAGGAAAGATCGTCCGTATGACTTACCATCGGGGCACGACTCTATCTTCTGCAAACATCCCTCCGGTACGTGTCCGTTCATAATTGCCTTTTCGCAACTATGACATCCGTTGGCGCCTATGTTGTTCTCCGGTCCCTCGCAACCGCCCACGCAGTTCTGGTGGCAGTGTTTGCACTCGCCGCTGTCGTTGTACTTGGAGGACGGGCACTCAGGCACGCAGAACGGCCCGTCGCGCACGTGTTTGCACTTGGTGCACTGCTCGGCATTAGGACCCGTGCAGGAGCCGTCGCACTCCACGTGACACGTCTTGCAGGTTTTCTCGTCCGCTCGATAAATGCTGGCAACACAACCGCGATCGGTCGTTAATCGTTATCGTCACCGGTGTGTCGTGACGTAACAATGTTAGCATATTTACGTAAAATCGAGCGCTTACGTGAGACAGTTGAAGCGGCGCGAAACAAAAGGAAGTATAGAGAAGGATGCAGAAACTCAACCAGGAGACCAGGAGGATGGCAGGATGAACGTGGCGCGGGTGGGCGATTACTCGGGTATGATTAACGTGTTCATGTGCTTCGCCATTCGCGTTAGCAATGAGGGATTGACAAAAGTGGGATTCGAAGCGATTAATTAAGCGATGGAAGCGCACGTGCTGCGTGGACAACACACAGATGTAGCTTGCTTACGAGATGGATGAAGATGTGATAAATAGAACGATGAAGATCGACGCTTAAGCTCTCGCGGGAGATTTTCGATTTACCTTTGATCCACGATCTAGGAGAGCGATTTCGATTGGACAGAAGTCGTATGCGTTATTGCAGAAAGTTCAGCTTTTATTTTCGTTTTCGTTAAGTTCGTACACCTGACAACTCACCCCGGTGCGGTGCAATCTTGAAGGCAGTCGTTCCCCAGTTTGACGTTCTTGCAGGACAAACACTGCGCCGGCCCTGGTCCCCAGCATCCTTCGTCCGAGCACTCCTCGTTGCACACGAAACCGTCCTTGACTGCGAGTGGGAAACGATTCATCGTATGATTTCTCAGATACGAGCCTGAAGATAACTCGATGGCACGTTTAAGTAACATCGAGTGGGAATCCTCGTTTAGTACTTACTGCAGTCGCTCTCGTCTCGGTTGTTCTGCAAGAGACACTCATGCTCGGGCGATTTCTTGATCCTGGTCCAGTTGATGCTTTGCGCGTAGCACAGGTTCTTATTCTCCAGAATGGCGATCGAACCGGAGAGGATTTTCTTCAAGGAGTTCAGTTCGAAGGACACCAAGGAAGTCTTGACGATGTACAACGACGCGAAGTATTCCGTGAGCGCCCTGCCTCCGATAACCTCGAGATTCCGAAAGTACGAGAGATTCTTGAAATCCAGATGATCCCCTTGGATGTTCAGGAAGCCCGTGATCTCCTTCAACGTTTTGAACACCTCGAGCTTATCCGGATGCATCTTCTCGTATCGCTTGCCGAAGGTGTAATTGGAAAACACGTGCTGGAAGCCTTGGAAGCTTTGGTCCAGGATCGTGATGGAGCCTTCGATGATGGTGCAGTCCTTGAAGGAGTCGATGTTACCGGAATGCACTTTCTCGACGCCCTTGCAGGTTTTCGGGCAAGGACCGTTGCAAGGCACGCACTCGCCGTTCACCGCCTTCTTCTTCGGCGGGCAGGACCTCACGCACGCTCCGTTGTCCTTCAGAAGATGTTCCGGACAGCGTCTCACGCAAGTCGCACCGTAAGCGTATTTTCCCTCGGGGTTTGTCTCCCAGGAGTACGTGGTTGGATTGTACCTAAAAGAGTCGTCAGCTTTCAGATCTCGTGTTTTCCGTCGACTTCATCCAACGATTTCGAGCATGAGGAAATTTTTCACACTTTTCACACTCCGGTTGCTTTGATATTGATCAGTGAAAGAGAAAGAGAAAAAGAGAGAGAGAAAGAGAGAGAGAGACTTTTAAAAGTAAAAAAATAGATAATTTTATGAATAGAACGAAGAGGGTGGTCTTTGTGCAGAAGAAACTTAAAGTCACTATAATGGAATTGTGGGATCTTTCATGGTAATCTTGCAATAAAGAGATACTACGTAAGAGTGCTGCTGCTCACTTTTGCATGGGCGGACATTCCTGCGTGCACACGCCGTCGTCGAAGAAGTTCTTGCAGGCGAGACAGTCGCTCTGTTTGGGACCGGTGCAGCCACCGGCGCAAAAGAGATGGCAACACTCGCGCGGGTTAGGACCGAAACATCTGCCCTGCCAGCATTGGGGCGAGCAGTTCGTCTTCGAGTACCTCTGACAGTTCTCCGGGCCCTCGCCCCAGCAGCCCTGCTCGCAGCTCGCGTCGCAGTCCGGACAGACGCGTTCTGGCGATGTGAAATTGTACACGTAGAAGTACCGGCCGCCTTGGCCGGTAATTATTTCCTCCCAATTGATAGTCTTGATGTGGCAGAGGTTGTAGTTGTTGTACATGCCCACGCTCCCGTTGAGTATGTCTGCGGCGTGATTAATCAAGGTGAGTTAGACGCGCCTGAGAGTGGACTTTGCTGAATTCCTCTTTCAAGCGGTCGTATCGGAATCGTCGACTGAGCGCAACGCAGCGATCGTTAATTCCACTCTTTATCTAACCGAATGTTCAATATTCATGTAACAATATTAATCACCCAATATCAGATATCGCGGGCACACTACACAGCAATATTAATGATCTACTGAGAGATGTGAAATGTTCATACAGCAATTTTAGTTATACGATCAGTTGATACGATCAGTTGTTATTATCCGACGAAAGATTCGAGGCACGCGCGCGCGCGCGCGCGATAGCTGAAACAAGAGGGAAAAAATGGGAACGACGTTTTACCTCTGAGGGCCGGCATCTCCAGGTTGTGCATCTGACACATTGTAACGAACAGGGCAAACTCGTGGTCGTGAATATTGAGCTTGAAGAGGGTCCTGCCACGGATGATCTGCAGCCTCGGCAGGACGATCCTGTGCACGTCCACGTGACTGATGAGGACGTAGCCGGTGACCTCCCGTATGTACTGGAGGAAGCTGAGGTCGAAGGTTTTGTTCTGGAGCCATGTGATCTCCAGGTTACCATCGACGTAAGTACAGTTGGTGTACCGGTCTCGAAGATTCCGGTAGTGATGCTGTTTGTTGGAGGGCACGGAGAGGCGGCCATTGGTACCGATGCAGACTGCAAGCAGAAACGTCCGACATTCGTCAGTTCGTCAGCTTCCTCGCGGAAGTGCACGAAGCATTGAGCAGTGTCTCAGACAAGATCTACGGATCGAGATAAAAGTGTCTCATCGCCAGCCACTCATTCGACTTGACGCTGTATCTGGCCCTTGCCGTGAAGGCCGATTGGGTCCCTCATCACTGGATGAGATCGGTATATTTTCCGAGAATTCACCGTTTACCGTGTTTACGCTCATCGGCGAAATCGAGCGACGCTTCGAGCCGAGAGCGCACAGACCACCGAGACCGCGGGAAGCCTGTTTCGTGTGTGAACGAAAACACAGCCTTACTCATTTCCGATCACGATAGCTCGTATCACACACCTACACCGTCCGCACGCAGCCGCGAACACAGAAGTAGCGTTCTAACGCGCGTATCGCGTCGGTGGGCGAGCCACCTCCGTACGCTCGCCGTACACGCGCCGGCCGGCGTGATTCTGTTGTGCAATTACCGTTCGCCGTGGTCTGTGCCGTGCTCCGACGGATCGGTGCGTGCACACTCGGCATGGCCGCGGCTCGTGACTCGCGCATAAGTTATGGCAAACATTCGCGGGGCTCCTCGCGGGACGGGCATTCCCGCGACGCACGCGCGATGCCAATGCATCCGACGACGTCGCGCGTCGGCTGGAAGAGTGGCCGTTCGAACGCGAGGATCGAAGCGTCGTCTACAATGGCAGTAAGCACCCTAGTAGCACATATTGTTGGGCCAATATCGGCTCCCCTCAATTGGGCCCCCAATATTGGCCAATGTAACCCCAATGTAAGTCAATATTGGTATAACAATCTATGCAATATTGGCGATATCTTGTAATTTGATATCTAACCAATATTGGCTGCATATTGGGATACACTGGGCCAAAGTAACCCCAATGTAAGTCAATATTGGTATAACAATACTATGCAATATAGGCGATATATTGTAATTTAATGTCTAATCAATATTAGTTGCATATTGGTATACATTGGGTCAATGTAGCCCCAATGTAAGTCAATATTGGTATAACAATACTATGCAATATAGGCGATATATTGTAATTTAATGTCTAATCAATATTAGTTGCATATTGGTATACACTGGGCCAAAGTAACCCCAATGTAAGTCAATATTGGTATAACAATGCTATGCAATATTGGCGATATCTTGTAATTTGATATCTAACCAATATTGGCTGCATATTGGGATACACTGGGCCAAAGTAACCCCAATGTAAGTCAATATTGGTATAACAATACTATGCAATATAGGCGATATATTGTAATTTAATGTCTAATCAATATTAGTTGCATATTGGTATACATTGGGTCAATGTAGCCCCAATGTAAGTCAATATTGGTATAACAATACTATGCAATATAGGCGATATATTGTAATTTAATGTCTAATCAATATTAGTTGCATATTGGTATACACTGGGTCAATGTAGCCCCAATGTAAGTCAATATTGGTATAACAATGCTATGCAATATTGGCGATATCTTGTAATTTGATATCTAACCAATATTGGCTGCATATTGGGATACACTAGGCCAAAGTAGCCCCAATATAAGTCAATATTGGTATAACAATGCTATGCAATATAGGCGATATATTGTAATTTAATGTCTGATCAATATTAGTTGCATATTGGGATACATTGGGTCAATGTAGCCCCAATGTAAGTCAATATTGGTATAACAATGCTATGCAATATTGGCGATATCTTGTAATTTGATATCTAACCAATATTGGCTGCATATTGGGATACACTAGGCCAAAGTAGCCCCAATATAAGTCAATATTGGTATAACAATGCTATGCAATATAGGCGATATATTGTAATTTAATGTCTGATCAATATTAGTTGCATATTGGGATACATTGGGTCAATGTAGCCCCAATGTAAGTCAATATTGGTATAACAATGCTATGCAATATTGGCAATATATCGCAATTTAATATCTAACCAATTTACGTCACCGTAACCGATGTAAAACCAACGTAACGCCAATGAAGTGTGCTACTAGGGCAGTAAGAAGTAAGCGTGAACAATAAGAAATGGACCAACCACAGTTGATTATTTTTGTCATAATCGACTGTGATTGGTTTACTTCTTACCGCTTACGCTTACTTCTTACTGTACTTACTGCCATTGTAGACGACGCTTAATATCCAGTGCCCATGGGCGTTTCTGCGACAGTCGCTTTCACGCACACGCGCCGGGCAAAATTAATTTACAATTCTTCTCATGGCGGAGCGTTGGGTTTCCACTTGGCAGCGTGGCGTGGAGAAGGGAAAGCCGCCGCTTGGCCGATGCACGGAATATCGCTCTCGTGCCGCGCGGTTCTTCCTCGTAGACAATATAGGTGACGAAGACGCGAGAGCAGCGCGTAAATTTGGCGGAGAAATGGCGGCGGAGGACGCGCCGTGAAAATTGACGAATCGAGCGGACCGGCGCGGCTCTGACCAACGGAACGGAGAAGGACGTATGTATGTAAAAAAAGGACTCAAGGCCTTTATTAAATAACCTCGTCCGGGCCGCTTTGGTCGCAGCGCAAAGAAACGACCCCGCGGGCGAGGAGCATAGTCGCACGTCCGCTCGGCCGGAATTTGGTTTTGCTCGCGGCTCGAGTCGCGCTCTCGCGCTCCTGATCCTTCTGGGCTCGGCGCGCTGCCGCCTCCCGAAAGGACCCGCGATCGGCATGCGGCGCCGAAAGGGCGCTCAGTCTTAATCTGACCGGCGATCGGAATTATGCGAAAATAATTGCACGCTGCGAGAGCCTTCTTGCGCGAGCACATACGAGAGGCGTGCCGCGGAAGAAGGCTCGCCCCGTCGTCGTCCGTATCGTCCTCGTCGTCGGAGATCGCGGAGATCCAGAAAGAGAAGAAGAAGCGCCAGTGCGCGCGGCCGCGAAGTCTCGAGCAGTGGCCGCTTTGTACCGGCCAGATGCTACCGGCGAGAATCGCGAGATACCAAATGCGCGCACCGTAGCATGGCGCCAGCAGCCTCGAGAATGCGGATCGTGCGTGGATCTGCTTCGGCGATGGGCCGGCCGCGAGGTTTTCTGCCGTCCTATCTCGTGTCCGGCGCACGGCGCGCGGGCCGAGAACCGCATCGACGATGCGAACGACTTGATCGTCATAATAAAGAGGTACGGCGAATATTCGTCGGAATATCGGCCCGATGATTTTTCGTGTAGCGGAGGAATACCGCTGTGAAATCGCAGAATTTATGGCCCGGCCGAGCGTGCTTTTTCTTATCACAGACGAGACTTTCTTCTTCCTTTCTTCGGCGTCGGCCGCCTCGAGAGACGGAGAGAGAGAGAGACGGAGAGAGAGAGAGAGAGAGAGAGAGAGAGGGAGAGAGCGATGGTGGCTATTAAATTAATCAACGCATCAAGGAATGTGCCGCGAGTATTTATTGGAATATTCCGGCTGGGCATTTCCTCGTCGACGCGGAACCGCGACGAAGCGCGGCAAGATTCGCGAATCCAAGGTGGACAAAGAGGTTGCTCCCTCTCTCGCCGGCGCGGGCAGCGGGTGTTTTCTCCCGACGAAAGACACGATTATTGTATTTCCGAGAAATTCCGAATAAATTCGATTTCACGTTTCACCTGAACGCTCTCTCGCCGACTCGCTCGCGCGTGCTTATGAATGTTAAAAATAGGCGATCTGCCCATCGCGCGCGACTTGACATTTTTACAGCCGACGCAGTCGACAGACGCCAGCCGGCGCAAACGAATTACGAGCTAGGCCGAAACAAATGGTGATTCGAACCGACACGTCGAGAGCGACTTATGGGCTGGCGTGCTGGCTGGAAGGTGGCCCGATAAAAAGGAACACCACGAGCGTGATGGCCGTACGGACGTTTAGACAGGAGGAAAGTGGAGGTTCGCCGAGAAGTGTCGGTTAAGGTCGGCGGTCCGACACGTTCCACGTTCTCGTTTTCCAACCTCCGAGCAACCTTGCTCTCTCCCGCGTGCGCGGCACGAAATTCATCATTAGATCCTCCGGACCGGGGCAGATACACCGCGGCAGATACGTAGTGATTATCCCCGACGACCAGGCTACGAAAATTGCCCGGTAAGAGCCGACCGGCCGGCCGGCCGGCCGTTCGTTCGTTCGCTCGCTCTCTCGCTCTCGCATGCGCTCTCGCGTGGAATTAACATTCTACCAAATTTACGACGCCTGCACCGTGGCCGAAGACAATGCCGGCGATATTGATTACGGGCGTGGCGGGAATAACACTTTCCTCGCCATCGTTCGCAGGATCCTTGAGAGGACTCGTCGTCCTCGCTAGATCTGGCTAAACTGCGAGTCGATTATCGCAGTCGCGGACTGTCGCTTCGCGACGGAGGAACGTCATTCGAATTCGTTAGTCGGCTGGAAGACGAATTTGGCGGGAACTGCCGGCCGCGAAGGATGAGCGAGACAAATGCGTACACGCATTCGTGATTTATCGCGACTCGCCGCTGAGAGGAAACCGTCCGCCCGTCACTGCTGAAGAAGAGTGCTGCGCGGCAACAGAGTCCGCGGGGCCCGGAGTCCCGTGTGCGAGACTCGAAACCGTGCGCGAACGATAAATCTGACAAAAACCGCGGAGGATAAGGGGCGAGGAAGACATAGGACGTGAAGAGAAAGCAGCGGTCGGCAGGCCGCGAGAGACGCCGAAATCCCGCGGTGAGGTTTCTTTTGTGAGCGCGCGCGAGCGGCACGTCGCACCGAACCATGCGTGGTCCCTCGACCACCTTCTAGGAGAGCGTCGATTTTTATGCGGCATTTTAGGATGCCACCCTTCCCCCATTAAAGGCCCAAAGTAATACGGAATAACCGCACGTCGATGACGGCGCGGCGGCGGCCGCGCCGTTTATTTGAGCTCGTAAACATCGATACCGTCCAGCCACCTCGCGATCCCTACCATGAAGATTGTTCTTGGCGCTGCTAAGGCTGCCCAGTCACCCTCTCTCTCTCTCTCTCTCTCTCTCTCTCTCTCTCTCTCTCTCTCTCTCTCTCTCTCTCTCTCTCTCTCTCTCTCTCTCTCTTTCCCGGCCACTTTGCCCCGTAAAGCGGAGCCCTGTGGCTAAATGCCCGACGAAATAAAACCCGGGTATCGTAAACGCGCGAAATAACTATCGGCTGGAACTCGCTCGGGGGGAAGACTCGAGAAAGAAAAGAACCGCCGGCGGAGGGGGGACGCAGGGGCACGGATTTCGGAGAGGGGAGGTAAGAAGGAGAAAGGGCGAAGGAGAAAAATCGGCGTCGCATACAATATCGCTCAGCGATAATAATCGTGTCACTCTTCTTCTCTGAAATAACGATTCGTTACCGAATACGTCCGATTACGCTCCAGCACACCCTAAATATAAAAAAAAAGCAAGCCATCTCCCACGATATCCCAACCGACTCAGACCAGTTCTCCCTCTCTCTCTCCCTCTCCCTCTCTCTCTCTCTCTCTCTCTCTCTCTCTCTCTCTCTCAAACCTTCGGTCCGACCTTCATCGGGATCAACGAGCGATCGATTCGACCGGGCGACGCGCGCGAGCGAACGAACCGACCACTTCTCGCGGCCGCAGCGCGCCGTGTCATTGTTTGACATCGAATGTATTCTAATTCATAGCCCGGCGCGGGGCCGTGTCGGACTTTCGTCCGTGGTTCGCGACGAATCGCTTTGTCATCGAGATCGCTCGGCTACAACCCCGAGGGAGAGAGAGAGAGAGAGAGAGAGGGGGGGAGGGAGAGAGAGAGAGAGAGAGAGAGAGAGAGGGAGAGAGAGAGAGACCGAGCGGCTCCTCGGCGAGCTCGACAGCGACGACGGACGAGAGAGGGCAACATTCGTGCGCGCGGCGGGGTTGTGTAAGTCCCGCGCGTATATATACGTTATAACCGTGGCGTAACCATCCCAGGGCGTAACATTAATAGCTTTATGGTTTATTGCTTTCGAGTCTGCGGTTAAGTTCCTTCGCTCCCTGCGGCGCGGCCGGCCCGAAGGCTACGATGCGGTACGTCTCCGCGCGCTCGTGTACTGCCATTTTTCGATTTCGTTATGTCGGCGGCGACGGCGTTTTATTCGCGTCGCTCCGCTCGATCATGACTCTTCCTTCTCTTCTTGTCCCGTCTCCTCGCGCCACCGTCCTTCGCCGCGGCGCCGCTATGCTCGAGTTAACTGTTTGATGCACTTTGGCCCCGCACGGGTATAATTGAAGAGCCGAGAGGGGGAGAGAGCGTCGGGTCGTTTCCCTTCGCTCGAGAGACAGTAGAAAGTGAATCGTGAGGAGAAGGACGTGGGTGTCGAGGAAGATCCTTCAGTTTTGGGAAAAAAGAGAAAACATTTCCAACTGTCATCGATGGCGGAATCATACGATACGCGCCATTTTTTAAAAGTCACGGCACAGCGTCGTTAGGTCAAGACGCGAGAGTGTCTTCGCGAAAATCGCTCGGCCGCGGCTCGACCTCCCTTCTTTCGTTCTTTTTTTCTTCTTTCTGCCCTTTCCTCGCTAGTGCGCGTTAATAAAGCACAAAGTGAGGCGAGGAAATAATGACGAATCGAAATGAAGTACCGAGGGCGGCGCGGACAAGGAACAAATGACGGCGTGTGGAATGCGCTTTGTTCGTCTTTCTCTCTCCGGACGATGCATCGTGCATTCGCGGCGTCTCGTTCTCTCCGTGTTCCATCTCCTTCTCCTCTCTTTCTCACCTTCCGCAGCTCTTTCTCTCATCTCACCTCGGCAACCTCAGCAGCCGGCGGGCTGGACCACGCGTTCACCGCGAGAAAAAGAGAAGGAAACAGCGAGAGAGAGAGAGAGAGAGAGAGAGAGAGAGAGAGAGAGAAAGAACGAGGGAAAGACAGAGAGGGAGAGATAGGGAGAGAGAGAGAAGCCCGCGAACTCGCGTTCGTTCGCTTCACTCCGCGCCGCGAGGAATCAACTTTCGAGCGCTTCTCGCGGAGACATTTCTCGTCGTCGTTAACCCTCTAATCGTCGTATTACGAAACAACGTGAAGTACCTTCTTCGAGTGACTTTCTCGCACACCGACTACCGAGCGCAACATCTAGAAAAAGAGTACCCTTTCCTTTTTGTTCATCCAAATGTCTCGAGCAGAAAACATTATACCGTGCAGAAAACTAGCGAGACTTACTACCCGACTAGAAATTTTGATCAGGTTCACCTAACATTGATAAGGACCTAATAGAGTGAATGAAAGGTAATCCTAAATAAGTCAGTCCTTATAATGTCCTAACGACAAATGAGTAAGGAAGACCTTTGTAAGATTACAATGATTGGGTCCACATTAGGATCTTAATGTACCAACCTAGTGTATGATATAATATGGTCCAGTTAATCAGGTCCTTGTCGGGATCTTATTCATTGTACCTAATATGAGTTGCATTATCAAGATTTCACAAAACAATTTTTGGGTGTCATTTCCAAATATAAAGATGTTTGCATTGAAAAAACACTTGAGATCACTTGAATATATTTGCAAAATGCTATAGAAACTATCCTTTCTTTAGCAGTCAATAAATAGTTGTAAAATTAATGTGACACGCAACTTTTCTCTTTAACACTACTTTATGTCTTGTCACCTTGTGATACTTAATGATCTTATGATATTCATTTTATGTTTCTTTTCCGAAACATTTTACAAGGATGCTCAAGCGATCTAAAATATTATTTCATGCAAATATCTTTTTATTTGGAAATGACACGAAAAAATTCTCGGCGTGTCATTTCTTATTTCTAATGTCATCATCCAATATAGCCGTGGCGAGTAATCAGGAGCCATAATTTGAAAAAAAAAAAAAAAAAAAAAACGTAATAAGGATTCCATAAGGTAACTCAATAAGGACCTGACTATGAATCCTTTCTAAGGTTCTGATATCCACGCTGCGTTACATGACTTACTAGGACCCGACCGAGTATTACCTTATTGGGACCTGATGTCCAAATGAGGTTAACCTGATCAGAACCATGGGATAAATTTCTAGTCGGGTAGATGACGGAAAACGCCGTTTGCAATACAGTCCAACCAGATATCGCGCGCGATAACGTCAACGCGGCGGATTCAATGCGCGGTTCAGCGTGCGGCTAGGATTTATATTCCACTATTTAGCCGAAAGAATCCGATGTTGCTGTCGCCCAGCATGATAGATCTCCTTAATCTAGCATGCAGGCGCTAAACGCGCAAAACTGAGAATTCAACTCACGCTGATAGACGCGCCTTCCTCGTCGGAGGGTACTTCGGTGGTGGGTGTTGCGGTGAGTCGCGGATATAATGCACCTCGCATTCTCGCGATAAGCGCATTTGCATCGTACATTACTCCAGCGGCAGCTCAAGCCACCTCCTTCGTCATTTCGACGAAAGCACGTTGATGTTTTTGTTGAGGTCGAGGCACACGCATCGAGCATCACCTTCTTCCCCCGACGCGCGATGCGCGTTTTTTATGCGCCATATTGTTTGCGCGCGAGACACGCGCGTCGAAGCCGACGACTCAATTATTTTTCACGCGGCGCGCCGGAGGACACCGGCTCTCGGATAATCCTCGCCGGGAGACACCCGGCGGGAGGGAATGATCATAGAAGTAATAACGGCAAGCGCGACGTAAATTCTGTTGAGCGGCGAGCGGCCTTATAGGCCGCGTCACGCTAACGGCAACCCCCGTTTGTTAATGCACATAACTCGCGCGCTGCGGATAACAATCTCGGCCGAGCGCTTTCCGCGCCGTCGTCGGGCCGACGAGGATTTTGATGTACGAGCGAGCGGCACTCGCGCAATTATACGCGGCGGCGAGCGCGCGTAACCCCTCCCCCCCCCGCCCCCGGCGCTCTTTCAACTTGGAATCACTTGGTTCTCGGCGCGGACAAACGCAGGCGCCTTTTGATAAGCGTCAGCGTCACCGCTACTTGCCTTGCGGTTTTATACGAATATTATCAAGACGATGAACCGTCCCGTGCTGCTCACATCGCACAATGGCGGCTGCGCCAAGGAGGCCAACCGCGCGCGATCGGGCGAAGAGTCTCGCGGAGCCTGAGCAGGACTCACCGGCCGAGCGAAACCGACGAGGACTCGCGCTTCGGGGCGAGAGGATCGATTTATCTCGTGCGAATCGCGCGGCGGGCGTCGACCACCCCTGGAGAGACGTACGTCTTCTTCCAGCGTTCTCGTCGAAGAGGAAGAGGCCGGCGCGGACGTGCCGCGTCGTTGGTCATCGCGCTTGTCGCCTCCGGAGGCGCTAATATGGAGGAGAGCGCGAGATGTCATCGTGCTCGCGCTACGGCTTGACATTCCGCGATCGTGGAGCGGATAATGAAAGCGAGTCGCGGACGGAGCCGAGCGCCTCCACAATTTTGCGCGTCCGCTTTCAGCTGATACTCCGTGACGAGAATGCGCTTTCCGCGCCGCGCGCGGACACGGCTGCGCCCGAGGAGGGGGGGGGGAGAAATACAGCGCAGGGAATATATGGTCTGTTCTTTTTAGCTGCACTACTGAACTGGTGCAATAAGTTAATGTGAGAAAAGATATAGTTGTTTCATTCTAACGTATTGCACTGGTTCCGCTAGTGCAGCTAGAAAGAACAGACCATGCGAGAAACGTGACGGGAAAGAATTCTCCTTCTGCCTCCTCCTGCTCCCCCGACTCTTCAAAGTGGCACCTCTCGTTCGCGATTTAGTGATGGGCAAGTACCGATCGATGAAACAAGCATCGATTCTTATTTTCTTGAAAAATCGATTATCAGACCGATATTCTTCGGGCCGATTATTCTTTTCGTCGATTATATTACTAGATTTGTTACTAAATTTTCATCGCTAGGGAATTTGTTTACTACTATTAAGGCCTGTCTACAATAATGCTGCAAAAATAAAGCTGTAACAGTAAACAGTAAAAAATAAACCAACAACAGTCGACAACTGTTGTAAGAACAACCGACTTTAATCGGTTTATTTCTTGTCGCTTAACGCTTATAGCCTTATTCTTGCATAACCTTACGCTCGCAGCCATTGTAAAAGGGTCTTTATGGTCTTTTAATAAAATATTAATTTAGCGTTGCAACGTATAACTCTTCGCATTAATTTAAAATAAACTAGGAAACATCGATTATCGATTATTATCGATATTTTTAAGAAAATATCGATTATGCGAAATCGACTTTTTCTTTTTTTTTTTTTTTCGATAATCGATTAAATCGAAGACGATGCTTTTTTTCGACGCTATCCCATCCCTATCGCGATTGCTCCAGTCCGCGGATCCGAAACTGTGTTGACGCTCGCGAGGGCGCACACAGCGCTCACCTTACATGCTAATTTCCAGCTTCGCTGAGAGAATCCGGCCGGACGGTATCGTATCGGGGTTCGAGATATCTCGATCTCGGATACGCCGAGGTCGCCGTCGAGGCGTCGTCGCTTTTCCCCTGAGATCTCTCTGCCTCACGCGGCCACGATCAATCGGCGATCGCACAGCCGATAACGCACGTACGTGGGCGTGCGCCTATCATTCTCGCCGGCTGGCGTCGTGCAATAAGCCGTCCGCGATATCCGCGGCGCAGATCCCGGGCTCTCGCGCGGGATATCTGACCTCGGGTCGGTATCGTTTAACAAGCCCTTTCCTCCCCTCCCCCTTTCATCACCGAGCCGCGGCGATCGAGTCGCGTCGTCCTATCTCGTAACGCGCGCTGGCGCGCGCTAAATTACCTGTCCCTTTTAGCACCGTGCGTGTGGCTCTTTGGTACCTTGATGAGCGCCTCGCGGGCCTCGCTTGACCCTTCAACTGTGGGAAAACGATTCTCGCGCGAGGTGTCGGGAAAGCGCGCGGCTCCGCGATAAATTCGAGAGCTGTCGCTATTATAATCCGCTTCCTCCGCGCCGCCGCGCCGAAGAGCACGGAAGAGTTACGTAAGCTTCTTTCTGCGCGATGGTTTCTCCTCCGCGAAAAGATCTCGGGAAGAGAGAAATCGAGCTCTCGATCGTCGTCCGGACGATGATAATTCCCACGATCGGACGTAATACCCGAGGCGGGAAATACCCCGATACGAATCTGCCCGTCATCCGATCGGTCCGATTGTTCAACGTACACGCGCTTACATCGTGTTGTTGTGAACCGTGAAATGCTCGTCAGCGGAGCTCAAGTGCCTCGGAACGATCAACGAGCAATTAAAGTCGCGACGTGACGCGTGAAGTCATCGTGGGAAGGTCGAGTGTTTACATTACAGACCGCGGTATGTTTCCGACAAGAAAAGTCCGATCCGATAAATATCGGCTTGTGGTCGCAAATTTACCGTCCGGCGCGACGTTTCCCTCGGAGATCGAAATCCGCCGCGCGAGATGATTATCCGAAAACGCGCATCCCATCCTCTTTGCGTTCGCGTCTCGCAGCAATCGCACACACTGCCACGTGTCAGCTCTCTCTCTCTCTCTCTCTCTCTCTCTCTCTCTCTTTCTCTGCGGCCTGCTTGTCCTCCGTAAGGCTCCGCTCGATTAATGAAAAAGCTACCCACCCACACGCCCCTCACCCTCGTCGTCCACCCACATTTCCCTGCTAGACCTGCTGATACCTACGGTCCGCCCGATGCTTGCCATCGATCAAGCAGAGTCGACCAGTAGAGCCGCAGCGGAAGAGCCGCGCGCGTTCGTCACTCACTTTTCAAACGCTGCGGCTTTCGTTTCGACTGCTCGACGAAGAAGCCGGGGAGGGGGGGGGGGTCGTTCGTCTTCGCTTCGCCGGCATGTACAATGTCTCGTTCCATATAGATCTTTCTGGTCGGCTTTACAATTTTATATCCAGAGGCGTTGCTCTCTCGACGCGTATAGGAGATCGAGTGAGAGAGAGACGCAAGTCCGGCGGTGACGGTGAGGAGTCGAGAGCGAACGAGAGGATATCGATTGTCCGGAGCGCAAAATACACGTGTCGCACGCCCGCGCGCGCGCGCTTCTCTTCGTACGCATTCGGCTAAGAATTTGACGTATCAACTGCGCCTACATCGTTACCTCATCGATCCACTCCACTCTCATTCCGGATAATGACGCACGAAATTCGAGACAGTGCGCCTCATCAGCGCGCGCGCGCGCGCGTTTCCGCGCGTCATCGCGCCGATCGGCAGAGAGTTTGTCGGCTCGCGTCACTCCGATACGGCATACAATGTGAGAGGCTTAACAGGGAACGTTGACAGCTCCATTTGTGCGGCGCGATCTCGGATCGCGCCTCGGTAATCCGACGACGCCCATTGTCGCCGTGCTCGCTCTCGCGATCGCGCGCGTCATCGCGCGAACGTCCCGAAGACCCTTGATTAACCTTCGACAGTCGCGCGCATATTCACAAGATGCGAAGGATGATGCGAATTCGGCCCGGTCACGTTGCGAAACGAATGCGGGACCGTTGCATCGGCGGCTACGCACCTGTGAGTGTGACCACCTGTTGCCCGGGCGATCTCACCTCAGAGGACTGTCCACGAGCCCGCGAAGCGCCCGCCAGGCAGATTGCGAGAGACGTCGGGTGAAAATGATTAATAAGAATCGGCTCATCTGTTATACTGTGCACGCGCGCGCCTGCAATCTCTCTTTCTCTCCGCCTGGAATTTCGTTTCAATTGAATCGCGCGCGCGCGCGCGCGCGCTCGTAGCTCATCGGCTGCTCCTCCGATATCGCTTCCACGCGCGAGCGTCGACTCGCGTCGGCCGCGATACGCGGTGGGATGAAGTTTCTACGAAAATAGAATTTCGCTTAGTATTCAAGGTGAATATTCGGCGCGCGCGCGCGCGTGAAATCGCGCATGGAAGACACGGTTTTGAATGGCGACACAGACGGGGAAGCGGCTCGAAGCGGGAGACAGAGATAGAGAGGAAAAAAATGACGAAGGCGAAAAAGAAAAAGAACATCGTCGTTGTGATCCTGGAGCCGGAGAGCCGGAGCGATCTTCGAGTACATAAATAAATCCGCCGAGCATATTGAGCGGTCATATTTCATGGCGGGCAAAAAATGCGAACGTCCCTCGGAAATCCGATGTCTCAATCCGTCTCTGGGATCTCGTCGATATTCCGAGCGGTCAATTAAGGCATGCCTCCCAGATGTCCCCTGATGTCTCCCCGGTCCTTGCGCACACGCACACGGACGCTCGACGGACGTCGATAAGTCGTACAAGCCGGGGAAACGGTATTACGCGCCGCGCGCGGTATCTCGCTTCGTGTGTCCCGCACGCCGCGCCGCGTCGCGGCCGCGGCCGCGACGGCCGATGCTCTCTCGTGCTTACGCCCCGATAATCTCTCTTCCTGCTCGGCGCGCGGCCGTCTCGTTACTTACTGCTTATTTACCCGCTGGACACACTGAAAGATACAATCTGCCGAAGCGTCCGTCGAATGTGGGAAGAGGGAGAGGCAGAGAAAGGGGGGAGGGAGAGAGAGAGAGAGAGAGAGAGAGAGAGAGAGAGAGAGAGCCGGGCGCAAAAGAAACGCCGGGGAAAGCGAGATGCCTCCCAGCCACCCAAGAAGAAACGTCGTAATAATTAATATCGACGATCGCGAGCGAGACGATACTCGATGCCGGTCGAGAGCGGTATCGGGCGGCCTGATCGAAGGGCGGACGAGAATTCCCCGAGATTCGAGGATTAGATCGGTACGCAGGTGTGAGCGAAGTAGGACGCCGGTACTCTCGGCGCGACGGCCGCGGGCTATAATGAATAAAATCTCTCGCTGCACGTCGATTATTCTCGAGGCTGAAGGTATAAATGAAGGACTCGAGGCGACGAGGGGGGCGCACGAGCGCGCGAGAGCCTCGTCACTCTCTTTATCTGTTCCTTTGTAGGTTGATTATGGAGGTGCCGATTGAGCATCGCCCCGTGCGAGTATTAAGCGCGATGACTTCGAGACACGCGAAGAATAATGATCATTCCTCTCTCGTTATTTCTTTAATTCATTCACCATGTACACACGTAATGAGCAAAATCGCTGATCCCGAGAGTCACGTGCGAGAGCGAATACGTCTTCGCGCGATCACCTTCGCCCCTTTTCTGTTCCCGTCCCGTCTCACGGTTGGGAATCTTTAACCTTTCGGATTAAAAAAAAACGATATATAATAATCACGAGAAGTTCGGGTGTGAGTTACACGGAATAATTATCGAGGTCAGACCTCGAGATCGATGAGCGTCGAATTAATGAACGTCGTACGAGGTGGCGTCGGTGCGATCAAAGTCGAGGTGCGTTTTCGGAAGAAGCGTTTCGAAATCGGGCTGTCTCGATTCTTCGGAACGGATTTTTCGGCTTTTTCACGCTCGCGAGCGTCGTCCATTCTTTTCACCTCCCCGTGAGTAATATATATGCCTCCGGCATCTTACGTGCCGGATTATCAGGCTTGCACTCTTGCCTCTTAATAAAAACGCTTTATCCCGAAATGCGATATATACCTTAAGAGCCGAGAACGATAAAGACGGTCGATTAATTTACCGCGGCTCCGTAATCCCTCCGAGGTAAGTCCTCCTCTCTCTTCGAATCTCGTCATCACCCTCGCGCGCGCTCTCTCACTCTCACTTTCTCTCTCTCTCTCTCTCTCTCTCTCTCTCTCTCTCTCTCTCTCTCTCTCTCTCTCTCTCTCTGCTTCTCGGGTTATTGTTCATCCCTTTCCTTTCCATTCTGTCGCTGTCCTTCGCTGCAACCGAGCAGCGCACAAAATAGAAAGCAAAAAGCGCAACACGGCGAGCTTTCTTCTGCCTAATGGGCAGGAAGAAATCAAACCGGAGCTTATCATTTTAATGGAAACCTTTACGGAGACCACTTTAGGCGCTATCTTCTCGTGTCCGCGACGAATTCTGGGTGGCTGTTCGCACGCCGGACAAGCTGCGCTGCTCTTCGGCTGCATAATGCGCAGCTCCTATACGCTCCGATTATTGCATCAATGGAAAGATATTCTGGCAATTTCCCCCTCCCCCGATCGCGCCTACCTGTCGTGAGACAGTGTGCTACTCGTAACGGAGCCTTAATGATAACGACAGTATGTAGTCCCGTGATTTTCAATGACGAGTTCATTCGAACTTTCGCCCGAATTATTAACCAACCGCTGCGACACTCACAAAGACGATCGCCGACGATCATTAGCCTGCAATTCTCCTCGCAATCGCAATTCCATTCCGTCTTCTCAATTCATAATTGACACACTCGATCGCACAGGTGATCGCACAGGCGAAAGCACAGGAAGAAATCACGCGAGTGGAGACTCGCGGCTTCCATTCCGCAAAATGTATATATGTGTGTGGCCGCCGCCGCTCGCGCCATATAGCGCCGGTAATCGTCGAGCGCAATATCTGCGACGACGACTAGCTCGCGTAGCGGTCATCAGCACCGACATAAACACCGCGTCTTATGTGGGTCAAGCTCGTCGTGGGCCACGCGTACTCGGGCGCTCCCGATCACGGGAGTACTACCCGCGCGCGGATGCACACAGCGACATCGCGGAGCCCACAGACTAGAGAGACGGAAGGTAAGAGATGAGATTTTAAGCGGCGCGTGCTTGCTCCTCCTCTTACCCTCCGCCTCCACCGCCTCCATCCTCTTCCTTTCTCCTCTTTAGATAGGAGGAACGGTACTTTCCAGATACGATTCGAGTAAAAGGGATTCCGGCCGAGCGAGCGAGCGAGCGAGCGAGCGACGCCCACGCGCTGCGCCGGCAAACCGCTTCGCTTTCTACTTTTCCAGACGGGCACCGTCCGGATGATCTACGAGCGAGGGTTCTCCGCTAGAAAGAGCAGGCCAAGCAGGCGTGCTCCGTTAAAAGAGCTCACTCGAAGAGCAACGATACGCGCGCGCGCGCGCCGATAAATTACGCTACCCCGCCGCATCGCCGCGTCGACGTCGTCGTCGTCGTCGTCGTCGTCGTCGTCGTCCACCGATGCTCGCAAGCTCCTCTTTCATCGCGGCACACGCTCGCGTACGGGCGAGGCCGCTCCGTACGGGAACGCTCCGGATGTTACGAACGGAGCACACAAATAATGGCGAATAAATAATTGCTCACGTGTGTCGTCGTCGCCTTTACGTCGAGAGTGCGGTAGTTATCTAATCGTGATTCCGACGCAACGTAGAGTCAAGGAGAGTCATTTCAAGCGGCGCGGCACAATTGCGTTTCGTTAATATTCTTCAACGACAAAATCGACAGTTATTATAGCCTCGTTGAAAAATGACGATATTGTGTTTTCATGAAAATACAGCAGTCGCTTGTTTTACGGTATTTTATGGTATATTTAATGACCACGCGATGCTTGTTTCTTTTTTTTTTTGTTTTCGTGAGACGCCGTCCGCGCTTCTTCCGATTCTTTCTCTCTCTCTCTCTCTCTCTCTCTCTCTCTCTCTCTCTTGTTCTCTCTGTTGCGTGAGAAGAATCACAATCGAACAATCCACACGTTCGATACCGCGAGCAAATCGCGAAGGCGACCAAGACTCGTGCAACGGCACTTCCGGACGGAAGTGTCGCGGTGAGACTCACTTTTCCCTTTGACGAACTCGGAATTGAGATCCGCTGACACATCGTAGCTACTGGCGACGATCAGTAGGAGGAATGTCACGCCGAGGAGGTTGTAGGTCGACAGCGCTTGTAGCCCGCGTCGGTGGTTGAACATGATGAGCTTTCATGCCCTTCACGAACCCGTAGGCCTTGTCAAGGTGACCTGAGCGAGGACTCCCTCTTCTGCTTCGTGGGCCCGTCGACTGTCACGAACGAGGAGAGGACCGCAGGAGCTTCGTAGACCCGTTTCCGCCGCTGCCATAGCTCTCCCTTCTTCACCGTGTCGCATGTCGCATGTCCGCCGATCAAGTTGTCACGACTGCCTGAAACGAGAAAAGTTGGCGATGAAGTCGGCGAGAAAGCCACACGGCCGGCGAGCGCGACTGTCGAAAGTCGCTCCGACTTCGCGCCCCGTTCTCGATTGCCTCTTACGCTATCCGAGTTTCGCCGGGATAGGAGAAATTGTACACCTCGCAGGAGCATAAAGACTCTCCTCCGCTCGAGAGCTCGAGGCATTTCGACGAGCGCGTTCGGAGGATTGGACGCACGGTGAAAATGCGATTGCTTTTCCCGGGCGCGAAATAAGGCGCGAAGGCCAATCAGCGTAAATCATCCCCCGCCGCCGCTGAGATCTCCCTCTTATTTCCATTAGCGCTCTCGGAGAGATATGTTTCGCGAGTTACGCGTGTAAATCAATAACTATCAGCCACTAGGATGAGTTACGCCGATTGGCATGCCTCCCGCTCTCGCGCACGTGTTCCTAAACAACCCCGGCCAACGATGTTTATTATACACGTTTGAATTATGCTACGCATGCATCCCCGATCGTATCACACACACACACACATGCACCAGGCGTTTGTGCAGTCACACTTTATTTAACGAATAGCGCGACAGTATCGTAAATACGCTCGTGTGTCTCGGGCAAACTGTTAACGTTCAGTCAATTTCCCTTAAGTGTGATTCGAGTTGGCGTGATAAATCCAGCCGGCAGTTTCGTCTTCGTGGGATAAATCTGTCGACGCTCGTGATCGTATAAATTATTGCTCCTGGAAAAATTGTTCGTGTGCTCGCGCGATTCATTGGAAGCGCGTCTCGCAGGCGACCAATGAGGGTGAAAGGATCGCGGCGCTCGTTGCGACAACTGAACGCTCGCGTTTTTATTATCGCGCGACCCGGCTCCCTGATTTAATTTGTATCAGCGGGACCTCACATTCGGCCTCGGCCCCTTCATTTCACCCGGAGAAAAAGCGCTTGTAACCACGAAAAAAACATTCACTCTCGCCTTTCAGGCCGGCGTTTGTTGTTGCGTCATCGCCTCGTTCGAGGGTTACCTCCGAGTGACTACGAGGCTCTGGCCGAACTGCCCGAGGAAGAATAAGAAGAAACAAAGAGGAGGAAAACGAAGGGATGAAGGCGGAGGAAGAAGGGGCGAAAATCGAAAAAGAACGGAAGACAATGCAGCTAACAGCAGGTGTCTGCTTGCTTGTTCGTTCCTCATCCTTCCTCCTCCTCCTCCTCCTCCTCCTCCTCCTCCTCCTCCTCTTCCTCTCTTCGTGTCTCTTCCTCCGTCTCTATCTTCTCCGTCGTCGATCTCATCCCGAAGGGAGACCATCCCGACACTCACTCGATTCCCTCTTTGTTCTTTCGCACTCCCCGCGGAGCGGCGAACACGAGTTACCTTATTCGGACGTGACAAGCGAGGATCAACTTAAACAAATGACATCGACCGAGTCGCGCGCGCGCGCGCGAGCGGCGGCGGTCTGATTGCGGGTGTCTCGTTAAGGTTGTACCTTCGGATCGTCCCTATTAATTACGATCAGTAGCCCGCGACGAGCCATCGGCGACGCGACACCCGATCGTGTGGCTCGTGATTGTCCCGCTTGCTCCCCCTTGCCCTTTCCGACACGATTTTCCTCCGGTCGCCGCGGTACCACGCTGTCTGCCGACGAGAAAGACGTGGGAGAGACGTCCCGAGGGGAAGACCTCGGGGTGCAGCTCGAGTAACGGCCGATCGTAACGCATCGCGTGTACAAAGCTGCGTATTTCCGCAAAAGCGAGTTCAGCTCGCACGACGAGCGAGAGCCTGATTGTCTTACAATCGAATCATTGATTCCAGGGGAAATTAGCGATCGCTCTTCTTCTACGGCGGATACGGGTGCAAAATATGTGTGTGTGTATGTGTGTGTGCGTGCGTGCGTATGCACACGCGGTGCGAAACGGTGCGATAATCGACCTTGTCTTTATCCGCGACGTCCGCGGCACGACGAGATTAGCACTTCGACATTTCGTGAGAAACTCTTGACTTTTTCATCAATTTCCAGACGCGAAATATAATATCACGTCCATCTTCCTGACTGATATGCTAAGCAGCTGTGACAGCAGAACTGTGAGGTTCAAGCATAGAAATTGTATTAAAATAAATGTCGGGTTAATATACTGATGCGTTGTAACAGTAACTCTCGCGATTAATCGCGATTAAGAATCGGCCGTTTACGCGACGTTTAGCGGACTTTATGTAGTTAATGGATATCTCTGCCCCCCTCCCCCCCCCTCCCCTCGCTCCGCGCTTTCCAGAACGTCTCTCCTCGGTTTTGTATAGGATAACGAGCGTGTTCCTGATAGGTTACATCTGCAAATCGCCGATACAAGATTTGCATAGCGCTGGCGACTTCGTCAGAAATGCGAAGACGCGGCACGAATTACGAGCCTGCGAACCGGTTTCCAGGCATACCGTTCGAATCGCGGAATTAACCCAGAGTCAAAAAGACCGAGGCGCCGTCGACGCTGCGCTTAATTGCACGGACGGACGGATAGCTCTCGGAAGGCTGTCGTGCAAATTTTTGTCGTCCGCAGGACGATCCGCAGGACTTTAATCCTCTCTTTATGACTGTCTATTTAATTGCGCGACCACGCGATGTGAAAGAAAAAAAAAAAGAAAAAGACACAAGCACAGAGTACGCTGATACGCTCTATAAGCATATTTCGAGCTTGATCCTGTGTTGTTCGCGTCCCCAAGACAATCTTGCGAAATCGTGCGAGGAGATGAATCTCAACGCTCTTGTAAAAAAAAAAAAAAAAAAACAGCCAACATCTTTACGAGCGACGTAGTAAGAAGCAACTTACCGTTTTCGTGCCGCGCAGCCGAGAAAGACACGCGATATCTCTTTCTGCGCCCGCGACCTCAGTGCGGCGGCGCGGGCGGCGCCTCGGCGTTGGAATCCACGCGCCGCAATTAAGGAAAGCCGCGAAATCTAATAATTTACGCTCGCGATAACAGACAAAAGCGGCATCGGCTCTGGTTACGTCCAGCCGAGCGTCCGGTTGTAACGCTATAACGTCATAAACAATGTCTACGTAGCCGTCCATCAGCGCGAACTAGGTATCACCTTTGTCAGACGCCGGACACGGACTCGCTTCGTTTCTAATTGCAGGAGCTCGCTCGGTCTCCGATTGAGCGAAACGTACCCGACGTTTTTCAAGCTTTTCACCTCGATTCAGCGCGCGTCGCTCGTGCCCATAAATCCAACGCGATAAAATTATGCGAATGCATTGCGACACTCGGTCGGACGCGACCACAAACGGTGATAGACAGCTCGAGATTTGAGAGAAATGCTTGGAGTCCTTGCCGTCCCGAGTCTCGACTCGGGTCCGAGACTAGGGCTGTTACTCGGCATTCGAAGATTGAGTGATTCGAAGCTTCGAATACCGAAGTTTCGTGCAAAAGTATTCAAAGTTTGAAAGAATCGCAGATTCGAAGCTTCGTCGAATACCGAAGCTCCTCCAAAAAAAATTTAGTCCGGGCGCTGGTGACATCTGAGTATAAAGTTTTAGGTTCGATATCTTCGATGTTTTCTTACATTTTTTGATGCGCTAAAACGAAATTTCTTGGTTACGAAGTCGAAAAACGGTGAGTTTTTTGTTGTCATTAACAATTTTATGCAAAAGATCGCTATTTTATCATTTTGTTTTTCATCGTGAAACGTAAATTTAAAGTAAAAGTAAACTCGTAATTCAATTTTATGACGAAAAATATGTAGGAATCATATATAACATATATAGTTTGCTATATTATAATCTTATAAATAAGAAGAATATTTATTAAGACGTTGAATCTGATGACAGTTCGCCTAAAGTGTCTTGCATCTTTACGGTTTTCTCCTGGTGAATTGCGTTTGGTTACTTATGAATTTTTTTTGCAACTTTCTTACTTTTATTACACATTTATTAAAAAATTATTATCTGTCATACATATTTATTTATAAAATTATATCTAATATAGTTGAAAATCGGATGAGCTAGCTTTTAGTCGATTGTCCCTTCGTTTCTTCGAATCCTTCGAAGCTTCCATCATTCCTCTGACGACTTCGAAGTTTCGAATGTTCGAATATTCGAAGGTGTTGAAAAGTAACAGCCCTATCCGAGACTCCCGGAAGGAAAATTCGGGTTCAGAGAAAAGTAGCTCTTCTCACGAGCGCAGTACATTTATCAATGTTTGCGCGCCAAAAGGATCGGTGCTCGCCCTTCTCGACCTTCCCGCACGATGACTAATCGCCGGTCGTCCGAGGCGTGTCCGCTCCGCGGGCCTCGTTAACTTCTCGCGAGTTGTGCGCGCGTAATCTACCCCCGTCTCGTAGCCGATCCGATAAGCAATAAACGTCGGAGGCGCCCTGCGAATTCGACGTCAGCCTCGGCGAAACGCCGCGCCGCGCCGCGCCGCGCCGTCCGTGTAGCCGCTCTCGAGGTTTGTTATTCGCAAACTGCCGTATGAGTCGATCGCATCGGCCTTTTATCAACGTCCGAAGGGGGAGATTAAGAGGCGTGGTTCTCCGTGTGGTGAAACTCAACGTGCGAGAGCCGTGTGAGAATCGCGGGTACGAAAAGAGCGTGAGGGGAGGACAGGAACCGGAAGAGATTCTTCCCGCGGGGATCCGCGGGTTAGATCCAAAACCGAGCCGATATTTCATACGATAAGCGCGATCATACGATAAGGCGCGATAAAAAAAAGAGGCAATATGATGGAAGAAAGTCCGAAAAGCGCGAGGAATCATTGGCTGCGTTTAACGGCACGAAACGTGACTAATTTCACTGACAAAGTCAGTGAGCTCAGAGAGCGGAGCGGACGATCTTGCCTCGCAAGAGTCGGGCTCGATCTTGGCTCGCAAGAAGTCTGGAATTTCTTCTCGCGGAACCGGCGAGAGGATCATCCTTCGAGGAGCAGCGACGGAAGACGGAACGCCGAATGCAGAGCGTCGTGGACGTCGAGGAGTGTCCGGGGGACGATAAAACGAGAAGGATAAAACTCGGCAGCACCGCCGTGCGGCGACGTCGATCGTATATATCGTCCCCGAGGACCTACGTTCCTTCGTCCTTCGTCTTTCCGCCCTCTCTCGGGTCCCCGCCGGGACTCGGGCACAAAAGCGGCGTCCTTTGAGGGAGGGTCCGAAACAAAAAGAGAGAAAAAAAGGAAGAGTCGGCGAACACGGCGTGCAACCGTGTTAACTGCGCTCCTTATGCATTCATATCCTTGTTTCGCGACAACCTGCTGATTGTTTCCACAAAACGCGACAACCCCCTTGTCGCCGCGTGTCCCGGGCCGGTTTTTCGGCGGCCGCGCGAGGGAGACTTTTAGCCGCAAGGCGCTGCCGCGCCGGTGCGGACGCGAGTCCGCCGCCGGCAAAAAGGATCAATTTGTATGCGGGTGAACGCTCCTCCCTCCTCCGGCCGTTTCTGTCGCCCGTTCCTAACAGCGCCGGCCGTGTAACGTCTCCGCCACGACAATGGTGACGGCGAGATATAAGGGCGTGCGAGAAACGCGTATGTGCGCCGGAAGACAAGCAATTGAAGGGGCTAGGGCAACAATGTGCCGTGAACACGAAAGAGAAGAGCCGTGAGAGAGAGAGAGAGAGAGAGAGAGAGAGAGAGAGAGAGAGAGAGAGAGAGAGAGAGAGAGAGAGAGAGAGAGAGAGAGAGAGAGAGAGAGAGAGAGAGAGAGAGAGAGAGAGAGAGAGAGAGAGAGAGAGAGAGAGAGAGAGAGAGAGAAGAGAGAGAGAGAGAGAGAGAGAGAGAGAGAGAGAGAGAGAGAGAGAGAGAGAGAGAGAGAGAGAGAGAGAGAGAGAGAGAGAGAGAGAGAGAGAGAGAGAGAGAGAGAGAGAGAGAGAGAGAGAGAGAGAGAGAGAGAGAGAGAGAGAGAGAGAGAGAGAGAGAGAGAGAGAGAGAGAGAGAGAGAGAGAGAGAGAGAGAGAGAGAGAGAGAGAGAGAGAAGAGAGAGAGAGAGAGAGAGAGAGAGAGAGAGAGAGAGAGAGAGAGAGAGAGAGAGAGAGAGAGAGAGAGAGAGAGAGAGAGAGAGAGAGAGAGAGAGAGAGAGAGAGAGAGAGAGAGAGAGAGAGAGAGAGAGAGAGAGAGAGAGAGAGAGAGAGAGAGAGAGAGAGAGAGAGAGAGAGAGAGAGAGAGAGAGAGAGAGAGAGAGAGAGAGAGAGAGAGAGAGAGAGAGAGAGAGAGAGAGAGAGAGAATGAGAGAGAGAGAGAGAGAGAGAGAGAGAGAGAGAGAGAGAGAGAGAGAGAGAGAGAGAGAGAGAGAGAGAGAGAGAGAGAGAGAGAGAGAGAGAGAGAGAGAGAGAGAGAGAGAGAGAGAGAGAGAGAGAGAGAGAGAGAGAAGAGAGAGAGAGAGAGAGAGAGAGAGAGAAGAAGAGAGAGAGAGAGAGAGAGAGAGAGAGAGAGAGAGAGAGAGAGAGAGAGAGAGAGAGAGAGAGAGAGAGAGAGAGAGAGAGAGAGAGAGAGAGAGAGAGAGAGAGAGAGAGAGAGAGAGAGAGCGGGAGAGATGCATTTGTTCGCGGTTCCCGCTGATGTGATGGTTTTATTCAACAACGCCCGCGTCTCTGTAACGACGAGAGACTCAAGTGGGCGCAAAAACGGAGAACTGGAAGTCATTATTACGGAAGAATGATGTACGAGCTGCTCCAGCACGAAAGTCCGCTCCGAGCGCGCTCCAGTGTCGACCGACGCGCATATAATATCTATTAATATTTCGATTACGCATACGTTGATACGTCGTGGAGTCTCTTGACGTCCTGCGATGTTAACGAAGCCGAGTTGACGCACCCGAGAGAGAGAGAGAGAGAGAGAGAGAGAGAGGAAGAGAGAGAGAGAGAGAGGGAGAGAGAGAGAAAGGGGGAGATGGAAGTCTGGGAGATCTATAATAATAAACTGTTCGTTAGGCCAATATCACCGGCGAGGAAGTGCTGACAGCGCGACATGATTTACCGCCGTTTATCCGCGTATACGATACCCGCCCCCTCTCCTCTTCCCCACGCCCCCCGGGTTCTATCGTGAGGGCATTTTATCACCGGCAATAATCTGAGCAAAAGTGAAACTCGCTCCGAGTCCGAGCCGGCGCTCGGAGCGTCCAGGGAAGGCGAATCGCGCGCTGCGGAACTCCGAAATGGAAGGTACAAGTTCGCTGTCTCTCGCGTGTCCCTCGAACGCGTGCGTGACGTGACGTCCTTCCGCGCTTTGGCCTTCCCCAGGATGAGAGCCGGTGAATTTCCGCTGCCGCGATATGCGAAGATATGCGAGTACAGCCGATTAAGAGGCGCGCGCGAAGAGAACACGAGCTCCGTTTTCTCAGCGTCGGAGGAGGGGGACGTGTCGGTTGTCTGAATCTCGTTACGACGAGATGTCCCTCTCTGAGGGGCTGGCCGATGGGGCCAGCGGACGAAAGTGCGTGTCCCTCGTCTCCGGCTCTCGGCGGGCGCACGCGACTCTCTCCCTCCCCCCGAGCGCGCTTCCCTTTTACATCCGCTGCTGCGACAGACAGGGAGATTTGATTTAGAAGTCCGGCCGCACAATCGTCGCCGGCGCTTCGCCGAGCGACAAAAACTGCCGCTGCCTAACCAGCTAAACGAACCGCCGATCCCGAGTGAGTCGCGTCGGCTCACTTTCCCACCGGGCCGTATATGGCCCAGCGTGTTTTATCTCTTATGCAGCCCTCGCAGCAACGGGTTGCATGATCGGCCGGCGTTGTTGCGAGGCCGATTACTCGGCCTCGAAATTGCCACGCTATTCGAGGAACGTTCTCCGCGGGCAGAAAGGGAAGCCGCAGAGTATCTCCGATCTCGAGGCTGCTGCTGTGGTACTCTGCGCCGGCCTCTGAATTCGCAACCGCACTCATCCTCCCGCCGCGAGCGAGGGCGAATAACGCGGAAGGCGAGGCAAGAACGATCGAGCAAAAACGGAGTACGGACTACGAAGCGAGTAGTCGCGGAACGAGAGAGAGAGAGAGAGAGAGAGAGAGAGAGGGGGGGAGAGAGAGAGAGAGAGGGCGAGCCGGAAAAACGCGGCGCGGAAAGGGAGATCTTCCCGAGTGCAAAGGGGAGAAATGGTAGCAGCTCGTTAGACACCTCTCCGGCTTCCCGCTAGGCCAACACGCGCGCATCACGTCTGTGTGCGGTTCGCTTTAATAACGTTTCGTGACTTCGTGATGGGTTTCTCGACTGGACTCGGGGAGATATCGTGGCCGGGGCGCGAGAAGAGGAGCGAGACACGGCGGGAGGAGGGGAGGGGGAGGGCAGGTGGGAGGCGAGACCGAGAGCGGACGGAATCGCCGAGATCGCCGCTCACGAGGATTCCACACCAAAGTTTCAGAGCCGTGGATCACTCCCGCCGGCTCGACCTCCGCGCGCTTCGTGCGGTTCCGCATCGTGACTCGCCCCGATCAAAGTTCGAGCTCGTGAAGTCGAGCTCGCTTCCCCGGACGCGCACGTATCTGCCGGCCGAGGAGGACAGGTACACCGAGTGGTTCTGCCTGGGGATTGAGGGGGAGGGAGAAAGAGATTGAGAATCGATCGCGGTTGCCTCTACCTGCGCAGGTGAGATTACACCGCCGAGCTAATCAATGCTTCCTCCAGCAGTCGGCTGCGTTTCGCCTCGGTCGATCCCCGGCGGATCGCGGAAATTGACGGTTCCGTCGGGGAATCGAGCGAGGAAGCGCGCGGCGGCCGAAGGAGACCGTCGCGCGCGGGACGCACGGAGAGCGGACGAAGAAGGGCCGCGAATGGACAAGGCGAATGGTAGTCGAAGATAAACCGTCGAAGCAGCGTGCAAGAGGAGATCGCGAAGATAAACGTGTCCGCCGTGGCATTGTGCCGTCCCGAGGGCCGCGCCGGATTCTTATCCTCGGGATCTATCCTCGTGCGGAACGACGCCGCTTTGAGAGCCGGTGCGATTTTTCCCTAGGTGAAGGCGTCGGTAATGGGCTCCCTCGGAGATGTGCCTCGCATCGGGAATTTCGAGCTCGCTCGAACGCGCGCGCGCGCGCGCGCGCGTGCACGAGCTTGATTATCTTTTATCGCCATCATTTTATCGCCGTGGTCGTTGAAGCGTCCTCTCGCGCGCTCAGCGAAAGCTCGGAACTTACGGAGCTGCGTAAATCGATCATAACGATCGCGAGGGTAAAACTGGGAGCGACGAGCTCTTGGATGCGGTACCGTGAAGTACGAGTCGAAGTACTCTCTGAGATCGCGCGGCTCGTTTGTCTCTTGTGACAATCCCGTGTGACGAAATAGTTCGGCTCCGCGTGGAGTAAATGATCCCGTGACAAATCGCTCAGCCAACTCGTCGTTCTCGGCGACAGCTCCAAATCGAACGAGTAGCTCCGTCGCACTCGCGCACGCACCGAATCGGTCGAATCGGCGAGAATGAATCGTCTGAAACGCATCCTCGGTGTCAGCTTCCCTCGTCACGTCCCATCGTCGCTCAGTAAGCATCGTCCAAATAATAAGACACACGTCGTCGTCGACGTTCTTTCGGCGGCGGGTTTTCTCTCGTGTCAACCTGCATTCTTCAAGCGTCGCTTTACTCAGATGTTTGACGCACGTTGCATCGCGCTTCGAAAGTTCTAACCACATTCTCTTAGAAATACACGCGATACGGCTATTAATGACGAATTATCGAGCGGCTTCTCCGAACGATTCGTTTCGTCCGTAGCGAAGAGAGGTCACGGTGTCACCGGTGCGCCGAATCATCCGGCGCGATATCGTCAGCAAGGCAGCAAGACGATCTGTCACAAGCAGCGCGGTAAAGCCAAGTCCAGCGTGGTGTCGTCGAAGAGACCGTCGTTGGAAAGCGTAGCGAGAGGGACGCGCCGCCGTTACTCCAGCCAGCAGAACGTCCAATTTAATGGCGACGGAGTCGCTGGCGAGCGACGCGTCCTCCAGACGATGACGAACGACGCGAGTAGCGCGAGTCGCAACAGCACTTTCATCGCGTCCGTCGAGAAGCAGCCGGCCCGATCGTACGCGGAGATGATAGCCGATTACAGCGAAGCTATCCGCAGGGCATCCCTCGTGGCCGCACGGAACAACGACAATTCTCCTCTCGGCAATGCGCTTCGCGAGAGCCCGTTCAGCACTTTGAGGCGTTCGCCGCCTTTGAGCAAGAACATGATAAACATCACCGAACGGAGCGGAGCAGGAGGGAGATCGTCGAGGAAGATCCGGGAGATCGACTCGGTGTTTTCCGATCCGTTCGATCGATCCTTCCGACAGGCGAGCGAGCGTCAGCATCACACAACAGCTACGAAGGAGAAGAGGAGGAAGAACCGCGTCTGGTTCGCCAGGACCGACTCGAGGAGCCAAGAGAGACCTCGCGTGAAGCTGATCGCCGATTGCAGCAGATCCGCGCGCAACGAGGATTCCGTAGCGGCGACGAACGGTGGCACCTTGGCGTCGAGGCTGAACGTCTTGGCCAAGAGTTCTCCCGAGACCTTCGCCGTTCCGACGAGGAACGCCAGCAGCGCGAACAACTCGCAGGGGATGCCGCGAAAGAAGGCCAAGCTCGCTGTCACCGCGACACCGAGAGACTCTCGGTCCGCTAGGCAGAGTTCCACGCAGGTGTCGACGAGCGCGTCGTCGAAGCAACAACCGCAGGTCGAGCTGCACATGGTGCCGTCCGCGAAGGAGTCCGTCGTGTCCATCAACGTGGACTCGGTCTCGGCGAGGCTGTCGGACGCCTTGAAGCTCGCCTCCGAGGAGCTGTCCGTCGTCGTGCGCTCCAACAAGCAGAGCAACCCCGGGGCAGCTCGTCCGCAGCTCAGCGAGACTCAGCGGAGCACGGCGAGCGCTCGGCAGCGCGGCAGCGCTGCCGCGCTGCGACGCGGCGATTTCGGCCCGATGCACATCTCGATTAGCGAGGACTCCGCGCCGATCAAACAGATTGAGTTTTCAATCAACGGCAAACCGGTTTCGGAGCTCAAGAGCATCGTCGCGCGCACCGAGAGGCTAGACGTGCTGACTTCGTCGGACAAAATCGAGATCAGGGTACCGTTCGCCAAGGACGACGCGCGGAGCGCGCCGCCGAGCGGTCTGCGCAGGGGAAGCGACTCCAGCGCGGGGCAGATACTGAACGTGCAGATATCCGCCAATTTCCAGAGCGAACCGGCCAAGGGGGGCGGCGATCGAGCGCAGAATGCGATCGGCGCGACGCCGACGCCGTCGCCGTCGCCGTCGCCGTCGCCGTCGCTGCAAACTCCCGCGACTCGGTCTCTGCGCGCGGAACCTGCCGCGGCAGCTTCCTCCGCGCTCTTCGGCGGCTGCGACGACGACGACGACGACGCGACGCGACAGCGAGCGAAAACTCCCGGTATCGCTCGATTCGCCGACACCGGTGATACCGGCAAGAGGAAGATCAACGAGTGCGAGATCGCGGATGGCGGCCGGAGAGTCCGACGAGAGGCGACGGGGAAACCGTCGTCGACTGACGAGATCGGGAGAGCGGACGACGCGGCGGCAGCTGGGAGAAGGATGACGAATTGTCGACGGCCGGAGGCGAACACGCGCGACAAGGAGCAGCGGCCTGCCGAGACTCGCGTCCCCTCGAATATGATTCCCTGGTGGTCGTCCTCGGACAGTTTCAACAAGATACGGAAGGAGGACGATCGCAAAGCAGCGCGGTCGGACTGGCGCGAAGACAAGTCGCCAAACGCCGCACGCCGGTCGTCGAGCGACGCCGACGATACGCCGACGATTTCTCAGTGGAGTCCTTTGGAGCACCGCGGAGAACTCGGCTCGACTATACACTACCCGTCGTTGTTTAAGCTGAAACCGAAGCGGGAACATCCGGATAGCAGCTCGAAGGTGGCGAGAAACGATTTGGAGGTTAAAAATGCGCAGAGGTCGGTCGCGTCTGGGAAGACGGACGTACAGAGCGAGCAAGACGCGAGCGGAGAAGTGACGACAACTGTCGACTGTCCGCTGAAAGAGACGAACTCAGTCGGCGATGCGTCGTTCGGCGCGAAAACACAAGTGCACGATATTCCGGGTGTTGTTAGAAAAGTGCCGATAGACAAGAGGAAGGACGGTGGTCTAAAGGTGTCCTCGAGGGAAGCAACGATGAGTATTGGGGGGTTGAGTATCGGGGGGGGTAAGGAGATTCGAAATGCATCCGCGAGCAAGAAGACACGGAGCTTGAAGACACCGGAGAAGCCCGTAATCAAAGTGGCGGAGCAGACGACGAACGAAGCAGCGCCAGTAAAGCGATTAGAATCGGATAAGACGGAGAAATCAGACGCGCAGAGGATTATCTTGAAGGAGAAAGATGATCCGGCCGTGAACAACTTGATGACATCCGCGGACGTTAAAGTGGGGGATGAAGATCACGTTGAGAACACGAAAGAAGGATTCCAGCGAGATAGACCGAGGAGATCCTCAGGTATCATCAGCGCTGCGAGAACGACGGAGATTCGCAAGTCGGAAAGATTCAGCAGACTCAGGTCGGCCGAGTCGAGCGATCCTCGGCGACCTTCCAAGGAGCTCGCGAGCGGAAATATGATACAGCGCGAGAAAGATACAGCGCCGATGATAATCGCTAATACAACTGAACCCTCTTCGCAAACGAGGCCGAGTCCGAGTTCGGAAGCGATAGATCATGTCCCATCGGGTGACACGAGAGACAAAGATCCCGGCGTGACGGCGTTTACGCGTCACGTCGCTGTTGACAAGTTGGCCGGAACAAGCGACGTAGGAGACGCTTCGTCGTCGTCGAAGACTCGCCAAGAAAGTCGGTCGTGCAAGCCAAAGTCGGGCCGGGACGAAAGAAATGCCGCGAGATCGAGCGATCCTGCGAAGAAGCGAGACGCCGTCAAGTCAGCTGATGCGGAGATGATGCGCATGAGAGCTGAGGTGAAATTCAGCGAGTCGTACGCGAACTTTAGTAGGAATCAGCGAAACGTCATCGGAAGCGTCGCACCTTGGGCTCGCGTGGACAGGCCGGAGAAGAGCGTGCTGTACTCCGCGTGGTTGCAACGATTTAAGAACGACCTTGACAATCACGAGAATTTCTTCTAATTCGAATCGTAAACGTTCACACGTCGTGGTGGAAATTGTCGAAATACGTCGCGCTTGAGGTGATTTGTTCAAACACGTTACGCTCGATTATATCTGCAGCTGCCGAAGCAACCGTAACGAGCAACATTCCCCGTCGAATCGTCTGGTGCCAATAAAGCTAGTCTCGTGAAGGAGGCCAACGAGCGCAGTGCATTACGTTATCTAATTACGCCATTGGATCTTTTTCATCTAGCGACCGGAACGAGCGGTCGATCGCGAGACTTCGATACCGCTTACGCAAGCAAGCAAGCAAGCAAGCAAGCAAGCAACGGCGATCGCTTCTCGCGTTGCGATGGCTCCGCGCGTCTCGTCGGCGGGCCCCGAGAAAGCGCCGGATTGGGTAATTAAAATTCTCATTAAAGCCGCCGGCGGCATCTTGAAACGCGCCGCGGACAATAGGCCTGAAACGAGGCCGCGGGCCGCAAGGGTAGGACCGCGGCCGAGGGGACAGGTGGTGAAAGCACGAATGGAGCCAACCGGCCATAAAGGAGGAGGGAACCTGCGTCAAACTCTCGTTTACAATCGAGACACTTCGACTCTGCCTGCCGAGGCCGCTCTCGCCGCGCTTGTGTCGATCTTGTTACGGACGATCGTAAAACTCGCGCTTCTACGCCGCTCCGCGACGGCAGATTTCGCGAGGGCAGCGTCGTTGCTGTTTATCCGAAAAATGCGTGACGCAAGAGGAGTATATATATATATAAAGCTGCGCTCTTGCTCTGCGCTTCTCCCGCGTACACGAGGAGAAAAAAATTTAGTATCTCTCCGACAAAACTGTTTAGTTGAGGCATTTTTTAATAGCAACCAAATATCTTGTTTCGTATAACAGAATATTTAGTTGTCCCAACTAAATATATCTTTCTGCTTTGTTCTCTGGGCCAAATGATTTTGTTCTTAGACTTCGTGTATAAAAATTAGGCATTTTAGTTATTTTATCCATAAAAATCACGTAATAACGAAATATTATTTTACGTAAACTAAAATAATGCCCAATGGATACTGTTTTGTCTTTCTGCGCACTAAAATTTAGATTTTATACATTAAGAAAGAATTGTAGTATTTTTTGACAAAATTCCTACAGTTGAAGCTTTTCGGTTGCTGTAACAAAAGTATTACGTTATACGAACAAAACCGTAGTCGAAGAAAATATTTGTTTACAGGAACTGAACAGTTTTGTCGGGCATATTTTGACCAAATTACTTTGTCGTTACAACAGAATTTTGGTTCACGCAACGATACATTTCTCCTAGTGTACGCTCTCGCGGCAGAAATTGTCCTCTGAAATCGAGAAAAAAGAACGAAAAAGAAGAAGAAACGGACGCGAAGCAACGAGCGTTCACCTTCTTCGCGGCGTTTCGCCGCGATCGAACGAGTCGCGGCTATTGTGCGGAAGTTCCTTCTTAAATCGACGATCGTCTTTCCCCCATCTGCGGCGTCTCAGTGAACGCGTCGTCGAAGCGGCGATCGGTACGCACGAACTTGATCTTTCGGGTCGAGCTATTCGGTGCGGCAAGATACCCGTTATTATGCCAATTCGCGACGGCCACCAATTTGGAGGCCCCCGAGACGCGAGGACCTTCGATGGGGCCGAGGATGCGGCCCCATCATCGAAGGGTGCCGTGGTTCGTGCCACGTCCCGTGCGCGCGCGATCGACAAACCTATCATTACATACGCGTTTACCGCGAGCATAACCCCGTTCTGGCAGCTCGCCGGTCACTCGAAGCAACGCATCCCCGACAGAGTCCGGGACGGGGATTTAAGCGAGATCTTATCGACAGCTGTGCGTCGACGGAGAGAGAGAGAGAAAGAGAGAGAGGGAGAGAGAGAGAGGGCGTCTCGCGTCTGTAAAAAGATTGTAAATACCTCGACGTACGCCGCGGCGAGTGCCGGCTGGATTAGCGTTGGACGACCGATAAGCTCGACGAAAACGAATTAGTCATCATTCGGCGGCGCGATTAATCCGTCACGAATTCGCCCTCGTTCGCGCGACAATTCGTCTTCGACGAAGTAAGGGAGAAAGAGAGACGGAGGAAGAGATAATCGCTTCTACAGACAGTTCACATTACAGACACACACGCATGAGAGAGACAGCCGAACTTTTACGGCCTTGAGATAATAATGCCTAATGTCCTTCGCCGTGCGATTTTCAAGGCTACGTCGCAGTGAGCGCGCTTCCTTGCCGACGCTCCTCTCAGCCTGGATATCTTTCGCCGAGCGTCAATGACTCTCGATGAGAGTCCCGTTATATCATAGAGGCATCATATCGTCGCCGCCATAATGACCGTGATGGAAACTTTCTTCACGCCGGCGTGATCTACGATCGAACGTGCCGACTTGAAGCGCTTTGACGGTCGAAGACGGCGATCACCGGAGATTATCGACAAGACGGCGCGAGCCACACATACACACATACACCCGCGACAGGCCCCGCAATTGCTGCACGATAACGGCCGCGGTTGCGATAAAGCGCGCTCTCCAACCAACTGTAATTTATAGCGTGTCTTCGATCGAGATAAGAAAAAGCGAAAGAAAGGAGAGAACGGACGAATCCTCGCTGACGATCAGGCCGTTAATTATCGAGAGCGACGAGGAGCATCCTTCATATAGCCAGGAATGCAGACGAATGCTTCTCCTCCGCTACTCAGGGATTCATCTTGGGACCTCGGCGGTCTTTTCTGCCTGGCTACGTTTCCCTTCGCTCTCCGCTGCGCAGCAACGAAAGTTGATCTGACCCCACGAGAGTCCGGTTCAACCCTGCCTTCCCTCTCTCTCTCTCTCTCTCTCTCGCTCTCTCTTTCTCTCTCTCTCCTCCACCCTTTCCCTCTCGCGAGCCCTCCTCCGCGTTGCCCTAGCTGTTGCGCTGGGCTTCGGTTTGATTTATATCACGGTGTTGCCGGCAGCCTCTTATAAATGTGCGGGAACAGCCCCACTGCTACGTTCATCGCTCATCCTGGCGGAACGTACGCGCGATTCCCTCGGAGTCCCGCTGACTTTTCCTCAGCGTCCTTGAGCGAACGTCAGGTAAGAATCCCGAGGATTCCTCGGCGATGTTATCGAGAAAGGACCTCGGCCCGGCTGCCTCTTGCGCGCCCGTACTCAAAAATAGTGCCCGATGTATCTCTTTCCCACGAAATACGATATTTCCCAAAGTTATAGCGATCAAATGAAACGGACTCGCCTTATGGGCGCATTCATCAGGCGACAAGTGTTATTAAATACCGCGGAGAGAGCGCGCATCAGTGCGCGTATGTATCCGGGACGGCCGTGTAATCGGCGCATAGCAAAGCGTACGCGCGATCGATCACGCGCGCTCCGTCGCGAATGCCTTACTTAAACGGGGGATTACGCTTCCAGCGAGGTTTCTCTAAAGCCGAAGTCTACGGTCCCCCCCCCCCCTCTCTCTCTCTCTCTCTCTCGGCGTAATCCTCTTTTTCACCGCGCTCGCGCTCACGAGGATTAATTATTTTTCTCCGTGCGAGGACGAAGGTTCACGGTCATTTTCGTCGATTCTCCGCGAGACCTATCTGAAGTCACGCTAATCCCTCGCAAGGCTCTTGTGGAAGAAGGCAGTTTAAGTGGAAAAACGAGAGAATCAGAGAGAGGAAGACGGAGAGGAAGAGGTGAAAAAAAAAGAAAAGAGGAGCGTTAAAAATGCGGATCTCGCTCCGTGGTAACGTGCGTGGATCAATGCGTATCTTACGAGATACGATACGTAATCGAATTTAGGGTTAATCCGCTCCTGCACTCTCTCTCCCTCTCTCTCTCTCTCTCCCCCTGGTTTCACCCGTGTGCCGCCGAGAGACGATCGAGTGCTCTGCTTCTTAATCCTCCCGCGGACGAAGGTGCACGGCAGAGCGAGAGCGAGAGAGAGAGAGAGAGAGAGAGAGAGAGAGAGAGAGAGAGAGAGAGAGAGAGAGAGAGAGAGAGAGAGAGGAGGCAGAAAAAGCCGTATCCAGATAAAGTCGCGAAATCGAGCCGCCGTCGAGCGAGCTAATCCGCTTACGGTGATGTCCTCGCGGAGGAAGAAGCGAGGAACGCCGACGTGCGCGACGTCCGCGGCGAAATTGCAGCGGGTAAGGATCTTAAGTCGCGAAGTTATAGAAACATCAAGGCGCGAGCGACACGTGTCGCCTCGCCGGCGAGCGGGTTTAAGTCGTCTAATGAGGTTGAACGTTACGAACGCGGTGAATGGCACATGCTGCGTCGAGCGGGCATTATTGCCGCGCCTCGATTGGATTTCGCGAGAGAGGCACACGCGAGTCGAGCCTCGAGTTTGAGGATTTTTACGAGGCGCGATTAGCACACGATAAGCTCGGAGCGCGGCGGCTCTGGCCGAGCGAGATACGCGCGCGATTCTGCGGCAAGGTGTCGCAAATCATCCAAGCGGATTAAGCCTCGTCCCGAGAGCCGCGCTGTCGCGCGATACACATAACGCCCTTTCACGCGCATTGGGCCGACATTTCTCGAGCGTTCGATCATACTTCTCGCGTCCCAAGCCCGATCCCTTCCCGGCTCCCGGAGAAGAAGCTTTCCCCAAGTGGACAGACATTTCTTCCCCAAAAGCGCGTTAAAATCCTTCGAGCGCCTTCGCACCGAGGATTCTTCCTCCTCCCTTCCTCTCCCCCTCCTCATCCCATTCGCTGGAGGATCCGGCAGAACGCATTCGCACCCCCCCAGTGGCCGGCTTTTACGACAAGGACACGCCTGAGCGGTCCGCAACAAGCGCGCATTCACGGCGCTAATTGAGTGCGCATTGATACGTCGCTTCGCTATAAATCGATTACTTTATTGAGATCAGCCGAGGAATGCGCGGCACTCGCTTCTGGACACTGGCGACGGCGGCTTCCCGAGCGGAGGATCCCGCAGCGGAGAGACACGCGATAAATGCGCCGGCGAGATATCGCCCTTCCCTCGCGCGCGTCGATCTCGTCGATGCGTTCGGCCGCTTCGTCGCGAGGTAACGCGAGGTAATTGCTCGGCGAAGCCGGCGCGGCGCAGCGTCCTCTGTTCGCCGCGCGGCTGCGCCGCGAGCTCGGAAGCCCCGGGATATTATCGTCCAAGGAGACCCTGGCGGCGAACGGTCCCAAGCGGAGGAGCTCTCACCCGAGCCGAAGATGCGCGCTTATCAGGAGCTAATGAGAGCCCCGATCGTCCTGAAGCACGAGCGATTCTAAATCCGTCGGCCGTTAGAATTCAAGTCGCGCTCGCGCGACGGAACAGCAAGGCCCAACGTTGACTCGTAAACGGGGTTATCGTGCACGTCGCGCGATCAAGGATTCGCGGAGCGACCGGTATATATACGCTACTAAATCCTCGAATAGCGCGCGATTAATATCGCGTACGCGCAAGTCGGCCGACTCGACGGCCCGACTCGTACGCCGCGGAACGGCTCGCAGCTGATCCTTAAGAGAACGTCACCTCGAGCCTCGAATAAATGTCTATCCATCTATCTTACATTCCTCCTCCTCCTCCTCTCTCCGCGGCGGCGCGTCCCCTTTTCTTTTTCGAGAGGATGACGCAGCGTAAAGAACACAGCGACGATCGCAATCGCGCGGTTCGCTCGAGCTAATTGATGATTTCGCCTACTCGGCGGCCTGCGCCGAAAGGGCCCATACAAGGACAGCGATCGCGGGCATCCCGAATAAAGGCCGCCGGTCCGATTAACCGCGATCCAGCGCGGCCGCGCAGCCACGATCCATAGCGCGGAAGCAGCTTTCAGCAGCGCGACTTCCGCCGAAGACGAATGCGCCGAGCGAGCGAACGGAGAAAAGTTCTTATCGCGCGCCATCGTGCATCGCTCACTCGCGCTCACTCGTGCGTCTCTCCTGATTTATGCGGCTTCGTGAGCCGCCACTTTCCGGGAACTCGCGATAGCGCGAGGTAACGAATCGACTATTGTCGCGTCAGGACGCGCCGCGCCGCGTTCCGCGACGTTCTACGACGTTCGCTCTCGCGGACAGGAGAATGAGAGAGGGTCGGCTGTCGTGCGCGTTTTCGGCTGGAATCTTCCGGCCGATTGTGTGCTACCCCTTGAAAATCTACGAGCCCCTTAGGCGGTAGTTTCAACGTTACGCAGACAAGCTGGTCTCTGGAACGCGATTCTGCTAAGACAAAGCAATCTCCGAGCGCGGATTCGCCAGATCATTAAGAGGCTCCTCGCGAAACTTGCTCGCTCTCTCTCTCTCTCTCTCTCTCTCTCTCTCTCTCTCCTCAATGGAATCGCGGCTTGCTCCGACGCGAAAGGTGCCGTTCTTATCTAGGATTACCATCAGGCCCGGCCGCTCGGCTGCCGGGGTTAACAGGTGCAATAATTATGATTGGCTCTCTCGCCTTATGGCGATCGCGGCCACCGATCGATCGATCGGCCGCCACCTCTTCTTATCCCTCTTCCTCCGGCCGCTGATCGGCCGCGCTCACGCGCGTTTTTCCGCGTCGGATATAATCGGAGGGGGCCTCCATTAAAGTTCCAACCGGCGGCGCGGCGAGGCGCGGATCGTTTCGTTCGCCGAGACGTATCTGTAATGAGAATCGAAATCTTCGTCTCTCGCTTTTTCCTCTCTGTGTCTTCGTACCGCCGCCGCCGCCGCCGCCGCCGCCGCCGCCGCGCCGATCTCCTCGGCGCGGCGCGGAGGCACGTGACTTACGATCAATAGCGCGCGCGGCCTGCAGATTTATATGACTTATAATCGTCCGCCGGCATTCTCTCGATTTCTCCCTCTCTTCTCTCCCCCTCATCCCGCCCGCGTATTTACCGAGACGCGATCGCCCGTCTCCAATCCGATCTGCCATCATCTCCAAGTAATTTCAGAAGAGAGAGAGAGAGAGAGAGACAGAGACAGAGAGAGAGAGAGAGAGAGAGAGGGGGGGAGAGTATGCGTGTAGCGAGAAAATAGGAGAATGCTCGTGGAAAGTGACTCGTGCGTGCTCGCGGCGGTATCGCGGACATTGGCGCTTCATCGGTTGCTTCATTACCGCGCGCAGTCGAGGTGTTTTCAAGGTGGTTCGCTTCTCGAGATTCGCGTGAGAACACGCCGCCGCTAACGATCCCTCGGTTCACGTCGCTACCTTGATTTAATATGCCTGATTGTCATTCAATATTCGCGCGTACCGCACAGTCAGCTGAGTCACCACCGCGCCAGCGAGCGAAAGGCGACGACGCGATGTCGCAGCTACTATTCCAGATCCCGAAATAACGTTACGCGCGCGCGCGCGCGTAATCGCCGAATAAAATGCCCAAGTCCGGCCGGGCGAATCCGTGATTCCAGCGAGTCTCCTCTCACCTCGTATCTATTTCCGACTGTCGATCGGAAATTAATTAATCAACATCGCAGTCTCTAGCTTGCAGAGATACAGCTGTCTGCAAAGTGATCGGCAATCACGAGCTTATGATCGACAGTTGATTTCATTGTTCAGTTCGCCTCTTTCGTCGCAGGATCTCCGCGCAGAAGTGATCCTCGCGCAGAAGGTCACTTTCTACTCCAAGAGGAGCGGGAAGAACCGCGACGCGAGGGACGCGACGAATCTTGAACCCGATGAAATTGTCGCGAGTGGGCACTCTCGATCGGCGGTGGACGGTCGCGGGGGTGGGTGGTGGTGGGGGGGGGGTGCGGTCAACGAAATGCGATTTATTCGGGCTAGGGATTACTCCCCGCGAAGATACAGTTCGTCTGACGCGTGGAACACCCAGGAGCGGTCGCTGAAAAGGGAAAGAGGAAGAGAGAGAGAGAGAGAGAGAGGGGAGGAAAGAAGGGCAAGCAAGTGGAGAGCGAGTGACCAGGTCTGAAGGAGCGCGCGCGAGACAGTGCCTCGAGAGCTCGTTATACGGCCGATGGGGAATGCGACGTTGCGGCCTCGCGGTGGGACCACCCTGTTCGAAAGCGACACGGGGGAAGGGATCGAGGGACAATGTCTCACTTGAATTTACTATCGGCCCCGTATTCCTCGTAGCCGTTCGGCTTTCTTGCGACGACCGGCTTTCGACGTAGGTCCGCCGCGATACCTCCGGGTCGACGTAGAGATTGCGTTCGTGGACGGCCTCGAGGAGGCATCCGAGGACGAGGAGCGCTCGCGTTTTCCTCCGTCTGAGGCAGAAAAAAGAAATGAGCGTCGCGACGTCGCGGATCAAGTCGAGAAGGGACACCGGACTGGAATCAGCTGTTTTCTTGCTCTCTCTCTCTCTCTGTTTCGAAATCGTTCCAGTTTCATCGCCGTCATCGCTGACCTTTTGCTTCGATCGAGTCAATATCGCGTATCTGTCACGCGATAATCGATGCGATAGTCGATGATAGCCGGAGAATACATCGGCGGTAAATTCTCGAGAAGTGAATTATCGTCGTCGTCGTCGTCGTCGGACGACGACGTGTTTCAGCGTGAAATTCGCGAGTCGGTGATTAAAAAACGTCGGTTGTCGCACGCGCACCGCTGTTACGTAAGCGCAATCCCTTCCGGTCCGCGACAGCGACGCATTTCCGAACGAGTGCCGCAACCGCGGCACTGCTTCCCCGTCGGGGGTGCTCGACCATTGGGTCGACATCCGTTCGATGCGAGGTCACTCCTAATGGATCACGCCGATAATAATAATGAGAATGACTGCGGCGGCAATTACGCGGCGCACTTTTCTCCGTTCTTTCGCTCCATCTAAGTCGAGTCAGCTGACTACGCGTTGTGTCGATGATGTCACCGTTGCAGCGTACTCTCCTCACGGAGGAGCGACACCCACTTGAAAGGCCGAACACCTACTACTCCAGCGACGTCACGCGATAACAGAACTCCTCCTTCGCGCTATTCGCTCTTTTTTTCCCTCCCTTCTATCGCGACCGCCAACTCCTCGTGCCCCCCGAGTCGCCGACGTCGCCGCACGACGAGACCGCTCCCCGCCTGGAACGTGCACAACGAAAGGACCGTTCCTCATGCCGTCCTCGAGGTGTGCGTCTACTTCTGTTTCCACTTGGAACAAGTTGTTATCGTTATCACCGCGATTTACGATATTTCCGAGTATTTTTCTGCAAAGCGCGCCGCGAGGGGCGACTCATTGTTCCGAGATGTAACGTAAACTCTATGCTCCGTCCACCTTTCCCTCGTCCACTCTTCTCTCTCTCTCTCTCTCTCTTTCCCTCTCCCCCACCTGGCCTCTCTCACCCACGCGCTAAACGGTCGTGAGCCTCTCGCTCGCTGAGCGCGAGCGAGAGCTTATTAGAACACACGAATAAAATCTTTCGAACAGCGTGCCGCCATAAACGGCAGGATTCGCCCACGTCCCGACAGCGTCTCGAATGCTATACCTGTCCGCCGCTTTTGAGCGCGCCTTTTTCCAATCATTAACGAGCTCCCTGTCCGCGCCGCGCCGCGTGCATCGGCGAACGAAAAGTCTCACTCTCTTTGTTCATGGGATCCTGACGGCTGTGCTCCTCCCAGTGAATCAATTAAACGCGATTGTTCCTCTGATTGTCGCAGCCGCAATCGCGCGCGGTGTTGACGGCGACGTTGACGAAGACTGGCTCTCATCGTCGCCGCGTGGAGCACACACGCGCCTCAAAATACCCTTCTTTCTTTCGGATTCCCGCGGAAAAATCCGCGCCACTTGCTACTTCCGTCGGGCGGGACATTCCCGCCGAGGCGATCTCTCGACTGCGAGGGAAGATGAAGGGAATCGCGATCGTCATGCGACGCGACGCGAGTTGCTCGCCGACGCGGAGCGTTATAAATGTAAATAAACATTCCCTCTTTATGCGCAGAGGCATTTTTTCGCCAGACAGTCGCTGAGAGCAACGACACACGAAAACGAGATTCCATCGCGGGTATCGCGCGTCATGCATTCACGAGAGGACATCCTCCTCCTCCTCCTCCTCCTCCTCCTCCTCCTCTCGCTTCTCCTCCACCGAACCACCACTACGTGGTGGTGCGCGACGTAGTCGCTCCTTTTTCTGCCGTGTAGTCCGAGTGCCGGCGAGTATTTGCCGCGATCCGTCGAAATATCGGGGTGTCCAGCGTATAATAAGACACGGCAGAACGCTGCTTCGGACACCTCGGACACATGTCGGCACCGTCGGCCGACGAGGTCTCTCCGCTCTACGGCGGAGTGTATACGTCCGCCACTCGTCAATTAGACGCGACATCCTTTCCGACACG
This sequence comes from Harpegnathos saltator, assembly GCF_003227715.2. Taxonomy (NCBI): domain Eukaryota; kingdom Metazoa; phylum Arthropoda; class Insecta; order Hymenoptera; family Formicidae; genus Harpegnathos; species Harpegnathos saltator. The sequence goes on from NW_020230040.1 coordinate 857,804, forward strand.
ACAAAACCTGGCCGGGCTAGTACCTCGAATCGGAGCTGAGGGGTTTCGGAAGAATGACATTAACATACCGAGCGACGTGGGGCGGTGGAAAAGAGGAAGGAAGGAGAGAGAGAGAGAGAGAGAGAAAGGGAGGGGGGGGACAAGGGTGCAGACGACGACGGACACGCCGCAGCCGATGGTAGGCGAGCGGCAAGAAACCGGCGGCTCCTAAACGCCGTCCAGCTTTCGAGAAACCGGCGAATTCCGCGCGTTTCCCCGGAATCGATCAAACTTCGCGCCTGCTGGAACGATCGGGCGCGGGTAATTAAGACGGCTTGATCCCGCGCTGCCGTCTTCATCAAGCGCCGCTCACTTGGCCGATGCAGCCGATACCTCGCCGGCGCCACAAAGAAGAGACCCGTCGTCCCCGGCGAGTTCCCGTTGCAATCGGCGAATTATTCGCCGGGAAATCGCTCGACGACTCGCGCGAGTAGAGATGGACTGGTCGATCTATCTCAAGTCGCGCGACGACGAGTCTGCGCGACTTGAGATAGAAGCGATCACGATCAGACATCTAGCTCTTGGAAACTTTAATCACGCTTTAATCCCCCTCCCCGAGCCGCAAATTACACTTTCACTCACGAAGGAGAGAAAAACGGAGATCTGCGATTTTGGAATTGGCCGCGATTCGATATTCAAGGATATAAACGCAATCGCATCGGGAGACGCGCGATGTAACGCGCGAGCGATAAGGCCCCTTCTAATTTAAATAAAGCCAAGCTTCGGAGTGTTCGGTAATCGTAGACGGCCGATCGATACGGTCGAGTGCAGGAGCACCCGTTACTTCCGGTGTGAGCGAGCCGACGACCTTCGCTCCCACCGGCGATCGTCTCCAAGTTAGCAAGACGAGACCCGGACACAATGAGGTCCAGGCGCGGTCTGGCAGACAGACTGGCCGAGGGTGAAAAGCCTCGGCTCCGGGCGTCGCTCAATTATGTAAGGCGCCGCGATGGCTTCCCCGTACAATGAACGCTCGCGAGCGCGCTGAATCCCCGTTCGCGCGCGGAACGTGCACGGTTCGTGGGGATCTTCGTGTTCACGGGGCCGGGGACACGTCGTGGGATACGCGCCGCGAGACACACCGCGTATACACACAGGGTGGGCGTCAAGGACTCTCGGCGCGAGGCAGGATTGACGGCGGTCCGGTGCGGCTGCCATATCTGGACACCGTGTAGACGCGCGACGCACGCTCCGAGCGAGAGCTCCGGAGGAGATACGCGCGTGTGTGTGTGTGTGTGTGTGTGTGTGTGTGTGTGTGTGTGTGTGTGCGTTCACGGGTGTGAGCGCACACGTGCTCGTGCACGTTGACGCGCGCGCGCTCTGTCTGTATGCAGTCTGCCAGCGTGTCCATAAAGGCGCGGAGACGAAGCGAGTAAACACGATTAGGCTACCGTTTGCTAAATGAATGTCTGTGTCAATCGGCGGGCGACAAACTGCCGATGAGATTCGAGCGGGGCAGGGAGGATTCGAGAGAGTGCATCATCCCCCGAGGGGAATCATTGGGACGAAGGAAACGTGCGCGTGTGTCTCTTCCGAGCGCTACCGTTCGGTGGATCCTTGCGGGAAGACGCGAGGGTAGTCCCAGAAGTACCTGACCCGAACAAAGAAATCACAAAAGATTTGGGAAAAAGTATCTTTATTTCTCTAGGTAGTCTCCTTTTAGCTCAATACACTTTTCCCCTGCGATGTTCAATAGCTTCGACATTCCTCTTTTTGCAGTGGGAAAATCGTCGAGCTCCTCGAAATAGCCATCAAGCCACCTTGGTCCATTGTTTTGGCTGTTCCTTCGTCTCAGGTGTGAAGCGATGGACCCGTGTTTCGTCCATGGTTATGAATCGGCTTTATTGCTGCGAAACTTCGCCAAACACTCGATTGAAATCGTCCTCGCGACGCTGTTTTTCTTCCAATCGCGGCAACCGTCTTGCGCACGGCTTTCTCATGTCCAAGTTTTCAGTGAATACGCGATGTACAGCACTTTTTGAAAATGCCTACCATGTCCGCTAACTCGCGCACTTTCAGTCGACGGGCATCCGATACCATTTTGTGGATTTTCTTCGCCATTTCTGGCGTGGTCGACCACTGCGATGTTCGTCTTGGCAGCTCGTACGGCCTCGTTTAAACTCTGCCACCCAATATTTTACTGTTTTACTGTAAACGAAGGAGCAGACTCCCCCAGAGTAGAAGCTAGCTCCGCTTTCATATTGGTTGGACCGAGGCCTTTCAAATAAGAGATAGTATTGTGTCACACAAGGATAACCAACTTTTTCCATGTTTACAAATTCACTGAGAGCGTTCACGTATTGATGGCTGCCAAACAAATACTAAACAACGTAGCGTCGTCAAACTTCAAACTTAAGCTTTATAAGCTTGCTACTTTCTACCATAGTCATTCTTTTCAAACAACAACCGCTATCTATACGTCAGATCAGATACTTCTGGGACTACCCTCGTATATCGGAGAAGACTTTCGCGCTCGCGATTTCATTGGCCGTTCATTAATCGACGTAAATTTAACACACGCTCGCGTCCCCCGTCGATTAATTTTCGTCACTCCAGTCGAGCGGCAATTTACCTCCTCGCGTGTCGGACCTCGAGCCTCGTAGCTCGCGAGGATCGCGCGAGGGGGTTCCTTCGCGCGCGCGCGCGCGCGCGCGAGAGAGAGAGAGAGAGAGAGAGAGAGAGAGAGAGAGATGATTCCATTACGTAAGGACACGACTAATTATGCGCGCTAATGGTCCACGTGCCGCTATAAGGATATTCGCCGGTCATTGAGCAGCACGCGTGCCCTGATTGGCCATCTATAGCTTAGTCCGTACATGTCTTAAAGGAGTTCACCTCTCGGCCCGGAGCAACGCGTGCTGATGTAAGCGACCGTTTTGCGGCGTTACGCCGATCAATCGTCGTCCGGGGGCTTTTCAGCGTCCGGACGCGAACTGGTTCTGCAGGGACGTATTTACGTTAATGGGGCACCCGTGTGCCAAATCTGTAACGCGAAACGGCACGAATAAGGCCGGGAGAATGCCATTAAGCGACGAGTGGAAAAGAATGGAGGCCAGACGTGTCTCTTCCTCGTCGACAGAGCTCGCTCGCTCGCTCGCGCGCGCGCGCGCGCGCGTTCTCCTTATTTCTCCTCTTTTCTTTTCTTCTCTCTCGTGCAACACATAAATTTATAAGCGTCGTCCTCCTTCAGCGCCTAGCTCTCCTCCGTGCCCCGGCGCCTCGAGATTAAGTGATCGTCATGATGGTTATTAAAACCGGATAATTATTATCCTCGGGCCAGTTAAGTGATGATGCGAACTCTATATAGCGTTAAGTAATATCCTGGCTAATATATTCCTCGCCGTCGACTGCAACGGACGTCCGAATGTCGTCGTCGTCGTCGTCGTCGTCATGTTCATCGAAAGTGACAACAGCAATCATCGATCAATATTACTTAGTTGCTCCCTCCCGGCCGGCCGATGAAAGAGAAACAAGAACGAGTGCACTTTCCTCCCCTTTTACCGGCACTTGGTTCGCGCTGCAGCGAACTAAATGGAATCCGGCACGTAGGCCCGGAGTTCCCGACTGCGGCTGTAAAAACTATCCGGCATAATCGGCGTAATTGTGAGGCCGATCAATGCCCGGATAATTCCAGAGGTGGGGTGTGTATCTACCTACTAGCCGCGTCGGCCGGTTAGTTCGCCTTTCATTTCGCGCGGCCCACGTAACGCGCGCGCGCGCGCGCGTCCGCGCGTACGATAATGCGCTGTGTGCGCGCGCGCGCGCGCGCGCGCTCACGTCGGCGGAAAAAGAGCGAAGGAGCCGAGCGGGGGATTTCGACAGGTGCACGGCAGAAAGAAATCAATCCGCCGGCGCGACGGAGAGGCGATCGGCCATGGGCCGCGCGCGAGCGTCACGAAATCGCGTGTCCTTAAGTCGCGAGTACGACTCGCTGGCGCGAAAACGCGCCGCGAGCTTGTTGCCGGGTGCCGTCGAAACCTGCGAGCCGAGCCGCTCGCTCGCGGGACGCAGCCTCGTCCGCTCTCTACACTAGGAAAAATGTACCGTTGCCAGTGAACCAAAATTTTGTCGTAACGACAAAATAATTTGGTTAAAATATGCCCAACAATACTGTTTAGTTCCTGTGAACAAATATCTTGTTTGATTACGGTTTGTTCGTGTAACGTAATACTTTCGTCATAGCAACCGAAAAGCTTCAACTGTATGAATTTTCTTAAAGACACTATAATTCTTTCTTAATATATAGAAACTAAATTTTAGCGCACAGAAAGACAAAATACGATCCATTGGGCATTGTTTTAGCTTATGTAAAATAATATTTCGCTATTATGTAATTTTTATGGATAAAATGACTAAAACGCTTAATTTTTATGTGTGAAGTCTAAGAACAAAGTCATTTGGTCCAGAGAACAAAGCAGAAAGATATATTTAGTTGAGACAACTAAATATATTTTGTTGTACAAAACAAGATATTTGGTTGTTATTAAAAAATGCCTCAACTAAACAGTTTTGTTGGAGATACTAACTTTTTTTTTCCTAGTGTACATCTTCCGACGAGACGTCGGACAGGACCCGGAGGACGAATGAGCAACGCTCGGGGTGCGTAGTACTCGACGTGAAACGTCGCTCGAGAAATCCACGGCGCGGAGGTGCCGACATCAATTCCTCGCGCTTTTCGTCCTCGCGTTACACGCGTTCCCGAGATGTCTCCTGACGCTCGCGTATCCGCATTCGCGACGACACGCTCGAACGCGGCGGAAGGTCGTCCTCTTCGGCCCGATCGGCATCAATCATCGAGCGAGTAAGAAAACGGAGTCGCGGGCACCAGCAAACGAAGCACCGGTGACGCGTTTCTTTGTCCGTTCGTTCCCTCGTTCACGGAAAAAGATGCAGCCGCCCCGTAGAAAAGTACGCGCTCATGGGATTCCTTCGCAGTCGACCGTCTCCCCGCCGCCGCCGCAACGGAGCAACGCGAGCTACGCGTGTCTATCACAATCCGCTCTCCCTCTCTCTCTCTCTCTCTCTCTCTCTCTCTCTCTCTCTCTCTCTCTCTCGAGGTAGTTGCGGCGAGATACGCGGGAAAGTACCACGTATGTATACGCGGTATACGTGTGTACGACGTCCCGACGGCTCGGAGGAGCTTGAATTCTAGCCATGGCGAGCCCTCGTAATCTTTAGCCCTCGAGGTCAGCACGAGCTCGTCCGTACGACCGGAGATCCTCCCGCAGATAGAGAGAAGCTCCGGCTGAGAAACCCGTGTTGCTACGTACCGAGGTACACGATGCCAGCTCGTATTGGTAGGTGGGTACCTACCGGCCGGAATCTTCTTCGGGGGCCCCCTGCATATTATGCGGCCCCGAAGTCGTGCCCCGGCTAAGACAAAGGGCTCGCTACGGATGCCACGTTGAGATAGCGGCCGGTAACGACGACGGCGGCTGCGAGAGGCGAGAGAGCGCGGCTCCATTTTTCTCTCTATTTCTCTCTTTCTCTCTCTCTCTCTCTCTCTCTCTCTCTCTCTCTCTCTCTCTCTCTCCCCTTGTCCCTTTCTTTCCGTTTTATTAGGAGGCGAGCGAAGAGTTAGCGATCAAATTTATTCGTTCGCTTGACCGCGTCGCTCGTCTCGATTACTTATTCGAGCGCTTCGTGGAAGAAACGTTTTGGAGATCGCGGACTTCGCGTGGGACGGCAAGTCATTTCTAAGCGGACGGGGAGAGAGTGCTCCTTCGCGCTCCCCGCGAGTGATACCTCTAAACCCTCCATCGACGCAGGAGTCGAGTATTCGCTTCTCGCCGACTCCGCTGCAGCTTATTATGTAATTTCGCTGAATTTTTCAGTTACCAGACGATCGGGCTGCAGGCGAGCAATCGTCGAGCAATCAGCGAGGCTTCCATCTCGGAAAGCTCGCGCGCGCACACTCACGCATACCGCCGACGATGCGCTATATCATCGATGTACCGTCGCGCATGCCGCGAATAGCCGATGCGTATCTGCGGCGAGAAAGAATGGCTCGCGCGAGCGGTTCGAGGCAACGTCAATAATTTACGAAATTCGCAATCTCGTGTCCGCGATCTCGCGATAGCGGCGAGAAGGAGGAGGAAAACGGCGCATCGCATCGCGCCGGGAGCAAGAGAGACAGACAGAGATAGAGAGAGAGAGACAGACAGAGAGAGAGAGAGAGAGAGAGAGAGAGAGAGAGAGCACCGCGTGCGAGACACTTGGCATAGCGCAATCGCGAATCTATGATCTTCGCTCGCGCGAGCGACCTCGTGCTCTCCCGGGAGAGTCGCGTCTCCGGGTTCCTGCCAGGATCCCGCGACTCGTGTCCTGCTTCGTCCGCGTCGAGAGCGCGCCGTGGCTCGGTCGCGCGGCGACTTTAGCATCGGTTTAACCTCATTCCTGCTGCTGCTGGTGACGTCACTCTTCGCGCCTTTCCCTCGGCTCTCTGGACCTTCCAGCATCTCCCGAGAGAGAGAGAGAGAGAGAGAGAGAGAGAGAGAGAGAGAGAGAGAGAGATGCGCGAGCACCCATCGACTATTATAGTCGAACGATCACGCGCGCGCCGGTCGTTACGCTCGCGAGAGCTCGAGCCGTGACATCGTCGAAAATAACGGGGCAATCACGATCGCCGGCGACGATAACGACGATGCGCCGTCGCGGTCGCATCGGACGCATGTCACTTCGCGATCGTTTGTCGGCCCAGCGGCCGGCCCGATGCGCCATTACGCGGCTGCAAATTGCGGCTGATCTCTGTAATCAGCCGCACGGCGACGCGAAAAAAAGCGGATAGCCGCGTTAATGATCGCGCGCTGTATCGGCGCGCTTCTCGCCAGGAGGAGGAAGAAGAAGAGGCACGTGGCGTGCTCGACGGCTCGACGTCGAGCGCGCGGCGTTGCGCAACGGCGTTGGGATTTCGGTCGCGGGAGGGGGGAGGGGGGAGGATTCGCGCCGGTTAAAGCGCGCGAGATAAAGTAACTGTCGTAATTAACGAGATAGCCGCCATTGACCAGATAAATACGACGCGGCTGATGGCGCGCGTATATACGGCCGATAAATCGCGAAACCTTTCACTCCGATTGTTTTGCCGCGCGCGCGTTGTTTCTTCCGAGAGAAAGAGGGAGAGGGAGAGGGGGGGGAGAGAGAGAGAGAGAGAGAGAGAGAAGAGGGAGAGCTCCCTACCTCCCTACCTCGTCCCCCTCACCGTCTCTTTCTCTGCCCTCTCTCGGAGGGTAATTCGCGGACGAACAATCGAGGACTCGTCGAAGCAAATTACTGCGATCATTACGGCGTACGTGCGAGCGAAACGCGTTGTACGTGCGCGTACCTTTCCTCATGGATATCGACTGAATCCGCGGCTGAAAATAGCGCGCGAGCGGCGTTTCCATTTCGTATCCTTGGCGCAGGAGAGACGCGTCCGTTCCGTACCGCGGCGTATACTGGATGCGCGCGAGAGATTGCAATTACCATCGAACGCCATCGCGCGTCCCGGCCACTTTTACTCGCCGAGCGAAGCGGTTATGAATCACTCGAGGCGCTCTCGTGCTCTCTCTCTCTCCTCTCTCTCTCTCTCTCTCTCTCTCTCTCTCGCGTGCGCGCGCTTTGTTGCAGGCATATCGCGGCTGAATAGTTCAACGTGTCTACACGATTTCTATGTTGCAAGCCGGGACGAGTCATCTATTATAGGCAGATGATTATCGATATATTAGCCAACGTCGCCTTTCACAAACCGGCATTCTTCGCGCGGCGGCGATCGCGCGTTCTCTCGTCTCCCGCGGAAGCGCGGACTCCTTGTCCCGGCGACGAAAGCGCGACACTTTGGCGGATAAACGAGCCGACCCGAAAAAAGCGGCCGCCGCTAATCGCGCGTTTAGCGACACCTGCGGATCGATTCGCGACAGCCGTCGAATGGCCGACAGGAATTACGTAATTGTATATCATTTCCGCGGTATGCGTCGCGCCTGCGACGTGCGTTCGAGCGCGAAATCGGGCTCATTCGCGAACGAGAGAATTCCGACGATTTCGTCGTCACGCGACGAATTCCGCGGGTTTCGTCAGCGCGGCGGCTGATTCGAAGCCGAATCATATCGAACGTCACATCTGTAGACAATGAATATCGCGCGGAGGCGATGCTGCGGGCGACTCTCGGGAAGAATATCGCCTAATTGCGAGGAGGACCGAGCGAGTCCAGAGAGTCATTAGCGAGCTCGTCGGTGTCGCGCGATGAAGTAAAAAGTGCACTTTCACGATGGTGGTGGGAACTTTTCTTCATCGAGCATCGTGCGAGGACGTGAACGCGGCGCGGCGCGGCGCGGCGTTCCGTTCGCCTGTGACCGCCTGCGCATTCTACCTGTGTATTCATCTCGCCGAGCCACATCGAGGCAGGTGGGGTAGGTAGTCGGGGGAAACACGGCGTCAATACCCCCTAACTAAGATGGGTCTCCGCGCCGGAGCCCTTAAAGAGCTCCTCCTCCTCATGAGGAAGAATTCACGCTCGAGCGGGCGCGCGCGCGCGCAAGGCCATTCACGGATGCTTCGAAAGCCACGCTCTCGACTTTTTGTAAAATGCCCCGCTGAATAACTCGAGAAACTACGGAGAGGGGAGCGGGGGCCCCTCCGTTCGATAGCTTCCACCGCTGGGAAGTCAGACGTGTTCGTCGATTACTCCCGCGTCATCGAACTTCATCTCGAGGGCCTTCATTTTCAGGCGATCTGAATCTGAATGCGACCGATCGAATCCTCCTAGCGTTCCTATCGCGCGAAGAGATAAAAGAGGACTCTCTCCGATCGTCCAGTTTGTCGCGATGGCGGCTGCCGTTCGCGGGGCAAAATCGCGTCACGCGCGTTAATGAGGCGACGAGCTTTTCTTCACCGATTCGGCTCGAGTCCTTAAATTGATCGGCCGATAAAATCGGCTCGCGAAATTTATGTCGCGCCGCCCCGGAGGCACTTCGCCCCTCATTACGGAGCGCGTCACGTGTCGTTGGGAGATAAATCGCGATATTTAAACTGGATTGCGCGCCCGGCGCTCGCGTGCACGGTAGTATTTCGTGCTCACGCTTGACATTTGTTCGAGACCGGTCGCAGTGACAAATTGTGCGAGAGGCCGGACGGAGGGAAGTCGCGGCCCCGGAGCCGCGCGGCGGGCCGAGGTTGCGCAAGCTGCGCTTTATTTATCGGTCGGCGCGCGAATTTTGTCCCCAACTGCGGACGAAAAGCCCGCGTCGCATCGCGACTGTCGTCGCCTAGCAATTGCGACGAAACGGCAAATAGAAACGGCACGGCAGGGAAGAGCGCACAGAGATCTTACGTAAGGCTATTTATGCACCTGCGCCATTGATCCCATCGACGAGCTCTCGACGACGAGTTAAGACAGTACGCCGAGACGTCGCGAGCTACGCGAGCGACGAGTGTGATGTTGTAATTACTCTGACCGCGATCGCGATAGCGTTCGTGTCCTCCTCTCCGGCGAAATGAGCATCGCGGTCAAAGCTCCTCGGCTAAACGCGCATTTCTTTCGTCGCCTCTTCGCTACACTTGCCCGGCCCCTGTTCACGCTCGGACAGCGAGCGCGAGATAGGATAGATCGAGGACGAGTTCCGCGCGCGCGCGCGCGCGACAGAAGAGGAATTCAAGTGACCTCGCGTCGCGGGGAATAAGAAACGGTACACGATCGGTCCTCTGGCCGGTGTTAATGTCGGCGGCGCGGTAGTTATCGTTAATCTCGATAGCCGGAGCTCCGCAAAGGAGATCGCGTCCCAATGAAGTCGCCTGTGCTTTTCGGTTTCATTTTAATGACATTGATGGTATTCCAATGGCATTCACGGCGCCCTTCTCATACTTCCAAAATAGGCAAGCGACGCTCACGCAGGAATTAATGCTACTCTCCGTTTGAAAGCAGGCGCATCTCTCTCTCTCTGTCTAGAGGAGCCGGAATACATTTTTCGTGGCGAGTCGTGGCGCGAGAACGCGGGCTTTCGCCGCCACATCCATATGTACGCATCACCATAAAACAACATCCCAAACGTGGCGTGCGTTGCCGTCGACGAGCTAGGAGACGTCATTGTTATAATAAACGTTCGATGTCGGCCGCGACCGCGACGTGGAAAAGTCGGCCGAAGGTATATATTCTTCTCCCTCTGCACTTTGCGCTGCATTCGACCGGTCGACAAACTGGCGCAGTGCGCCAATGTGGTCTCGAACAACCCCGAAACTCGTTCGAAGACGCACGTTTCGCTGCTGAGAGTAAATTAAACAGAAAAAAATTGATAACAACGCGTGTCGAAATCAGTACGAGCGCACCTCACGAGGACACCGTCCGAGTATTTTTACGCGTTTTTCCGCTTACGATTTATGTTTACATTCCTTGCTGCGCGCACCTCAATTGTTTCAACGACCTACAAATTGGCAGACTGACAGGTGGCCGTGATTAAGTAGCCGTGACTAGGACCCGACTTTTCACCTCAATTTTCACTCGGCCGGGAAAGGGAAAGAAGATTTCTCTTTCCCGAGAGACACAGAAAGAGGAAGGAAGCAGGTCGGAAACACTCGGAAGAGAGGCACCTAATGGTCCGCTAGCAGATGTCACATGCTTGGCAGTCGATGTTTTCCAAACGGGCGACCGCCGCCAACGCAAGCTTCTTACCCCGGCGTTCAAGTCCCCAGCGATACTAACGATCCTGCGAATGTTAGGCCGCGGAGGTATCGTGGCAGGGACCCTGAAGAAGAAATTCCAGACTCGTACGCTCCTCGTGCTCGCAGGCCCCGCGTGAACTTTCATTTTCAAAAGTGACGGAAAGAGAGAAAGACGGCGGAGGAAGAGGAGGAGGAGGAGGAGGAGGAGGAGGAGGAGGACGGGCGCGAGAGAACCAGAGAGAGAGAGAGAGAGAGAGAGAGAGAGAGAGAGAGAGAGAGAGAGAGAGAGAGAGAGAGGAAAACAGATCCTTTTCCTTACGTATTTATGACGGATAAACTTGAGTGTACGCTCGAGAGTTTTGTCAATTTCCTAATGATCGTCGCATCGAAATTGTGGGAGTTCGTGTTTATGCAAAGTTATGGCACCGATCGCAAAGGAGACTGCGAAAGACTTGGCAATGTTTCGTTCTGACGGAATTTCGGCAAAAGTTTCAGTTTCGGCTGTTACATTGGGAAAGAACTGAAATACATTCCGCTCCAGGGACTCTGGTTCGCAAAATTGTTTATGTTTCATAGCAAATGACCGAAGAATTTATTATTACGTTGCTCGCTCGTAACGCGTGAAAGTGGCAGAATCGTCCGTCGCAAGAGAAAAGGACGTTCCCGAGATGTCAGTGCCCTGTAATTTTTGACTTGAGCTCATCGCGTCTAGATATTTGTTTGCTACAACTTGACGTGATTAATGATCAAGTGACTGCGCGCTCTTTAACCAGCGGTCATGCTGATGACTGCTATCTAAATGTGCGTTTAACTAAAGCTGAACTGGAAGATATATTAATGCACGTAAGAAAAGTCGAGGCGTGTCGATGTGTTGGAGCAGAAACGGTCGCCCGCTCGTCCGCTCGACGTTTCTTCAGGAACTTTCGCCGGGCGAGTGAGCGAGCGAGCGAGCGAGCGAGCGAGCGAGCAACGAACAAACGAACGAACAAACTCATCAGGGAAATTCGGACGTTGAATTACATCTCCGTGGCGGAAGACTCGACGCCTTCGGCGACATTCGTCGTTTGACATTTCGTCGCCGCACTTTCGCGCCCGAGAATCTGAGACACGTGTAAGGCGCAGCAACAACGTGACATCGCGTTCAATGTATTGCGAGGAGTACTATTTCCCATGCTCGAATACCCTATCGCTCGCAAGCGGAGCGTATCGAGCGTGTGTGGAAGCTAGAGAGAGCGTCACGCCAACGCAAACGTAGAGAAGCGGGCGACATATATTGCAGCGGCCAAATCACGTTGCGAAGGTAAACGAAGGTAAACTCCCCCCACGCTCTCGCTCAACTCGCAGTTGGCGCGCAAAGATGGCAGGTGATAGGCGCGATACGCGATATCGCGAGCCCCACGTGAAATTTCTACTGCTCCGTTTCATATTTGTCCACTCACCTCAGTTCAACATTCATGCGGCGTAATCACGAGGCGTAATCCTGAGACGAGACGAGACAGAGAGAGACAGAGAGACAGAGAGAGAGAGAGAGACGAACACGGCGCACGTTCTCACCGTCTCTTGACTCAGAAACTCCAAATGGGAAACTCCAACGTTCACTTTCGCGACGAGTCCAGCGCGCTTGGCGACCTGCGCTCACACTCTCGCGCACCAACAAGCATCCGAATTATTCATCGTCCACGCACCACATCCACCCGCTGAAGAGCAAGGCGCAACTTCGCGATACTGTCCGGAGACGCACTGGGTCCATAAGTGCCGCGGATTCTCAGCGATTCCGCGTTCGATCTCGCGTCGCGAGAGACAACTGACATCGCTCGCCAGCGCGACCGCCAGGCGCCCGGGCTACGTGTACGTGCAAGCGGATTCCTCCCGAGGCGGACTCACGCTGATGACGAGACGCTCGGCGATGAGCTCGCGGCCATAAGAGGGATCGAATTCAGCCGCGTCGCTCGATAACGGAAGCTGCGCGCCGTACGTGAGAGCGTGCGCGTTATCACTGTCAAACGTGTCGACTTTGCACTTCGCCTCCGCGGTATCGCCTCCACCACACCATCACCCACGACGCTCGAGACGGTTTCACCAGCGAACTCGAGTCTCCCGCCAGCGGTGTCAGCCGAGGGACTCGGAGACAACGAGCACACGCGCGTAACTCGGCCCAGTCCACCGAGAGTAAACAGTTTCCAGCGACCTGGTCTCGCACCTTCTGAATGTCCGCAGCGATCTAGGACACTGTCCAAGCGGATCTCCAGCGAGGGCACTTCGTGGAAAGTCGGGGGATTCCTCGGGATGAAAAATTACGGATCACTCATTCGATGTTCTCGGTAGACACGAAGACAGAGAGACCGGGGTCAATGCGCGCGCGAGAGAGAGAGAGAGAGAAAGAAAAAGAGAGAGAGAGAGAGAGAGAGAGAGAGAGAGTAAAAGGGAAAAGAGAAAAAGGTGACGGTCGACGGACGCAGGACGGTCGCGAGCGCGCGATCACGAGCATGCGAACGAAGAGTCGGCTTTCACGAGAATTCCTGGCCGATCCTTCGAGGCCTCCTCTTCGGTCCGCGCGTCTCACCTTGCGGAGAGCGAGTCCAGGTCGGCCATGCAACGAGGCACAGGTCCACGCTGGGCAGGACTCTCCCTTCGCCTCTCCGGCGTCTCGTCTTCTCTCTTTCCCTTCCCACCTTTTACTACTACCACCACCATCTCACCTCCACCACCACCACTACCACCACCATTACCGCCGCCGCCGCCGCCGCCGCCGCCGCCGTCGTCGTCGTCATCGTCATCGTCGTCGTCATCATCGGCGGAGTGCGCGCGGCACGGCAGAGCACCTTCTCCATCGCCGCCGTCGGGTTTCCTTGGACCTCTCAACCCCCCCCCCCGCCCCTTTCAGAACGCCGCGAAGCAGAAGACAGCTCCTAACCTTCCCCCGCCTACCTCCTCGCACACCTTCGCCACCATCTAGCTTCCCACCATCCTCCTTCTCGCACCTCCTCCGCCGCCTCTCAGTCTTACCTCGTGGATCGCTCGGTTCCCCCCTACTTTGCTCTTCTAGCCAGGTACGACGCCAGGTCGCCAGGTATACACACTGGCATACGCGCACACACTGGCTATCATCGCCGCCGCCGCCGCCGCCGCTGTTGGCTCCTGGCTCGCCGTAGTAGGTGTAGGATACACTCGTGCGTTCGTGCCGTCGTGCCGCGCACAAGATCCCCTCGGAGCTCCAGCACACACCTGAGGAGTTGCGTGCGATGCATCTGGACCGGGGAAAAACATGTGTTCTCTGCGCGCGGAAGAGATACGGAACGGCCGCGGGGATGGTAAGGTCGGGGGTGCAGATGCTGTTCGGAGGCGGAGGAAGTGTTCAATTTGGCGATGGGCGGTTGCGAGTGCGCTGCGAGTAAGATTAAATTAATCGGCTGGGGGCTCTTGCGAGAGACGAGGCGAGTCCTCGCGCCTCAATCTGCTTTCGATCTTTCGGCCTTTCGTGGGCCGCATAAGATTTTGACGAGAGAGAGAGAGAGAGAGAGAGAGAGAGAGAGAGAGAGGAGTGCGAAGGGATCAGAGGAGATTTTTACGATCTTTCAGATATCCTTCGTTTCAGCGCGGCGCACCGTAGTCCCTTCGAAAAGTTATCTTTAGCCTGACGATGGTTTCAGTCGAGGATGAGATGAGGAAGAGACATATATCCCCGCGGATATTGGTTCCTCTATTTTCGCTATCGATTTCTGAACTATGCGCTGCATAAAGATAAAAGCGAAGAAGGATATCAAAGTGAAGATATCAAAGGATATTTTATTTTTAATTTTAACAGGACCATAGTTCGATTGTCGATAACAACAACAGAGATACCCCGGTATCTGTAGAGATATGTCTGCGTTCTTCATTTGGTCTTCGAGCAGAAATTCTTTGAAGATATCCTTCCAGAGATATCGGTAGTCCCAGTTAGGCACGACGCCAGGATGTATCCTATCTTTGATCGTACAGTGTTTGTTTTTCTACTACCTCTAAAAAGGTTCGGTTTAAAAGGATTAAGAAATTCTCAAGAGGTTGGAAAGATTCTTTGGGTCCCTCAAGGCCCTCAAGGTCCACGTATATATACGTGGTATGTATTGTACAGCGAAGAAACGCGGTCATAGAACGCGATTCACGCGGCAGTAATTATCAAGCAAGTCTGTTACGTAAGCACTTTCAGAGGAAAGTAGTAAGGGACTATTGCCTGTTGACTGGCCATTATTGCTTTCTATTCGCGGAAGCACCGAGCTAGGAATAAAGGGGACCTGTCTAATCTACTTTGGAAAAATTGACACAACGCGCGCAGTTAATTGCTGTCGCTTTCACGCAGAATGCCGAAAGCATTCACGGCAACAATTAGGATGAGAGAAAAGAGAAGAAGAATATGACGAGCCGTGGAACATACACGTATATTACGGTTATGGCGTATCTAATCGGGCACCGAGCCGGACTGGATTGGTAAGAATCTGGAATCACGTTACGTAAAAGCGACGTTAGACAGGCGTGAAAATACATAGTGTTCGGCTTCCAAGAAGCATCCACTCGAGGAGTCGCTTCGAGGAAGGAACAACTCTCGTTGTTGCATCGGAAAAATCAGCGCCAGCACGAAGACCACCGCGACCGTCTGGCCTTTGCACGATGTGCACGCTTGTTTTATCGTAAATACGTTCTCGCCGGCGAGAGAAAGAGGGAGAGCGCTCGCGCGAGCGAGCGAGCGAGACGCGCCGAGTGTACTCTTTCGCGCGCGTTCGCGTCCGATCCTTTCCAAGTCGCCGCTTTGCAAATTAGTAGGAGAAGCGCCGGCGGTTATGTTCAACGCGCGTCGCCTGTTGGAGGATAACTTAAGTTTAAAGAAGTTTCGTTCGCTTCTCGTTGTCTCATATTGTGAACGATACGAAAAACGGATCGAAATGCGGATAACACGAGGACGATACAAGTCTCAAGCAGTCAAAATAATCCTGAGGGCCTTCTTCCCGCCCTTTTCCCCGGGGGCGCTGTATCTTTCACGAAATATCTACCCTCCTATACGTATGTGTGTGTGTGCGTGGCGCTTTTTCGAAGATGCACCTTTTGTAAGTGCCAAACGATGCGTGTCGGGCTCATAATCGCGGGACTTGAACTCGAGTGAGCACGACCTGCACAACCCGGCCGTAGGTAGACAGAGACGCGTATTCTCTCATACATCGCGATTCGATCCACGGCTGGGACGCTGTTTTTCAGCAGGTGCCGGACCGTGCCCTTTCGATAGCTTTGTAGCGCAGGTCGATCCTCGTGAGCAGTCATCTCGATTCACCCTCGGTGCCTACCGCGTCCCGTGTCGACAGGGTACCGCCATTGTTCCCCTCAAGTGCCTGGACTATCCTTGCGATATTGTTTAGAACCGACCGACCGACCGACCGACCGACCGACCGACCGACCGACCGCATCTCCGCAGAAAATGCCCTTTGCCGCCGGCCGCAGCTATGTTAATATACGCAATCATAGCGAGGACAATAGTTACAAATTTTAGCGCTGGGAGATACCTAACTCATCCTCACGGGCAGGTCGAAATTCCAAATATCTCTGAGATCTCGAACGGCCCCCTGCTGCAAGGATCTTTCTATCCTTTTGACGAAGTTCCTGGCTAAGCTGCCGCGACCTCTTTCCTCCATTTCTGATGATTGTAAGATATGCTTCTCTTCTACCATAAAAAGATAGCAAAATTATACCTGCTGCTCCTTCTTCCAGTCGTCGAAAGTCTTTGTGCGTGTATGGAATTATCTTTTGCATAAATTTTTTTCATCTCGCATATTTTCATCGTTCGTACGTCTTCTATCAAAATTGGCTGCGCGAAATGCCGCGATAAAATCATACACTCGCGTAAAATCGTGTGCTCGTGAGAAATCAACAGGTGGTTCTGCGCGCGCGTGGACCTAAATTTAGCCGCGATACTACTTGCTTTCCTCTTTCACACATCTCCTCGGCATCACCCATTTTGTCTTCTTCCCCGTTCTCTCCCGTCATCACGCATCCTTTCGTTTATACCTCACGGTTTCTCGCTTTCACGCGCGCCTCTCATACGGCGGGACTCTTTCGAGGAATTACTTTGCCTCCTGCCTGTTTAACGACGTCGCGGGATTTCTGTTGAAGCTTTACCTGGTTGATTAAACATAAGCGAGCGTTCCTCCAAAGTGCGCCGCGCGGATCGCGACGTGATGTAACGCGAGCGGAGCGGAATGTCGAGAGGAACGAGATGTCGTCCATCGTTTTTTCCGTCGCGTCAAATATGCGGAATGAATAAGACATGTGAGAGAGAGAGAGAGAGAGAGAGAGAGAGAGAGAGAGAGAGAGGGAGAGGTGATTCCGCACCGTAGAAATCTCGCAAGGTAAAGGCGATCGGCGCCGACAGCAGTTGGAAGACGCGCGTAAGTCGCGATCGAAGATATTCTCTTCGTGTTGTGGCAAACGCAATAACTAGTCTTTTGTTCAGCAACCCTCGCGAGAGTAACTCGTGAGATCTCTCCTCACCTTTAGGCGCGACTAAATAGGGCAGACGGATCGAGGAGGACGCATCGATCGGGCGCTTTGTTTCGTGAGAAGGCAGGATAGGGCTTATATCCGCGTACTTATGGATCCAGCCCGCGGTATCTCTCATGCTGATCCATTGTTGAGCCGCGAGAACGTGGCACGAGAACACGAAGAGTGGCAAAAGTACCCTCGAGGCATCTCGCACGCCGCGCGGCTCGCTCGCCGTTGATGCAGGTAACTCCCCCCATGGGACTTAGGTGCCGGGTACACCATGGGCATAGAGCGACTAAAATACTGCCCAGAAGAGAATACCGGTTCAGAGAGCAGTGGCGCCGCTACCTGAGGGCACCGCGAACGCACGAAAAAACTACCCGCGCGCGCGCGCGTGCGGGCGAGCGAGCGAGCGAGCGAGCGAGCGAATGAGCGCGCGGCCGAGGAGTTCGACTCCAGAATCCATGCCAAGTATCGCTTTTAGCCCCGGACAAAAAGCCAGGAATTTATGGAGCTACGTCTCGCTGCATTAGGGTTAAGCACCTGCGCGATAACGAAGCAGCAACTGCAGCCAATGCGGTTGCCGCAATGCTACGGAATGTCGTTCTCTCTTTCTTTATCTCTCTCTCTCTCTCTCTCTCTCTCTCTCTCTCTCTCTAACTATTCAAATTCTACCCCGCATACGACGAAAGCACCGTTCGCCCAAGTCGGAAAGCAGCTTCGAGACGGCCGTGCGTTTTCCTCATCGCCGGGGTTAAAGCGTACTCCGGAAACTCGTCGAACTTCGGCTCGTCGACTCGAAATTCCTCGGCGATCGCCCGCCGATCTGCCAACTCGTTCATAATAATCCCGGCTGAAATTATTTATTTCGTCCATTTGCACGAGTCGCGAGGGGACTAGCGAGGGGGAGAGGGGGAAGGAGGAGAGAGAGAGAGAGAGAGAGAGAGAGAGGGTCCGCCTCTCTGCGTGAGGCTCGCGAGGTAACGAATCCCCCGTACGCGCCTGTGAGTTACAGGCCGCCGACCGAATACGAGTCGAGTCGACCGCGGCTACAGGCTCGTGCAAAAGATGCGCCGCCGGTGCATCCCCCACTTCGTCCTTAGTTATACGCGGGGACTCACTTCTTTCCCATCCCTGCTGCTTTCCGCCACCGCCACCGCCTCCTTGTTCTTCCACCGCCGACTGCAAACACCCTTTGTCTGTCTGCCGCGACGAACATCCGTGAGCGCTGCCGACAGCGCGGCGGCGGCGGCGGCGGCATTGTTCGCGCCGCAGCGCGCATGAAAAGCGCGAAAATCCCGGTGGGGGAGGGGGAGGGGAGGCGGATTTCCCACCGAGCGCTCCGGAGGAGATTCAAGAAGAGCCTCGAGAGGAGAGCGAGGCGGCGAATACGGCTGTAAAAAGATTATCTTGAAACACACGCGAAAATTTGCATGTCCAACGTGCTCGCCGCCCGCGGAAGAACGAGGAGAGGAAGGAGGAGAGGAAGGAGGAGAGGAAGCGAGAGGGGAACGCGATTCGACGCGTGTCCTTTAATAGGTAGCCGGCGCGACACAGTTAATAGCGTGGATCCTCCGAGATCCACGATTGTCCTTACCGCCGACTTAGCATCCCTCCTACGACGTGCGTCCTACGAGTGGCCAATATTTGCGGAAGGACACCAAACGATAAACACACACCGACGCCTCCGAGGACCACGACGAGGCGAAACAAGGACTGAGGCCACCCTTACGCGGTCATCGCGGCTGGGTCGTCGCGGCGGTCGTTAGTCGGACAGAGTCGCTAATCAAGTCGTGGTTCCTGCAGAATCAATATTTGCTCGGAGCGGCCGTGTCTGTCGGCGGAGGCGTTTCCGTATCGAAACCGCGATATCGCACTTAATAAATCCACGCTGGCCGAGACCGATGAACTCGGCTTAATTGGCATGAGAGCTGCGCGCTCATTAGCGTGAGTATCGGAGGCGCGCCTTTAAGAACGCGACACTCCGCCGCTTCTCGCGCTGGATCGCGTTGCGATCTTGCGCTTCTTCCCTCTCGATGAAAGCCGAGAAAATCGACATTCTGCCCGTCCCCCCCCTCCCCGCGCGGGGAATACTCACGGCGATATCGTGGCGCGTGCTTAAAAGTCCCCCGGAAGTCGGATAAGCCGCTCGATAGCGGCCGGCCAGCTTGCATACCTCTCGAAATCGTTCCATTCGTTTCGCCGGCGGACTCTCCGAGAGATCGGCGTCGGTGTGATAGGCTTCTGCGAGAGGCGCGCGGAAAGCCAGCGATCACGACGTCGTCCGCGGGCACGCTCATGACATTTCATCGATGATGAAGTCCGCCGGCGGACTGTGCATTCGCTTCGGCCAGTTGGCGGCTCGTGACAAGCTCGTGAAAGCTGGAACGTTTCGTTGGAAATAGAAGCCGCTCGAGAGAGAGAGAGAGAGAGAGAGAGAGAGAGAGAGAGCATGATCCGCGCCGAAAATGCGAATCGGACGAAACAACAGAGAGGACGAAAGGAATGGGGGAGGGGATGCGAAAAAAGAAGAGAAAATGAAAGAGAAGAGCGATCGCGGCCATTTAACGTTATTTTCCTTGAGAAAGGTTGGCGAAGCCGTCTCCTCGCTACCGCGCTCTTTTTTGCCAGGTCCCGCCAATTTCTTGACACATACTCCGACATACGACACGGCATCACAGGGAGCGGCTTTTTGCCGCGCTACCCGCGCGGCTTTAAAATCAGCGAGGAGGCTACTTTCGATCGAGCCGCACGTCGAAAAACGAGCCGCGCATCGAGATTTTTTGGGCATTAGCGCGCACAAAAGTCGAGATGCGACGGCAGATCAGCGGTTTGTCAGCGAATTCATCCCTCCCGGCCGCGAGACGCTAGTCTTTCACTCGGCGCTATCGAGCAGTCGGCATAGCCGCCAGCGAAATTGCAATTTCATGCCGGTCTTTTCGCGCAAATTAATTACTCTCTCAGCTGCGAATGCGGCTTAAACGCCGGCGCGGCGGAGCTTCACGGTGAATTCGGGCGTCCCGCGCCCGGGATTACAATCGGGGGCATCAGGAATTTCCAATGCTCGCCGAGGGGGGTGGGGGGGGGGAGTGGGGGAAATGACGGCGAAGCTCGTCCCGCGGGACGACAACAAGTTTCACGCTTCGACAATTGCGAACCGCGGGTAACATCTCCGCGACGACGCAACGGAATGTGCGCTCATCGAGCGCTCACTCTCGGAGCGAACACAGTCTTCGCATTCTTATCTGCTTCGATTTAATTATCTCGAGCATCTCGAGCGCCCTGTACGAGCGCGAGACTCCGGGCGGGAAGCCCACCCTCTCGCCGAACCCGCTCGTCGGCGGGGGCCGAGGGAGCAACTCTCCCCTCAAAGCGACGAGCGCTCTATCGGCACAAATTTAAATCGCGCGTGCCGCGCGCGTCGTGTTCGCCATGTTTTTCCTCGTCGCAGCAGCTGACTTTTCAGGAACGTCACACTCCAGATCTTCCAAGACTCTCGGCACTTTGTAATGACGAGGAGAGGAACGGAGGGTAACATCACCTTCGCGTGTTTACCTCTTCTGTAACCGGTTTCTCTCCTCCTCTCTTCCACCACCTGGCTCCTCGCCTCCTTCGCCCCCGCCGGACCGAGGCATTGCTTTTCTCTCTCCACCTATCTCCTTTTCTCTTCCTCTTCTCCCTACCTCTCTCTCTCTCTCTCTCTCTCTCTCTCTGTCTCTGTCTTCCTCCAGTATTCCCCTGCATGCTGGACAGATCATGTGTGTGCGTGCGCGCGCGCGAGGAACCTTCCCCTCTCCCTCCGAGCAACGCTCGTTTCTTCCTCCTCGCCGGAGCCTACGGTCCTTTCCCTCCATCTTCCCTCCCACCCGACCTCTCTTATCGTCTCGTCTCGTTCTCCTCTCGGCACCACGTATTCAAATGACCTCGGATGATGAATATGGCCGTCTCTCTCGTGCCATCGCTCCGCTACGGTAATTGCCGCCATTTCTGTCCTTATCTTCGCCCGCGGTGCGTATGGTTCTTCGTCGTGCACGCACGCACGCACGCACGCACGCACGCACGCACGTATGCATTCGTGGATCGACTCTGCTCGCCTCTCCGCACCACCACCCCGCTCCCCCCCCCGGGTGTCCCCCCTTTCCATCCTCTTTCTCATCCGCGCGTGTGGTACGTGCCTCGGTGCCTCGGTGCCTCTTATCTCTGAGAATTTCGTAAAGGGAGCGCGGATAAATCGCGCGAGAACCCTGCGCGCGCGCGCACACACGCGCACAAGCAGCGCGCGTACGCGCGCATACGCGCAGGATCCTCTTACCTTCCCACCCGTCCTTTGCCCTCGAGGCACTCCGCGGCTCTTTTCGGGCAGCGGAGGTGCGAGGATACCGAGAAGTCGGACCGCGCAGATTATCTCTGCGCGTTGGTGCCGGGGTACAGCGTGTTCAAAATTCGACCGGGGCCCGCAGGAGCCGCAGAGTGCGGCTTTCTCAGAGCCTTTCCTTCCCACGAGCGGCCCTCGAGCGTAAAGAATCCGCGCGTCTTCTGTACATCTCTAATCGTCCGTCGCAATTCTCACTACTTATTGTTGCCCAACTCGAGGCTACGTCCAGCGGGATCCGCGCGAGCGCGACGTCGAGAGACGCACGCACCGCGCGATCGCGCCGCGAAATTATACGAAAAGAAAAGAAACAAAGAAAAAAGAAGAAAAAAGAGAAAACAGTCGCCAGGCTCTCTCTCGCGTGCGAGTCGTGCGCGCTGTTCTCACGGCGTGAATTTGGAGAGGAGGCTCGCCGAAAGACCGACTAAATGCCACGTGTCGCGCGGCTGACCTTTCCGCGGCTGGAAGAAGCCGGCATGGATTATCGAGTTGCATCGAGCGCCGATATCGTCACGGTGCATCGGCATTTCTAATCCCCGGTGCGGCATTCCCACGCCGCGAATTGCACGAATGCCGCGGATGGCCCGCCGCGCCGGCTCGGCTCGGCTCGGCTCGGCTCGGCTCCGGCGCTCGCGATAGCCAAGCGGCGCTCGGTATTGTGCATGCCGGCGGGCTTTCGCGGGCTTAGCCGGTCGCGAATGGATTTCTAATCAGCGCGCGTTCATGCCTCGCGTGCGCTCGCGGCGTCGCGCAGCAGCCGGGACACGAAGGCGTTTTCTCGGCGAGCGAGCCTATCGAAGCGCGCGATCGGAGCATTCCACGTGCGAGCGATTGAGGTAATTAGCGTGTCTCCGCGGGAAATGCGACGCCAATGCGCCAATTGTCTCGCGCGAGCCCTTCTCTCTCTCTCGCTCGTCTCGTCTCGGATAAATTCTTTCCTCCGCGCCCGGAAAAAAACCGCCGCTCCGCTGCGTGCGTGGTTTGCTCAAACCTGTCGTGTACAAATTGAGAACCGCGTACGCGAACATGGTTTGTGCAATCGTTATGAGCGAGCGCGTGATGGGAAGTACGGACTGAGCGTTGCGCGTACGCGGACTGTCAAATTACGACGATAAATCATCCGCGAGAACGCTCGACCGAGAACCACTTCCGTCTGAGCGGGCGTTTAACAGCGCCATATAAGTTTAGGATCAACCTGTAGCCGTACGCGAGAGAGCGAGAGCGAGAGTAGCTACGGGGCGAGCAGCGATCATACCCATAAAGTTCCCGCGATCCCTTCGTGCACGGCATGTTGAATAACAGCGACTATTAGTGCCCCGTCGCTCATTACAAGCCGCGTCCGTCGAATACGGCCGCGGTATTCGGATCCGCGCGAAGAATCGAAATATCGGGCCTTCTGCGCGCTCGCGTCGACGACGGCGACGGTCGCTCTCGTCCGACCCCGCGGCGGACTTCGGGCTGATCGCCTAACTGCAAATCGCTCGAGAGAGAGAGAGAGAGAGAGAGAGAGAGAGAAAAGATGCCGTCGGACGACGGAAACGTCGTCGGTAGACTCTGGGACTTTTGCAGCTCCGAATTTCTAGACTCCTCATTTCCCAATTTTCTCCTTTCCGAACCCCTCGACTTCCGGGACACCGAATATTCGGTGAAAGCACAGCCGTCTCAGCCCCACACACACACACACACACACACACACACACTTCGCCTCCTACGGTCGCAGCAATGCCTCCTTATCTCGCGGCCGCGCGCGAATCTCCAAGTCGCTGCTACCGCAACGTACGTAACGTTGCAAAGCGAGTAACGGTGCTACTCGGGGCTGACGGACACGGCGAGGGACTCGCCGCGACGACGAGGATCGCTATTATGTCAGGAATCGCTGACTCAACGCGAGATAGGTGCCTAACCGAGCGGTGTCTAGCCCGAGATCGCCCACACGGGGCTCTCGATTCTCTCTCCGGCCGCTGCATAGGCGTACAATCGACCGGGGAACGCGTCGGATTAGGCAATACCCGCCGTTTTACAATTGTCCCTGCCACATGTGGCACCCATTCTTACCGCTCGCGCGCGATTTCGACATACTCGTTACCACCGACGTCTCGCACGATTAATCGTTAATGGGTACGCGCAGGGGTGGAGGCGAGGAGCGTTTTACGGGGGTTGGGAAATCGGAATTTCGACGGTAACGAGACCGACCGATCTGTCAGACAAACAGAGAGAGAGAGAGAGAGAGAGAGCGCCGGGCGGGATTTATCGTCGCCGAACGGGCAGGCAAGGGGCAGGGGGCGAATTTAGCGAAACAGGAGCGTCGATAAGAGCGCGGCGCGCGCGCTCTTTGTCCGGGTTACGAGCGCGTGCGGTTATTTATTGCCGCACCGGTTGTTAATTTAATAATTTGATCTGTTGCATGCGCATGGGCCGCGCCCAGCGCGTTCGCGCGTGTTCTGCCCTGGCGCGAAGTTTGCGCGGATAATTGGATGAGAACTGCGGTGCCACGTGCGTACTTATACGTATCGTAAGTAGAACGACGTGTACTAATGTCTTTTTTCCCTCGCGATGAATTGCGCGAGGTAAGCTCGGACGAACGGACAGACGTTGGATTTAATTGAAGAACGTGGCGTTCGCGTCGACGTTCGGCCGACGCGATTGGGACACCGCGTCCTGTCGAGAGAAACTGCCGAGCAGATTTCTGCCGCGTTCCGCGAAAATTCTACAGCCGCTCGACGGCCTGTGCTTGATTACTCGTCGATTAACCGTAGAACACACACAAAACAGGGTCACTCCCGGACTCTGTAAAATTGCTTCGTCAAATGTTCCATTTTCTGTATTTAGTTTTCACCTAACGAGATAACATTGCTCGTTATTGTAATTTATTCAAGCATATTCCCAAATGTTGAGAAAAAAAAGACAGAGTCCAAAAATATTAAGCTGAGCCGAAAATCAACGTTGCAAGGGTTTGCCAGACACACACACACACACACACACACACACTGTGTGTGTGTGTGTGTGTGTGTTTCTGTGACGAACCGGAAGATTTTGGCGGGAACGCATGGCGCACGGCGAATACTTCGACGGCTATCATTTTCGCTATCATTTTCGCGGCTTGGAGTTCTGCGTTACCTTCTTCTCCAGCTTGCGCTCGCAGCTACCTTCCGCGGCGGGAGATTCGCGAACAATCCGACCGTCGTCAATAGTCCTCGCGGGGCACCGCGACGCGACGCGACGCGACGCGACGCGACGGGACGGGGATAAAATTCCTGACGGGGCGACTCGTAAAGATCGACCTCTCGGAACGGAATCAGCGACACCATAAAGCAAGAGTACGTCGCGCCGCGCCGCGCCGCGCCGCGCCGATATCGGTCCCCCTGGTGTTTACGTTTTACATAGCCGCGCTCGTATCCCGGGCGAAAGTGTACGCACCCACACGATCGCAACGACACGCCGTGCGTGTACGGGTGTGTAAGCGGCGACGGCGTGCACGCACGTGGAACGAGCAAATATATATAGAGAACGATAGGCGATATAAAGTGGTAATGTCGCGAGCACCGTGAAACATAGCTGATTGGGCGGGTTTAGCCGCGCCTTATCGCCGGTTGCTCGCCGTATATCCACCGGGTAAAACACGTCGCGTATACAGGGTGACCGAAGTGTCGCGTAATCTCTGCTCGATTGCGTGTCCTCTCCTCGCCCCGTTGTCATTTGGACCCTTTGAGCCGAAATTCCTCAGAGCGCCACGTTATCTTCGAGTTTTCAGGGAGAAAATGGCATTTCCTGGAGTTTTATTCTCCATAAACTATTTCACGAATTGTTTCCTCAGGACCCTGGTCAGGATGTGTTGCGACGCAAGGAGTCCTATGATTGTTGATTTAACGGGTAATAACCTCGTCGTTTATACTCCGTTGTTGCAAGACGATGGATTTGAAGGATTGGGCCTGGTCTACAAGCAGTCGGGAGACGTTGTCATATGTCGTACGTACCAATCACAACCTCACAACTCACGTATAAAAATCAAGATTGTGCGCATACACGACAACGTCTCCCGACTGATAGACGCGGCCTCAACCCTTTGTTGCCTTATTTTCTAGTAATGAATATAATTTTGAGAAACTTGTTACTCGGAGGTTTTTAGGCTCGCTAAATATAAATCCGGTGTGAAAAGTATGAAATTCAAATTCATTGGCGGATCCAATATGGCGGAATTTTCAAAACCAGCCAGATTCGCTTGACGTTTGTTACTTAAGGATCTTCGAGGTTGCTGATTATAAATTTGTTATCGAAAATTCAAAATGCCAGAACTATGACAGACAGATATACGGCAAGGTTCGTTTGACACCCAAGATCACAAGTTGGCCACAAGTTCTCAAGCGCAGTCAGCTTGTTTCATTTCTATAATTATGTTCGCCATACGAGATCCGTAATTTTGAATTTTCTATTTTTCACACCGAATTCATATTCGGCGACATGAGAAACCCCCGACTAACAAGTTTCGTGCGAATTCGACTGATTTTGAAAATTCCGTCCGTCATATTGAGCCCGGCCGTTTTGAATGTTATATTTCTCACACCGGATTTGTATTCAGTGACCCCATCCCCGAAAACCTGCAGCTAATGATTTCGAAGCTCTTACTTAAAATTTCATGTAAACAAGCTTATTCTCTAAAAACAACAGTTCTGTTCAGTATATACTTACTAATAACACTGAACAAATTACTCACTCCGGTGTATTTAATCGGATATTTGATCGGATAACAAAATTAACAATCGGATATTTCTGATATTTTTCTCCGTGCTTATCTGAAACGACTCTAAAAGTTGATCCGTATCGGTTAGAGGAACATTTACGCAGACCAACGATATCAGACATGCTGAAGAAATATGTGAAAAATTTAAATTATTGGAAAAACAAGGCTTGGAGATGATGGGTGGCACTCTGGAAGGACCGCTATGCAGCAAAGGATTAAAGCGAGTATCCATATATTTGTCCGTCGGGATGAATTGTATTTCATGAATTATATTTCACCGACGACTTCACGGCGGCGCGGCGGCTTCACGTCTTCGTTCGTCGCGAGCGAACGGATTCTCCGCGGACCACCCGATATGTCGGGTTCGTGCTTGGCCGTACACACGCGATTACGCGAGAACACACATCCTCTCCATCATTCCCGCGGCGTTTCTTTCCAGCGTGTCGTTTTCCTTCGCGAGTCTATCCGCGCGCGCGCGGCTCGCCTGCGAGCGACTTCATCGTCGTTGCAGTTCATGAAACGAATATCCCGCACGCGCTATCTCGCGATGGAAGGACGAACGGACTCGGAGTGGAGGCCCTGACGAGCATAGGCGTCGTCGCCGGGAGTTTTCCTACGAGTCCGCTCGTGGGTCCGCCCGAGGATACCGTGTCTCTCGACAATTATCTTCCTCATCCGACAGAGAATATTTCAAAACAGCGACAATGGGGAAAGACTGAAAGAAACTTCAGACTTTCTATTCTTCCTCACCGGAGAACTGAGACAACGGCGAAGCTGCATTCGGGATAATCTCATCTGCCTTATCCAAGGAAGAGAATAGCCTAAAGTTGCGATAACGGAGAGAGACTGAAAAGATTCGGATGTTGCATTCTTCTCTTCCTCGAGAATAATGATAGCATCCCCTCGACGCGCATTCCTCGCAAGGATCGTGCTGCCGCTGAAGACGGCCGCTCTCATCGGAGATGCATCGCGAACACGAGCGCGAGGAGACCGTGCGCCGCGGATCGAGAGGTGCGTTCCTTTCGCGGGTTTATGGTTCATGGGTATGGCGAAATTACAAGGGCGAGACGATAAACGCGCGAGATACTTAGCTTTCCTTCGGCTCGACCACGCGCATCAATATTTGATCGCGATAAAACGCGTCAGCGAGAGAGATAACGTGACGACGGAGCGGTTTTCATCACAGACGCGACGCTCTCCGGACTCGTCGTCGTCGTCGTCGCCTCGAGTACAGAGATCGATCCCCCGACGCGGATCGCGGCAGGCTCCGCGACGACGTCGCGTTATGTCTTAAGGCCCATCTACAGTGGCTGCAAGAATAAGGTTGTAAGCGCAAGCAATAAGAAATGGACCAACCATAATCGATTATTCTTATAATAATCGATTGTGGTCGGTCTATTTCTTACGCTGCTTACGCTTAGAACCTTATTCTTGCAGCCATTGTAGATGGGCCTTTAGACCTGGTCTACAATATGTGTTGTAAGCTGTAAGCCCAATTATAACCGATTATTTTTGTAATAATCGACTGTGATTCGCCAATTCTTACGGTTTACAACTTTACGACACGTATTGTGGACCAGGCCTTAGACACGGGGACAAACACGTGGAACAATGTTGCGCAATGAGTGCAAATAAGCCGAAAATGGAGAACACTTACGGAAACAGCCGAGAGATGTCCGACAGATTAGAACGTCGCTGATAATGCGGGGCTCACGCGACACTCTGATCTCGCTCGGCCGATATCGTTTATACTACTGTGATCAAAAAATAAGGTGAATTTTTCACTTAAACTTCGCGGGAACTATAAAATCATGAAATTATTTTTTGGTGGGTTGGTAGCACTGTCTTTGACATCTGTGCAGAGTTTCGTGTCAATATATTCAATTGCTGCAGAGCTATACGTGTTTTTGCAAATATACAAAAGTGAGTTTTTCGATTTTACACTACGTCTGATTTTGTTGAGCAAAGAATTTGCATTAAATTTGGTTTGCGGAATGAATATTCGGCCGCGGAAACGTTGAGGATGTTGCGGAAGGCCTTTGGTGATAAGGCTATGTCGCAGAAAAATGTTTACAAAGACTTCGAAGAAGGCCGAGAACGAGTTCAAGACGAACAGGACGCCCCGGACGACCATCGACATCTACCGATGAAAGCCACGTCAAGGAAATCAAACTGTTAACAAGGAATTTTATTTGAGTGTTATGCGTCGTTTGCGTGAAGCCATTCGCCTCAAGAGGCCAGAATTATGGGCAGACAATTCTTGGTTTTTCCACCACGATAATGCACCGCCCCACACTGCATTGGTTCTTCGAGAACATTTCGCCAAAAATTCGACGCATATCGTTCCGCAACCACCGTATTCGCCTGATTTAGCCACCGTGCGACTTCTGGCTGCTCAACAAATTCAAAAGACCGCTCCGGGGACACCGTTTCGACTCGATTGAGGAGATAAAAGCCGAATCGAAGAAAGTATTGAGGGCCATCCCGGAAAAAGACTTCTCTGACTGTTTCGAGGATTGGAAAAAAACGTTGGCATAAGTGCATCGTGTCGGAGTGGGGAGTACTTCGAAGGCGATGAAATTCATCTGGAAGAATAAATAAAGATTTTTCATTTTATAAACAAATTCACCTTATCTTTTGATCACAGTAGTAATTTCACGGCGCGAGTTTACGAACTACCTGCCGAACTTCTCCGTTGATGCGTCCCGAATTATGCCGACAATGCGCGGAGCGTGTCGTCACCGCGTACGCGCGCGTACGCTGAGATTTACGCTGCACTTTGCCGGCGAAATAACGTCGCAGTAGACCCAACGATAACGCAACTGCGTGCTCCGCAGTTACCGATTATCTGCAACGGTTATTGCATTCGTATCGAGTCGAGGCGGCGTGTTGCGCCAATCGCGCGCTCGCGCGCACGCTGCGCTTTATCACGGCTGCTATCGATATTTCCAGCCATATGTCCAAGTCAAACATCGCGAATCGTTGTTCCTTCCCCGATATCGCGCGTTCGCTCCCGTTTGCAATTTGCTCCCGCCTCTATGCCTCGCCGTGTTTGTAAGCCGTACGCAGCCTATAAACGTACTCGAGGCAAACACACGTCGCCCTCGATCCCGCGACGTGGCGCGGGAGATCGCGGCGACGATTTTTCCCCGACGCCGCGCCGAAGGAGCGCTCGAGAAGAGGCTCCGTGCTACGCTCCGGAGCAACTTCGCGTCACCTCCGAAACAAAGCGTCAACATCGCTCGAGATTACCGTCAGACCTAGGGAATAATAATAACGGCCGCTTTTCGCCTCACGCCCCGGGCCTCGCCCCGTAATGGCGACGCGAGCCACGTACGCGTGCGAGTCCGCCGATCGTCGTGAGGTCGTCATACGCGACGATATGGCCGTGGCGCGATCCGCTCGATATATATATGTATACACATGCGTGCCTACGTGCCAGGCCAGATGGAAAAAACAAACAGACCGTGATCGCTTAACCATGGCTGTCCACGGCGAGTTTCGTCGGGTAGCCGTCGCGGAAGAGAGAGAGAGAGAGAGTCACGTGTTCAAATATTATATAAGCCTGCCGTAAACACACACAAGGTTAAGGGTGATGCGAGGGTATGCGTGCTGCCTTGCGCGCACGTATACGCATGCGTGCTCGCTCGATGCGACAAACTGCGACCGGGGAACGATATTGCCCGACGAGAATAAACTCCCGTCCCGATCCCGTTAATCTGCCGTCGACGCTCTAATGAGAGAGCGCATATATTTTAATACAATTACGGCGTGTTAAGTGATAAGTTAGCGCGCGGCCCGCATCGTCAGGGCACTCGGCACCCGCGCTCGGAATTAGTACCCGAGGAGGGCGGGAAGAGGGCCAGGCACACGTCGCCACACATCGCGTGTCGTCGCGGGGCGCCTCTCTCTCTCTCTCTCTCTCTCTCTCTCTCTCTCTTGGCGTCGTCATTGTTGCCTTGTGCTTGATGAAGCGCCTTATTGTTTACAGCTTGTCTATCTGGCAAATGGTAATCGCCAGCCCATACCACCCCCGCCTCTGCAGCGGCCGGCAAAAATTCGCGCACGTTCGACGCGCGCGCTATCTACTGCGGTTACGACGGCACGTCCGACACGTGAGACTTCGTATAGGCGTTATAGCATGTTGGATTATTCGTACATTTCGTAGAATTCGTAACCTAAACCGTCTGACGAGCGTCGTCACGCTTTACGATTGTTAAACGCGCGTCAGCTAAAGCGAGGGAGAAAGGAGGAGTGAGAAAGGGAGTGTGTGATGGAGGAGGGGGCAGGCAGACATGCGACTAAGCGGGGAACATAGTTTGCGCTGTATATCTGCTTTTTGCATTATTATCTACGCAATATATCACGCGCGTATCGTCGTGTGTAATCTGCTCAGTCGTGTTATTACGTTATATCGTTAGTCGCTCGCGCTCGGGATGGCGCGCGAAGGGAGCTCTCTCGCTCGCTCTCTCTCTCTCTCTCTCTCTCTCTCTCTCTCGCTCTCTCTCTCTCCTTCTCTCTTTGTCCAATTGTCGCGGGATTTGTAGCGTGGGATCCGGTGTCTTTCGAATGCTGATTTGCCTGGCTGCATCGGTCTTGCGTTATTATCCTATATCGAGTTACGTATCGTCGCAGGCGCTCGCGCGCTCCCGCGCGCATACCAAACGTTGCCTCTCTCGGGCGCACGCGATGGCCGGGGATCCCCTGGCGGTCATTAAAATTGCAAATTGCGTACAAGGATGATGAGAGATCGCGCGCGCCAGCGCAGCCGGCCCCGCTCGTTGCTCGTCTTAGGGCGCTTTATTTATCGCTGGTTATGAAGAGATCGCGCGGAAAATAATGCGCGGCGCGGGGCGTTTTAACGCCTATCCCGATCGGAAGCGAGCCGCCGACCCGGTGACGTCTCATCCGTGCAGCCGGTGGGAAGCGCGCGCGCTTATGCTCGCTAATTATTGTCCCGCGTCGTTGCGTCACGACAGAAAGGTCGCGGGGAAACGAGGGACGAGAGAGCGCGAGGGCTCTTTCTCGCTCTCCGTCAACGTCGGTTCAACGTCAAGTCGAGCGCGCGCGCGCGCGCGGCGATTGTGATTCCGCGGCAAAACCCCGCCGCGCCGGGGCGCGGGAACTCTTCTTTGCACGATTCCCCGTGCACGAATTGTCGACGTGGACGCAGTGACTCTCACAAAGACCCACCGCGGCGGCGGCGGCACGTAGCAGGCTCGTAGCTCGCGGGGAAACAAAACCTCGGCGGATATTTCACGCCTTCTCTTCTCGTCTCGTCTCGTCTCGTCTCGTCTCGTGTCCCTCGCAAGAACACGTCTCTCTTGCCGCCTCTTCCGAGGAAGCGCGACGCGTGCTCGCGCTCTTATCCCGGGCTCCTCGCACTTCGCGTCGCGTCGGAGACGATGCACGTTTCCAGGCGAGCGGCTTTTAGCGGGCGACGTCTAATATTCACGCCTCGCGTAGGCCGTCCGGACTTCGACAGTCGGCGGCATTGTTAGCTCTCGAGCACGACGATAATTACCGAGCTCTCCGTAACGGTTCGCGCGGTAAGAGGCCGAGCGCTATCCGCGCCGCCTTCAGGACTTCAGCCGCCTTTCTTCGCGGCCATCGAGCGGGCCGTTCGCGCGCGGTAAGTGTTCCTCGTATTCCCTCACGGTTCTCCTTTTTTCTCCCTCTTGCTCCCTCCCTCCCTCCCCCCCATCCCCTTCCGCCGTCTCTTCCTCCCCATGCCACCGCACATAGACACCTGTTAGGTGTCTAGCATCCAGTTTGCGTGCCGATTCGCACCTTCGCCGACGACGTTCCCGGGAAGCGGTGAAACGGCCGCTAGCCGGCCGAGCGAGCAAGGACACGGCGGCGAGGAAGAGGAATGGCCTCGATTTATTACATCGGACTGTGCGCCTCCGGGATATTTCGTGGTCGCGGGCGAACGCGCGTTCGCGGACGAAATCGAGCGCGCGCGCGCGCGCGCGCGCTCTCGCTCGACGGCGACACCGCGCGGATGTCCGCGAAGAAACACGGATGAGAGGAGAGAGTCGCGCGAGTTTCTTGTATCTCGCGACATCTTGTATCAACGAGATAACACCGTGGTGTAATTAAGGCGCTAATTAAAGGCGCGCGCGACTACTCGACGCGCCGGAGACGTGCAGGGAGACGTCGGGCACGCTCCTCGGCCGGCGGCGACGCGAAGACGTACGATAAGCGCGCGTTTTACGGTCGGATGACGCGAGCATAGCAACCACCGATCCTGAGTTAACGGCACGGCGATCGTGACCCGTTAAAGTATGACGAAAAGCGGCGACGACGAATAAATTGTCGTAACAGGACGTTCCGGGCTGTTACGTAAGCCGAGTAAAAGGATACCGGACGGCGCGCGCGGCGGCGGAACAGGTTCGCGCAGGGAGCGCACCGGCTGTCGCTCCGAGCGTCCCCGAGAGAGATCTAGCTTGAATTATCGGCGCGCTCCGAGCTTATCGAATAACCGCACGCTGCGCGATAAATTACCATTCGTTATTATAGGTCGTTAATTACGACCGCGCCGCGGGTGCCGCGATTTTCCTCGCTCGGCGCCGCGCCTCGCCGCGCCGCGCCGCGCCGCGCGGACCGCCGCTGGAGGAGTGCGAATTAGAGCGGACGGGGGCCTCCCCGTTTGCCAGGGGGTGTGCCTCTCGAAAGGGAAGGCCGGGTCCGAGCGGGGTCGGTCTCGGCAGGTCATTCTCTCTTTCTCGCTCGCGGATAATAACGATCATTGTCAATACTCAACCGTCTCGCGAGGCCGCTTTGTCGTACGAGAGGGAGGGTGAGCGGAAGAAACGGAGAGCTTGCGACAGCCGATCGCCGATTAAAGCTCACCTCAGCCGAGTGAGCTTTCGAGTTGGGCGAGTCGGGCGGTAATAAAGCATCAGCCAACTGGTATATCCCCTCCCCTCCCCTCCGTTATTAAATCCCGCACGGAGAGAAATATCAGAGATATCCGATTGTTAATTTTGTTATCCGATTAAATACACCGGATATTTCGGATATATTGTTCTCAGTGTACGAGGTTAAGATAAGCGCGCGTAAGGTTAGCTTTTCTTATTTGCGCGGATTCGCGCGATTGAATGGGAAGCGTCGCGACGTCGTCGGCGACGTGTCGGCCGAGGACAGTCGATATCCGCCTCTCTCTCCGCCCTTTTGGAACTCGCTCCTTTCGTACCTTCGATCCCGTAACCCGAGAGCTTCGGGCATTTCGAGGGGGGGTCGGCTGCGTAAGAAATGCGCGACTAATACGTCGCGCGTTGCCGTTCCTTCGGCAAACACGCAGCGACTCGAGCTCGTGCTCTTTATCGAGGCTCCCCGACGCCTTCGATACTATATTCCCTTATAATGTATCAATACATAGAAGCGAGATCTCTTTCACGAGTGGAAGGTGAGCTCGAGGAAAATAATTGCGCGATCGGCGAGATATCGCGACATCGCGCAGTCATCGGGCTTTCGCGATCGTAAATCAAGTCGACGGCGCAACGATGCCGGACCTAGATTGCACGCCGCTAGAAATGCCTCGAAACGAGGTCGATCGAGCGAACTCGATAAATTAGCGCGCGATCAGGAAGAACAAGAGAAGCGGAATTGGACTACCATTCGCGGAGGCTCACCGCTGCCGCGGGTGATAAATCGCGAGGAACGCGAGGAGCGCAACGAGCGAAAAAGCTTGCCCTACAAATGCGTTGTGCGGTAAAGCCGCGCGTTTGATCAACGCATTATCACGAGGCCGCGGGGCGAGTTTAAAACACACGGCACACTCGTGTCGCTTCACCAAGAATATCTTGGGCGATAAAAAGAAAAAAAAAAGAAAGAACCGTCTTTCGCGCACGGTGCTTGGCGTTTCCGCGAACCTCGTCCTCGCCGCGCCGCACCGCTCACAAACGAGCAGACAGAGCGCGAAATTGCCGATCAGCTCTCGTTTAAATTCAATCCTCGAAATTTGCATTTAATTGCCGCGCGTCGTGTCGCGCGGGTATAACGCGTGTCATACGAAATGAAAGTGATCACTCACCGCTCGGCTGTTATCCATCCGTCCATAGCTGCATGTAGCGCAGTCAATCACCGGTCGAGCGGCGATCACGTAACTCGGACGTGTCCCCGGTCCAGCGGGCTCTCGCGCCAACCCTGAGAATAAATTGCACCCCTGCCGCGCATGAGGTACACGGGGGGGAAGCCACAGGCGACGAACGTGTATCGCGAGTAAAGTGTTCCAAATTGTTCCTCCGGGGTGACATTACGGCCGGCAAGGGCGATAGCGAGATATCGGCTACAACGGGCGCGCGTATAATAATCTTCACGTGAGATCCGACGACGCGACAAACGCGAGAAATACGGCAGAAAATTACGCGGGTAAGCGATAATCCGGCCGGCCTGACGGACAAGCCGCTCCTCTGAGACGTGGAGATACTTCGAAATCGCTCGGCCATTTTCGCGAGATAAAATCGCACCGCGAGTATTGTGCGTCCTAGTGCATCGCCGCTAACCGCCGGCTACGTCGCCGAGCGTGTTGTTTTTCTTTCCCGGACGCGCACACGCGTCGTATAGCACATGGCCGCGGATAATATCGGTAACAAGATCGGGGATAATTGTCGGAGAGAATAATCGTCACACGGTAGACTGATCCGATAAATTATCGAAACGGTGGAAAAAGTCGACAGGATGTCAATCATGCGCGACAGAGGTGTTCTCTCCTGTTCTCTCTCTCTCTCCCTCTCTCTCTCGCAAATCTGAAAATAATCCACAGACTTTAATGCGTTCCGATACATTATCGCTTCCACGTAGCGTCTCTGGCAATAATCGCCGTATCGAGTCCGCCGAGGAAGAGAGATCGCATTCGCGTGCTCTCTTTCTCTCTGGGAAGATGCATAAAAATCAGTATACTCAATATACTATAATTGGCGTGTCCGGGAGATCCTCCCTCAATGAGCGAACTTGCTCGCCGCGCGCCGCACTTATCCCGTTCTCGCGCTCATTCGAAGTGAAGTTATTATTCGGCCGGTTGATCCGCGGTTTTAACGTATCCTTGTTAATCGTCCTTGCTATTATGCCCGCGGCGGCACGGCATAAAAATTGCCGCAGCCTTAATTAAGACGAGAACTCGTCGCCGGGAGAACGCGGAATCCTCGCCGCGGAATTGCCGCGAGTTACGGATAACAAGTCGATATTTCGCCTTGTATTATCCCTTTTTTCCGTCTCGAAGAATCCTGAGTATTCCCTGTGCGCGCAGGCGGTGCGCGGTGTCAAAGATAAAGACAGGATTCTCGATTAAAACGAAAATCTTTCTCTCTCTCTCTCTCTCTCTCTCTCTCTCTCTCCTCGAGACTTCCAATGCCGCGCGGAGCCTTTCTCTCTCTCACTCTCTCTCTCTCTCTCTCTCTCTTTCCCCCCTCTCTATCTCACTCTCTCCTATCTCGAGAGCAGGAGGAGAGCGAGGAGAGGAGCGGGAGGGAGAGAGGAACTCTCTCGCAGCATCTGCCAGGTTCCAGGATAATTATTTACGTCAGATAGGATCTCTCGACTGGGGGTTCCAGCAGCGGGAAACAAAAGAATTCGCCATCGGCGAGGATGCCAACTAGGCAGGCGGGAGGAGAAGGAAGATCCTGAAAGGATGCAGCATCCATGCGTTCTATTTCTTTTCCTACCGGCGACAGTTACACTACCATACTCCTCGGCGAGGATTTCGGTCGCAGGGTCGCGGTAAGATCCTGAGAATCTGTCCCTTCGACGAGTTCTTCGACGAGTGGGATCTTCGCAGATTTGAGGGAGGATCTCGGGATTTATCTCGTCGTCGTCGTCCTCCTCCTCCTCCTCCTCCTCGACGCGGAACTCGATCGGGAGATCTTACATTATTACTTAATATATATTTAACCGTGGATGAACCAATTCTATTTGCTTGCCGTTGACGAAGATTGCGTGTAAGAGGTCGGTGATTCAATCATCTCGCGCAAGAAGTTGAAAAGAGCAAAAAAAGACTTCTCATCAACGGGATCATCCGCGGTTATGTTTGACTTATTTTAACTTTTTATCGCCGCGGCTGCACGCATACAACCGAGCACCTCTTTGCGAGCATCGGTGGATATTATTGGCGTTCTTTCGCGGAAGGAGGCCTCGTTCCGAGGATTAATGAAGAATTATTCCCCGAGAGGAGAACGAGCGCTTTGTGCGCGCTCGCGTCGTGCGTAAACTTCGTCCGCCGGGCGCGACGTGCGCGTAGACGGGCAGTAAAGCCGTCACCGGATAGACCCGTAGATAAATACTTACGGCACCGAGCCGCTGTAAACAATGTTGCTACGAGTGAGCTTGATAATTGAAGCGGTTGTTCGCCGAGTCGTAATACCCCGAGTGGGCCCTACGGAGGATCCCCGTCACGACGAACGGCGGCGCGTCCGCTATAAACGCGCGCTCAAAGCCGCGTGTAGATGCACTGAGCTATCCAAGCCAGGTTATCAGAACGCAGTAAATTATTTATGCAAATAAAATTTGCTATGTTTTGCTTCCCGAGTAACTTCTCTCAATTTTTCAATCACTTAAAAGTTACGAACGATTAAGCTTAAGATTAAGCTGCCGTTGTAAAAATATCGTATGCATAGAAGCAAACGATTAATAAATTTTAAGTTACTTGCTGCTATTTGCATTTGCAAAGAGACTGCTCCGATTAAATGATTCTGTTGTTGTTAATGCGATACTCAAGGAC
The DNA here is from genome assembly GCF_003227715.2 of Harpegnathos saltator. Taxonomy (NCBI): domain Eukaryota; kingdom Metazoa; phylum Arthropoda; class Insecta; order Hymenoptera; family Formicidae; genus Harpegnathos; species Harpegnathos saltator. The sequence goes on from NW_020230040.1 coordinate 894,806, forward strand.
AAAGATGCAGATTTCAGGTAATTGCTTGCCCGTACAATTATGATAGCAAAATGTCCCGAGTGTCCTGAATTATTTGTCCCGAGTATTTCTATGTCTCTAAACTTTTCACTACACTCAAAGTAAGTTTGGAAAGGGATGAAAGACGATCCCGCGCGATCTAAAGACAGGGTACCAAAATAATGTGTTCGGCTGACGTCTGAATAATACCACGGTTGACTATTTTCGGCGCGGCGTTCGAAATGGTAAAAAACAAATCGTTGGGTAAAAGCAGTCCCCCTATCGACGAATAATCCGTTTTTATGAATATTTAATGTTACACAGGCGGCTTGAAAATTCCCGATACACGTCCGTAGACAGAATATAATATTCCGGAATATCCAGTATTACCAGTAGCGCTAGTTAGTGGCGCCGCACACGATTACGACTATCAAAGTCGATATTTATGTTTATATAACGCAGGTAATTTCTTAATTGCCGTAAAACTAACGATTCGCTCGCTGGCTGCGAGCCGCGTTTTTCCAAACAAGCAAACTAAACCGAGTTAAAAGATCCCGAGAGAGATGAATGTAAAAAAATCTCCAACAGAAAGACACTGATAATAAAAAGCAAACATGCGTATCCTTTTTCTACGCGCGGAAACTCCAGCGACGCCTCGGAAAGTTCTTCCTCTTCTTCTTCTTCCCGGATTACTTCGCGCATTCGCGACAGGTGACGTAAAGTGGTTCATCCTTCCCTCAGCGAAGGAATGCGTGGGTTAAGAAGCATCCGAGGAATTATCAGTCGCGGCGCCGACAGGACGACGGCGACGTTCCGAAACAAATCCAAGTAGCCGAATGGCCGGCCGCTCCGCTCTCAGCGTGCGGTGAGCCCCGGCTTGTTGTAAAACAACTTGTAAAACGCGCGACCGAGACGCGTCCTGTCAGCCCGGGTTTTGCGGCGGGTCCTAATCTGCCCGGTGAATCTATCGGGGCGACCCGTCGCGCTGTTGGAGAAAACGGCGGATTATACTTCGCGGCGGGAACAATAAATAAACGGCTGCGGCGGCGCGCGCACGCGCACGCGCACGCGCACTCACGCCGCGGAGAACGCGGTGAAGAATTTTGCATGTGAATAAACGCCGATCGCTGGCTACTACGTGCCTCTCGGCCGTATACCGTTGCGATACACGCTACATACACCGTATGTCACACGTCGCGCGCTCGGTTTACCGGAGGCCGCTCTAAAAAAACGAGCCGACCCAGAACTCGTTATTGGGACAAATATCAACGGAGACGTTGGACGCGGTCAAGCGAAAGGATCGGCGACGGCAATGAACACTTCCATCGTGCTCGGTGAGCTAACGTTCACGATTGCAGAGCGCTCTCGAGATTGCCCTCGTGTCCTTTGATCCGCGACAGATCGATTCGCGCTACGCGTATTTAAATAGCGGAAAATACGGCGGACCTGAATCGCGCGCCCTGCGGATATCGCTTCGCGTCGGCGTTCGCTCAGCGAAGTTATGCAAATTGTGCCGGAATATTTATACAGCGGGACTTTCCCCCGTTCTCGATAGATGCGCGCTCCAACACGCGTGCCTGCGTGCGCGCGCGCGCGCGCGCACACACATACGCACATGTTGGATAGCTCAGCAGCAGGATCTCGTGTCAATCTCGCCTCGACACGTGTATCCATCCGTTAATCTACCCTCATGATCTCCCAAGCTCTCAACACACCGAGGAAAATGGTTACGCGCTCGAGCTCGCTCACGTCGTCGCGCAGCGCGCGACGTAAGACAGAGACAGAGACGGGAGCGTCGTACGCTTTTCCTCGAAAAGTGGCCACCACGGCCGTTATATTTTCAGTTGATACATATCTTTCGCACGCTCACGCTAACGAACTCCCCGATGGTTATTTGCCAAGCCCGGTGCATTATCGGCCTTGAGCTCGACCCAGGTAGAACCTGTCTCGTGGACTTACCTGAAACAGAGAAGCGGAGAAAGGTTTGGTTAATTCATGCGTGTGTTGAGCCGAGCCGGCTGATGGTCGAGGAAGGGACGGGAGAGAAGCGCGAGAAGAATGGGCCGCGTTTGACGGTATCTAACGGGAAAAAAGTACGCTTTAAACGCCGACGATTCTTTTCGTTCTTTCGCGTCTCCTCCTTCTTCTTCTTCTTATTCTTTTACGCAAACTTGCATTCAGGATACCTCGCAACGCGTCGCTCGAGGTTCGCTCGTCCAACGCGCGATTAACATTCGCGTTAGCTGTCCGTCCGTCCGTCTGTCCGGCCGGCCGGCCGGCGGCGAGTTCGATCGCATTAGTCCCCGTCAGAAGGACCAGCCATCTTGGTCGGATTACTAAAATAATTTATTGCGCTTTCCCTCCCTCCCTCCCGCTCTTTCCCACCGCGCCACCCACACTCGCGCACCGAGCCGCAGGGATAAGCCGCGTTCTTCCAAGGACTCGAGGAGTGCAGCGCGCATTTGCATTCGCCACTCGTGGCACGCATTTATTACACGCGGGGCGCGAAACGCGCGTCGCCGCTTCCTACCGGTCGCCTTAACTTGAGCGTGAGTCGCGTCGCAGGATTCATCCTCGGGCCGCGGGCCCGTCGTATTTCCGAGTGTTTAGGGCGAGGACTAGGGAGAGGTACCCCCCGGAGAAGCATGCGGAGACTGGACGTTAACGGTAATCGGTGGCCGCAAGGACCTCCGGCAGTGCCGTTTTATATCGTTGCTTCTCTTTCCTTCTCTTCTCCCCGACCGGCCGGGAATAAAATACTCCCATCGGGCTTATTTCGGTCAGTGCTCCTCCTCCTCCGACGTCCTTGCTATCTTCCGTCGCTAATGGATTCTGTCGATCTCTCGTTCCGCGGCCGCATTTGCGCTCTTGTATCGCATTCGTATCGCAGAATGCGCTTGTTGCGCACGCAGCGCGAAATGGCCGGCCGAGTGGCCCGAGAGCGCGATAGCACGGTATCGGTCTTTTCGCCGAACTCCTCCGCGGGAGGTGGTCCTTTCTCCCCGGGGAAAATTTCTCGAGAATCAAAGGATTTGGAGCGAGCGACTCCACCTTCTCGTGATTCCTCACCTCGTGATTATCCGACGAGAAATTTATCCCATGGTCCTGATCAGGTTAACCTCATTTGGACTTCAGGTCCCAATAAGGTAATACTCGGTCGGGTCCTAGTAAGTCATGTAACGCAGCGTGGATATCGGGACCTTAGTAAGAATTCATAGTCTGGTCCTTATTGAGTTACCTTATGGAATACTTATTACGTTCTTTTTCTTTTTCAAATTATGGCTCCCGATTACTCGCCACGGCTATATTGCACGATGACATTAGAAACAAGAAATGACACGCCGAGAACTTTTTCGTGTCATTTCCAAATAAAAAGATATTTGCATGAAATAATATTTTAGATCGCTTGAGTATACTTGTAAAATGTTTCGGGAAAGAAACATAAAATGAATATCACAAGATCATTAAGTATCACAAGGTGACAAGACGTAAAGTAGTGTTAAAGAGAAAAGTTGCGTGTCACGTTAATTTTACAACTATTTATTGACTGCTAAAAAAAGGATGGTTTCTATAGCATCTTGCAAATATATTCAAGTGATCTCAAGTGTTTTTTCAATGCAAACATCTTTCTATTTGGAAACGACATCCAAAAATTGTTTTGTTGAAACTTGATAATGCAAATCATATTAGGTACAATGAATAAGATCCCGACAAGGACCTGATTAACTGAACCATATTATATCATACACTAGGTTGGTACATTAAGGTCCTAATGTGAACCCAATCATTGTAACCTTACAAAGGTCTTCCTTACTCATTTGTCGTTAGGACATTATAAGGACTGACTTACTTGGGATTACCTTTCATCCAGCCTATTAGGTCCTTATCAATGTTAGGTGAACCTGATCAAAATTTCTAGTCGGGTAGTTCCGAGAAAAATTCCTAGAAGAGCGAGTCCAAGGACAAGCCGAGATGCGACTGCCCGGCGACGTACCGTTAGACAATGATCATCCGGCGCAAACTCTTGCTCGCTCCTTCATCGGGAAGGACTGATCGACGACTATTCATCCCCGGGAACGTCGAGCAGCCATCGTCGCTCGTCCTCCTGCCAAAGAGCACCGTCGGGAGCCGCTTTACCGCTGCTCTGACTCTTTCCCTCGTCTTCTCGTAAAGAGCATCGGTCTTCAGGATCGAGACACGAGATTTATAATTGCCTACTCGGCGGCGAGTCCGACATTCCACGCGCGTTAAAGTTATCGTGGCTGAATCGCCGCGTGCACCGCCATGACACGCTCCTTTCTCTTGTTCCTCTCCCCTTCGTCTTCATCATCGTCTTATTCTTCTCCTGCCTGTTCCTCGGCCTCTTCCTTATCGCCGGTCCAGGACTCTCGTCTCGTCGAAGAACGAGAAGATATCAGCAGGGATATCTCGTCCGGGGCGAGAAGAAGGAGGAGGAGGAGGAGGAGGAGGAGGAGGGGAGGTGGGGAATTATCGGTATAGTTATCCCGCGGAGTTTTACCGCGCGCGCGCTCGTCGTGGAACGTCCTTTTGGACGCGTTCGCGGAATTCATTTGCGCGCTCCAGTCGTCCGGTGAACCCCCGAGCCGGGAAAATAACGCAAGCCACGCTCGATCGAGACACGAGAAATATTTGCTCTGCGATACAGATTATTCTTAGCAGAGGGACACGAGATAAGCCGCGCGGTACAAGGATCAATAATAAACAAGATAAGCCTCCTCGCTAACGCGCGAGCTCTTTCTCCGTGTGACTGCGCGTCCAATCGATCGCCTACGTGTGGCCATTACATACATTCGTTCACATGGGTCGTCTAGAGGCCAACGTCGGCTCGCCTCTAATTAGAATAATTAACGAAGATACCTGGCTGGGTGATCGTTTCTCGTCGTTATTATTCCATTCTCGTCGTTATACCACGCGGTATCCTCCCGCTTTTGCGTAAACGCACGCGTTATCCACCTCCGGATCAAGCGGTAGGACGAAAACGGCCTTAAGAAGGTCCGCGGGAGGGCGACGGCAAAAAGGACGGCAGGATCATCGGGAGGAAGGAAGGGCGGGGGGATCGTTGTCGAGCGGCGATCGGTGCCGCATTCTACCGTCATGTCGCATGCAAATATGCCCGGAGAACTGTTGGTCCCAGGTGGCAGGACGATCTCGTCCTTGCCACTTCACTGCCGTGCCCCCTTCGACGGCTTCTCTAGCCCGCGGAGTAATTAATTTGAAATGCTAACCCGGCTTTTTGTGCGCCCTACGTCGAAGAAACCGCCCGGCCACCACCTCCATCGTTTATCGATGTTCACCTTCGGGACACGCCCAGCGCAACGTCGCGTCGGCAGGTGGTATTTTATTACGCGTAGCTCTCGCGATTAATCTCGCGAGATAATTGTTTTTTCTCACTGCAAAAGAAAAAAGCCCGCGTCTCGCGTCACACAATTAACCGGATTATTGGCTCGCGAAAAGCCGAGCCTTCTTCGGCTAGTCGTGCAGGCCGCCGTTTGACAACGACGATTGTCTCATGATTGCTTCGGGGCGTGAAACGAGGCAGAATTTCGGCGACATGTTTTCTTCGTCTCGCTCCGTGTTCCGCATGCGTCCGCGTGCCGCATGAATAAATGGGCTTGAAATTGGTCGACCTCGGGTGATCTGGTAAACACGGGCAACCTGATCCGGTGATAAATGACCGATTCAAATCGTCTGTGGCCGAATAAACAGCGGGGAGACCGCGCGCGCGCGCGATCGGCTGTTTTTCCAAAACTCGTGTCGCAAACAAGCCGGGTTCGTTGCAACACGACTCGATGTACCCCGCGACTCCTCGTTCCTTCGTCAGCTCTCTCTCTCTCTCTCTCTCTCTCTCTCTCTCTCGCGGCGATTTTTCGAATACGAGTGGCGAATAAATACGTTAAGAGCGTGCGCGGCGAGCATGCATTCGTTGCAGCACGCGGCCTACCTCGCGAATAAATCGACGTTCGATCGCGATAATAGTTTCACAGTTAATATCCCCCGTGGACCGTGCATCAGGCAGATACGATATCGCATGAGTCAGCCATTGTTGTCTTGAAAAGTACCGATCGGCTTGCCCTTACCGGTGTTGGACCACCATCGACCTTCGAAGATCGAGCGGGAGATCGAACTCGAAGAAACGGCGCGGCAAAAGCCGATCTGACGATCAGGCGGCAGCATGATGGCGACTTCTTCATGGATCTCGTCTTAGGAGATGCATCCGATCGTACGCTGAGATACGATTGATGCATCGAAAGCGATGACCCGGCGGAAATTCGTTAATGAATATGCGATGCAACGTATACAATTAAAACGCCGCCGCTCTCGTTTCGCTCGCTCTTGTGCAACGGCTGCAGGATTATTAATCAAATCAGAGGATAAAACACAGATCGCAGTGTGTCAAACAATAAATCGGAGAGAAAACGTTGCTCGAGCTCGATTCCCGTCTCGACGCTTCGTCCCTGCGGATCGAAGAAACTGGGAACTTTATTTCGTCGATTATTTCGCGCCAGTGAGGCGCATCGTTGCGACGGTCGCGAGCCGAGCTTCCAAAAAAGAAAACAAGAGAAGAAAAGAGAGAAAGAATTAACGTCAAGCGGTTCGCGGAGAGATTTTGCAAATCACATGGTACATTTTACAGCGAGCGTGTCGCGCTCGGTACGCGCGTGAGAAATCGGATACCGAACGGGACGAATGCAATCGCGGAAAGTACAGGTTTATCGCTTACGCGATTCCACCCCCGATCGCCTTTCGCGCACGGCCGATTAATGCTCGAGAGGTGTGTATAGGGGGAGTGCATAAATAACGAGTCGATATATATACACGCACACACACACACACACACACGTAATGCGGGAGAGGCGGGTTACGTGACCTAGTAGCAGTATATCGATAGTCGGAGGGCGTACTACAACGGATTACCTCATCGCACAATCGCACAATGCGACAGTTGTTTCTCCTCTCGCTGCTGCGGCTCGCGTCTAATGTAACAACGCCCAACATTGGATCTAAGCGCGATTCGCACGTGTATATGTGTGTGTGTGTGTGTGTGCGTGCGTGAGTGTGCGCGATGCGTGCTATATCGCGCGGCGCTCGAATGCCCGAAAAGTGCGCGAGTGCTTCGCGACAGACGGAGTATTTTTGCGGGACGCTAAATAACGGCCTCCTTCTCTGTCCCTTATTTGTTCGTCGCACGTATCACACGTTGCCGCTGCGCACGCGCTTTTTTCTCGTTCGAGCGGTCTAACGAATGCGCGAGTTTGCATCGCGCTCCCGCGATATCGCGAGGAGTCCCCGCTGAAAGAACAATGAATCGAGGAGCCACGAGAGAGACTCGGAGCCGCGGTTCGATGTCGGTTCGGGAAAGATTTAGTTCCGAGAACAACAATGGAGCCGGCTCGCTCACCCGGTATAGCAGCTGCGGCTCGTGAGCCCCTCTCTCTCTCTCTCTCTCTCTCTCCTTCTCTCGCTCTCCGAGCAGCCTTGGAGCAGCCGTGGTTATGATGTTCTTGTTATTAATTTGTTTTGCGCGCTACCCGCAACACGTCGTGCGGAAACCAGTTTCTTAAGACGTATAGGATTACCGCGCGGCGCGACCTGAGGAACCTACCGACAGCTTTCGGACGAGTAACGCTACGCACGGCGAAAGCTCGGGACGGTTCTCGAGGCGGCTCGGAAATCTCGCTTATCCCTCTCAATCTCGAAACCAGTTTCGGATTTTGGGTGGGACGTCTCGCCCGTCCGTCCCGAGGGGCCTTCGAGAGAGTGTGCTGGAACCACGAAAAGATTCCGTATCGCAATTAAAAGCGACAGATGACTGAACGGATCGCGCGCATATTGCGACTGCAATACTCCGATACTCGAGAGCGCCCGCGTCAATAACTCTCCGGTATGGCGAGCGGAATAACCGACGGGATAAATCAGAATCTCCGTGGGGGTCGCTCTCTCTCTCTCTCTCTCTCTCCCCCTCCCCCCCTCTCTCTCTCTCTCTCTCTCTATCGAGTCTCCACGCGAACTAACGGAAAATTATGACTTTCAATGTTTGTGTACGAATGTAGCGCGCATCCTTCATCCACCTGTCTCCCCGAGACAAGCCTTTGGTCGAACCGACCTTTAGCGCGACGACGACGTTCCTCCGAAAATAGCGTTCGAAGAGATGCCGTAAGGATATCGCGTGCTCGAGAAAGAAAAAAAGAGGGAGAGGGAGAGAGAGAGAGAGAGAACAGAGAGGAGGACAAAATACCACCATGTAAATCGAGTCTGAAAAAATACCGTGCAAATCGCGCGACAAAACCCGACGACTGGAGAAAACGTCCTGAACGCCGGCTTAGGTTCCGCTCGACCGATGACTCTCGCTTCCTTAAAATAATGTCGACGCGATTTTTCAAGCGCGGCTCATTTCAGCCGGGCCGCACGGAACTAATCGACGAATGGCGAGCGCCTCGAGGAAAAAATGGGCAAAGTGTAACGCGCGCGCGCGCGCTTATGAATGCGAGGAGTTTTTGAAGCCGAGGTATTCTCGGGCGAGATATTACGTGAAAAGAGCGCGAAAGAGAACCGCCGCGTGGCGCACAATAGAATATATAGAACGCGTCGCGAGAGCGCGCAGGAGATCCTCGAAAGAAATAGCTGTCATCCGTGTCGGCCGGCGTTCCCGTTATCTTCGCTTATTCCACTTGCTCTCGGACGGTCGAGTTGACGAGAAGAAAAGAAGAGGCTTTGGACTATGTCGGCTACGGGGAGTACGAGCGCGGCGGTAACAAATGCGCGGTGCCGGAGAGTCGAACGTGTGTACGACTGGAATCTCAACGAGAAAGGACGAGCGCGTTGCGAACGGCCCGTCGCGGGATAAATTTAGCGGTGCCACAGGGTCGTGCGTTGAATTATGCTCGGCTAGCTTACGTAAGAGAGATGTGATGGATTTACTTGGAAAAAAAGAGAGAAGACACATTGTCGCACATTGTAGCAGCGCATTCCTGATTTCTCTAATCCCGGAGAAAATTTACTAAAGCCGCGCGCGCGCGCGCGCGCGGCAAGGTATCGAATTCGAAAGACTACCCGGGAAGAACCGCTCTCGGGTGTTGGCGTGAGTGCCGGGACACGCGTTAAAATGTGTTCCTGCCTATGTTTTCGCGACGTCGCTGATCGATCGCGTCGTAGCCCGGTCGTTCTCCGTCTCCTTCGTGGGCCCCGGCTCGCTCGCGGCGATTATAAAGACAAGCCTGGAACGCGCTCGCTCGCTCGCTCGCGCGCGCGCGCGCAAAAACCTTAAAAGGCTTAAAGACTACAAATCCGGACCGTGATGCACGAGGGAGCCGTGCGTCGGTCTTTAGCCATTATTTATGAATTTGGTGCGCCGAAAAAGGCCACGGTCGCCGCCGTAGTCGACGTCGTCGTGCGCTCGTCGGAGCGCGCTCTACGGATTTCAAATCGATCCGCGAGCCGGATAAAATATTTTATGGAGAACGCGCTTTAATGGCCCTTACGGGCGGACGGGGTCCCTTCACGTCTGCGTTGATTTGTAGTCAACGTGGACGGCGCGGAGGAGAGCTTATCGATTGCCCCCGAGTAGCTCCTCGTTCTTCGGCCGGACCTTGGCAGATCGCGATACCGCGATCTACTTGCGGTTCGCGGCGAGCGAACGAACGAACGAACGAACGAATCGAGGGATTTTAGGATATCCGACGTGCCGTCGGATTTCACGAGCCTACATCGTGGGCTATTAAGGAGCACGACTTTGAAAGCACGAGTGATGAATCAAATGCCCAAATAAAAGCCCAAATGTGATCGGACGCGAGAGCGTCTCGATGTCCGACATTCGAGTGTCGTTTTTATTGGTCGTTGGAACGAGACGTAAACTATTACTACGCAGTTAAAAACATTTCGTACTTTTGTGTGTTTTAAAAGATTACTTGTGTGTAGAAAGTTTCGCGTCGAAATTTTTTACACAGTCGTGTGTTAATTTAACATATCGTTGTTGTTGTGTTACCCAGGCTTTCTTCTGTTAAATTAAGATTATCTATTTTCAAGTGTTAAAAGTGTGACATTTTCAAGTATGAAAACAACACAATTTATATGTAAATGCATGAATTCTTGCTATGACATATTTCATATATGTTGAAGTCAGTCTAACTAAATCTAAAATGTGTTACTTTCCTCATTATCAACAAAGTTATCTTGTGTTAAATGTATAATGTTGACATTTCTGGTACGTGAAGATTGGATTTTTAACAGATAGATTACGTCAATCTAACATTTTCATTTCATTAAATCATAGATCAGTACTTTTCCCGAAATGTTGATGTTGAATATTCATTGTATGTCAATTTGACACAAACTGTGATTCTTGACGGCATTCAAATGTTAAATTTTTCACATATTATGTATGTTATTTTTTAACATATTTACTGTGTGTTATTAAATTAACACGTAAATGAGAGCGGATGATTGGAGACGCGTGAATAATGTTAAATTTAACACATCATTTCTTACAGTGTACTTTGACAGATGTTAAGGCAAGAAAGTAGCGCGTTTCAAGCGCTATGGGATTTTCAATTAGGCAGGATTGAAGGAGACTAGCAATTAGCTGCGAGGCGAATTCGAAATATCGGGCGACACTCGTGAGGCGAAAACGCCGGGACGCCGGGAACAGCCGAGGGAAATGGCCGGACAAGCCGTTAACGAGAGTGGAAGCGACTCCCGTTTCGAGATTACGCTCGTCGATCGCGATAGTGCTTTATGGGACACTACGGCTGATATTACGCCAGCGCGTTGCCACAGGGTCTCGATTTAATTTAAGGTGCACCAGGTAATGTTCCTCGCCTTCTCGCGCACGTGGGCGTCTGCGCGCGTGCTGCGACCGCGTGGCCGACGGTCTCTCTCTCTCTCTCTCTCTCTCTCCCTCTCTCTCTCTCTCTCTCTCTCTGTTTAGTGGCCGTGGACGCTATTATACTTTCGAATTCGTTTGCCGAAAAGAAACAACCACGCGGCGCGTACGCGTCCCTCTCCGAGACGCGGACCGGTGTGGCATTAATCTGATCGTTCGTAGCCGTCAGGGCGATTTTACTCGAGATTAATCAGCGCGCAACTGGGCCGACTTTCGAGCAGATTAGAATCTAAACGTCTGAATCACGCGTTGGGATTCGGCGGCGTTTATTAATATCACCTGCCGTTGTCGTTAGCGAGAGAGCGCGAGAGGATGGAGAAAAGCCGATTTCAAGTCGATTAAATCGCCCCGGACGCTCGCCTCGGACACTCGTTCGCGCGCGCGCGCGCGTATTCAACGGGATCGAGAATAAAAAAAGAAAAGAAAAAAAGAAGAGAAAAGAGAGAAAGAAAAGAGAAAGGAGAAGGAACACGCCGCACGCTCGATCGGAGGATAGATCGATCGATCGGAGAGCGAGGCGATCAAGGACGCCTCGTAAATATCCGCAGTAAATTTCAGGGGGCATTTAAAGTTCACGGGCCATTTGTGGTAGCTCGCAACAACGTAGCGAGCAGCGGAGCAGCGCGGCGATTAAAGCCGCCTCGCCGTCATAATTCGCGCGCTTGCAAATCCCCGCAAGCGCCGAGCCCATTAATCGCCACCCCGCGATATAACGTGTATTCCCCGGCCGTTAACGATTCCACCCTCTTCATAAATAAGCTCCCTGCTTACGAGCCAAGGGGCTGTTTACCGGGCCGAGGCAGCGAGGAGCAGTCGATCCATCGATCGCGATCGAGCGCTCATCTTGTACACGACGATGGTGTGGCTGCGGCGCGCACCGCACCACCGGGCCGCTCTCTCTCTCTCTCTCTCTTTCTCTCGCTACCGGTTCATATTAATTGCTTTCATAATTTAGAGCGTAAGCGCGCATCAACGCGACTCTGCGCGGCGCTGCGACGTCGCTCGTGCTCGAATTCATTAATAAACAGCGTGACGGCCGAGCACGCGCGTGTAACAAGTCCCGCGCAACGCCGCGTGCGAGCGCATGTAATTGGCCCTGATGTAATTCGGCCCTGATTAGCGGCTATGTACATCCGGCTGATAAAGTCGTCCGATCCGGAAGCGGGCCGAGTCGTCCCCGCAGGAGATATTTCCACATGCCGCGAGTGTTGTTGTTAGAATTCCTCGGCCACGGATGGAGGGCGGTGGAAAGTTTCCAGCGCGTAGATGACGGAAACGGAGCTTACGCGGAATTACGCCTTATTCTCTCTCTCTCTCTCTCTCTCTCTCTCTCCCGAGGATAAATAAATTCTCAAGGTTTACTGTATACACGATACGGGCTCGTCGGCACGAGCCACGTATCGCCGGCAATATCTGGATCGGAATTAATTCCCCCGTCCAGCTCGTTAATCCCGGAATATGCCGCGAACATGGTCGGGGTCGGTGTACCTTCAACAGTCTTCGCCTCTAATGGAGATTTATTACTCCAGTGAGACCTCCGCTATTGTTACAGAGAGTCCGGCTGATTCGTATCCGAGAACCTCCTTGCGCCGGTAATTACCGAAATCTTTTTACGCGCGGAAACTCTACCCGCTGGATATTTTGCTAACGAGCGAGCCCGCGCGAAAACGATCGTCTATCTCGCAATCAGTTCTCAACGGACGTATCACGACGTTTAACTACATCCGGCGGCAGGTAGGCGGGAGGGGAGGGGAGGGGAGGGGACGGGAGGGGAAAACACGGTACACGCGCATGATTCTTGAAAATATTTCGAGCAGCGGGAAACATTTTCCCCAAAAGGGGATCCCCTCCCCCGCGTGTCGCCCGAGTGGCAGAGAATGCAACGCGCCGAGCCCGAGCATCGAGCGGCGGCCTACCTGCCTATTTTTCTCCTGCGGGAAGCTCGCACAGGTGGCTCGCGACACTCAAAGGCCCCACGGTCGCGCGACTTGACTCTGCGACTTTTTATGCAACGACCAACGAGGTGACTCGAGGTATATCAAGGGAGAGATTACGATTTCGCGGTTATCTTCGGACGAGGCTGGAGACGTCTGCCAAATATTAGCACAGCCGGTGCAGCTGCCGTTGGTGAGAGTACGTTAGCTCCCACCACTTCGATTGGCTAAAGTCTCATCATGTTTATCGGCACTACGTGTGCGTGCGTGCGTGCGTGCGTGACCTTCTAAATAAGAAAATAATAAGAAAATATCGGAGCGTCGCGCGAAGCTTGCTATCGTAAAAGAGTTGCGCGCGATACGACGCTTCGAGTTATGTACATCGTGTTGATCTTCAGATACGAGACGGGAGGGAATATCATCGGAGATTAGATAAATTTCGTGTCATTTCTCAGCCGTGTGTTAATCCGCTGGACAAATAGCGCCAGATCCTCGTCGAAGCACAAACGTCCGATGTAAATGTTCATCAACTACCTGGCGCGCGCGCGCGCGCTTCATTCCGCGCAATTTGTCGTTCGCGTGGTCGCGCGTCGCTTTATTATTTGGACACACACGAGGAGGTTGAAATCGCGCAAAGTTGTACGATTGACTCGTCGCTTAATTCGCGGGGTAGTTTCCCGGATCCCACGTATTGCCGCGAATCGTACGGCCGTATACGATAATGATCCTCCGGGGCGAATCAATCATTCGCGCGGCTCACGAGCGCTTGTAATTGCCGCGTGTATCATTCATCATCGAGCGGAGCGACTGAAAGCATTGAAGCGTCGATACCATTCGGCGGAGAAGCAACGGCAGCGGCGCATCGGTCAAATCCGACCTGACGGAAACAATCTTCCCCGACACGACGGCGGGGATAATTATCAAGCGGGGAGCCGCCGCAACGTCGCTATAAATCGTGACGTTAGAATGGATCGCGCGTGCGCACAGTGTGCCACGGAGAATAATGAGAGACGGGCGAATGCGATATTTTTCAGCGGATTTCGAAACGATCTGCGTTCCTCGGCAGAATCGATCGTTACGAACCGACTATTCACGACCGCAAAGTGATTCGACGTTAAAAAGAGCCGCGTCCGGATGACTTAAACTTCGGAGAAACTTTCGATCAGGGTTGGGAAATAACTCGTTACTTGTAACGAAGTTATAGTTACAGTTATTTTCTTTTACTTAACTTTGTTCCGCTTTCTCCATCTATCACTGTGACTTGACTTAGTTACACTTGTTTGATAAGCAGTAACTAATTTAATAGTTACTTTATGTATTTCAAAGTTCTTAAGTTTCTGGCAGACCGGCGCGATAACGTGACGTGCGTTGCTTGACATCCAATGAGCGTACAATTATTCTAGCTGCATTTGGGAAACGCGCTACTGCATGTTACCTATCTTTATCGTTCATTAGATGTAAAACAAGGATAAAATGACGCAACAGAGCTGATACTTGCCTCTCCGAACGCAATTTGTATTTCTTTCAAAAAATTTGTACGCCTATTCGACATTCCCGTCGCGCGTTGCCAGTCGTTATTTGTTAACATAATCTGTGCTCAGCGTACAGTGCATTGCGTAGTTTCAGTTATATAAAAGATTCAAGTAATGGATAAAATATCTCAATCTTCGGAGGAGGATTGTAAAATGCCATGGCCAGCATATGCAAAAATATTCGAGTTACGGCAAAAATTTGGAAACGAAAACAACTGGGAAAACAATTTTTATGCAAAATTTGCGCCGACAAAAAAATTATTCATGCAAGTAGAACTTCAATTGCAAATTTAAAAAAAACATGTGAGTGCAAATCTTTGTTTATAAAATATCAATATATTTTTTAGTGACAAAATCTAATTTTTAATGTTAAGATTATTTTTAATATTTTTAGTATTTATTACGCTCAACAAATTTTCATTCATTTTCTTATAATTGTTATTAATAGTCTTAATATTAGTTAATATTAGTTAATAACAGCACAATATTATTGTAAAAAAATAACTGGAAAACAGCGACTCGTTATTTTCTAAACAACTATAACTGTAACGTGTTATTTTTGAAAGTCACTAATTTGTAACTGTAACTAGTTACTTTTTCAATGAAAAAAACTACTTACTGTAACTAGATATTTTTACAAAGTAATTTTCCCACCCCGCTTTCGATCGAGTGAAAATTTCGCCGTCCCTTGCGAAGCCTGCTCTCAACAACATTGTCATTTTCAATTTCAATCTCTTCCTCTCAGTCTCTACAATTTATTTTAATTTAATTTAATTCCATAATTTATTGTAATTTATTTTAATATTTAACTTGGTATATTCAGAAACAGAATAATCGAAAGAGGTACATGATTTTTGTGGGTTTTTCGACGAAAGGATCATCTGGAAAAATCTCATGGAAAACACCATGGCCGCGCGGAGTTTCCGGAACACTGTACGGGACATGATGGATTTCGAAAGAGCGCGGTACCGTTGCGGGAGGCTCATTTGTCGGTGAAATTGATTAGAGTTAGGAAATCAGCGCCACGGCAGCGTCAATCAAGCCGGGTACGCTTTTATCACCTCGCTGAACCCACGCACTCCTTCTCTTCCTCCTCGTGCTCCGTTAATGCTCTGTTACGAACGGCGCGCGTCGAGCCTCGAAACGCCAGGTAGACCTTCTTGTTTCGACCGAGCATTATTACGTTTTTTTACGACTCGGGCAAGCTCTCCTCGAGATGTTCAACGTGGATTACTCAGCCACTCAGCTCCGACGACGTTCGGCTGTGCATATATGTATATGTGATTACATCAGGTCGACCGATGCTCACGGAAGCAATAAATTGCTAATAGCTGTTGTTGTAAAATTTATGTCTCCACTGCGAACAAACGATCGGGGCCATCCCTCCCTCCTCGGTTCATTTTGTTCCGCGCATTATTCCGCGCGTCCTCGTCTCTCGCGCATTCGCACCTTGGCTCACCAAAGTTTCGGGCGTGCGCTCCGCGAAAAGTGCGATAAGGCTGATATTTTCACGCGAGGCACGCCAAGAATGTGTTACGATGTCGCCGCGAGCAAATACACCGCAGAGGCCGAACTTGAGGCCGAGGATATCTCTAAGAGAGAGAGAGAGAGAGAGAGAGAGAGAGAGAGAGAGAGAGAGAGAAAGAGAGAGACGTAGAGACCTTTTAATTTTATCGCTATCGTATTTTTTCACTCGTCTTATCGCCAGACTCGATTGCCTGGCGAGACGTAGTAGTATACTACGTTACCGTACTACGACTGCGTGTACTACGACGATCAACAAAACGTGAGATTATTCGTCGCGCGCGAGGAAACTCGCGGCGCGGTCGCGGCGGGCGCGCGGTGACATTCCAGTTTTACGGCTGGCTCGACTTAGAGATACGACGTGTAAACGCATCAACGGCCGGCCGAGAGAGAAAAAGAGAGAGAGAGAGCGAGAGAGCGAGAGAGAGAGAGAGAGAGAGAGGAGAGGAGGTTTCTGCGAAAGCGCACGGCTCTCGTCTCGTCTCGTCTCTTCTCCGTCACGCTCGCCCAGGTAATAACCTGATGAGCGAGTTCCCCGTCGTCGACGGTTGAATCTCGAATGAAAGGGGCGACGACGAGGGATCGCGCGCGCGCGCGCGACGATCGACGTGCCGTTGAATTATGAAACAGCGACGACATGAACGCCGGCTTTAGCCCGCGTTGAATCGCGTATTCGGTGCGTATTAATGTCCGGATAAATTACGCCGACTGACAGATATCACTACCGGTGTTACACGCGCGCGTGAAAGCTACTGTGAGCGCTGCCCTCCCCCCCCCTCCTCCTCCGAGTCCGAAGAACACGAAAACAAAATCTCCCCAGGGTGAAGGGTTCTTGCTAAGCCGCGACGGGTTGCTCACGAAGTCGAACGGAGCTTTACGACTGCACACTGGGTTTTCCTGCGGATGGCTATTGTGTGAAAATGACGTTTGGGTCCTTTTATGGCGCGAACCGGGATAAACATCAATTGTACATATCGCGGGCGACTTATTATTTTCGTTAGAGCAATACTCACTCCTCCAAATGGAAACCGATAACAAGAGACGGCTGGATCTTACCGGCCCGAAACGAGACGATTACACGGGGAGGGGGAGGGGGGGGCTTCTGATTTTCTCGGATCAAGCGAATCGCGATTTCCTCTCCGGCCGGGGATGAACCGTCGCGAAAATAAAAGTGACGCTAATGAAAGTTAAGCAAGCCCGGTCTCGTTAGATGCGTGACTTTAATTTCACTAAAGCGGTAATAACTTTCTCCCGACTGGTGTAATAAGTGCTTTACGCGCGCCATTACTGGAGCCTCCGATGCGTGAAACGAGCATCTCCCTTGCCTTTTACCGCATTTTTGCGCAACGCTCCGCTTATCAACCCCGATTCAGTATCGTCTACTCGGCTATCTCTCTCTTCTTCCGCGTGTTTCGCTTTCGCACTGGATCATCCCACACCATAACCGGAACGGTTCTGCTCTCGTAGAGTTGCTACTTGTTGCACGCGAAAGCGTGCAAATGTCGGAGAATAATGAACTCGTCTTTGCGAGGCACCAACAAGCGCCTCGACGCATTCGAATTTATTACATATGTGTGCTTCGGACGGACAGACAGGCAGACAGACACACTCTCTCTCTCTCTCTCTCTCTCTCTCTCTTTCTCTCATATTCCACGAAGGAAAATTCCAAGTTTCGGTCAATCATTTGAGCTCACGCGAGGGTTCCAAGAGTCAAGTGTGGTCCGACTCGAGTGATCGCAAACAGTCCTAGACCAACAAGAGAGAGAACCGAACAAGGAGGTTTGAGCGCGACGGTCAAGTTCAAAAGTAAAAAATTCGGGGATGCGCGGTACCGGCGATGGGGCGCTGAAACACTCGATACACACACGGCGCGCACCCAAGTGCGTCCGAATGAGAAATCGTCCACAGAGCGAATCCACGTGGCCTCGCCGAGAGGACGATCGGGTCCACGTGGATAAATAACGACTCCAATTCGCTCGCGACGCGAGTTACCTGCGCCCGCTCGCGCTCGCCCCGTGTACTCGCTTAACCACCGGCGAGGAGGGACCGCTTTCGAAAACCGGCCATTAGAGGCAATTAGGCATGCATCATAGGCCACGGAGCTGGACGTCTTACACGGCCAGAAGTTATCGGCTGTCGTAACCCAACACGCCGCCGTTCTGTCGTTCGACGACGACGACGACGACAACAACAATTCCATGCTTGACGACAGTTTTATAGGAAGTAGCTCGCGCTCGTCTCTCCCCCTGGCCCTGTTCTCTTCTTCTGTTCTCCTGTTTCGCCGTCGCCGTGTCGTCTTCGTTTTAACCCTTTTCTCCCGAGCGTCAGCGAGCGTCCCATTAGGACGTATCGACGTTACGCGCGCGGCATTTAATGCCGTGGCCGAGCGCGCGACTTGAAGTGAAAGCTCGCGTGTAGTACCTCGCCTCGCATTCGTTTTCCTGCTGCGCTCGCGCTCTCGCGGGTTTCTACTTGCTCGTTGCGCTGCGCCGCGGCGCGGCGTCAGGGCTCAAGCGTCGGGGAATTGTCGACTCGGCAAGAATACGCGCTCGGCTCGGCATGATCTCTCGCGCGAAGAGCTCCCTGCGAGGAGTAGCGCGCCCGTCGCTCGTTTTCACGCGACCGAACACACGCTGGTGTGTCTCTCCTCGTGACACCGCGAGCGCAGCGAGCGATTCCCCCGGAGACCTCTCAAGGAGATCCCTCCTCCTCGCACGAGCTCCCGAGCTGCTTGAGCGCGAGCCTCGCGCTCGCTTCTTTTTGCCTACGCGTTGCCAACTAGTCCGAACTATCTCCCGCGGCGTCATTACGCAACTTGATCCTTTTTTCGCGCGCGGAGAGGAGGCGGATGTGACCTTGAGAGAGCGCGCGCAGCGCGGCGCAGCCGACGCGCGCGGGCTTCGCTCGTCGCACTTTCGTCCCCGGCGCTTTTCCGTCCGACACCCGTCGGGATTCCGATGCGTCCAGGCGCGTGCACTTAACGGAGCAGGAGCCCGAGGAGCGCGCGGAACGGGAATATTCTCCGTCGAGCGAGGAGAAACGTCGCACCTAGCAACTTCGTCATTATAAAGCGCTGGTAGATCTCGATAACGGGTCTCTCTCTCTCTCTCTCTCTCTCTCTCTCTCTCTCTCGCGCGCGCGCGCCCTACCGCCGTAGAATGCGGATTACGAGGCGAGTTTCGCTGCCCGTCCGATAGGTGATGCTGAGCATGGAGCTCTATCCTTACGAAGGCCGTCGACCTCTCGGCGTACAGACGCATGTACGCGGCCCGACGTGCAGGAATACGCGTACACGCGTGTGTGAGGGGAGAGGAGAGATGATTCCTCTTTCTCTTCTCCTCGCGCACGAGCGCTCGCCGCCACGGGCGTAGATGCCTAGAAATCCGTGGTGCTCTCGCGTGCGGGCAATCTGTTGAAACGTCCGAAAGGTCGAGGGACTTTATCCGATGTTCACGTCGATCACGCTTCGAAGGGTGGGCAGGGGGAGGAGCGGGCTCACCGTTCTCTTTTAAACTTTGTTAAAATTTCAAATTCTCCTCGAGCGAGATCGCGATATCGCGGTAATTTTTATCGCGTCTCCAAGAACGTACGCAAGTAGAGGCACTTGTCGTGTTTCTCTCGTCCAGCTCGAGCTGCACGTCTCTCACTCGAGTTTCGACGAGCACACGACGCGATCGATCAAGTAGCGAAATATTCCGATTCCGGCTGAAATTTGCCACGACGATCGCGATTCACGCCGGTCCATTCCGTGTGAAACTTAATACGCGCTATCACGCGCTAGTCACTTGGCCGGCGGCGTTCTCCGTCTCTCTCTCTCTCTCTCTCTCTCTCTCTCTCTCTCTCTCGCAGGCACTCCAATATTTACCTGACCGAGACGAGCTTTAAGCCGAAGGCAAACTGACCGGCTGTCCGTTAATATGCTTAGACGTCGAGTGTCCGCTCACGTATGGGTGTTCCACAAAGGAGACGCTTCGCTCCTTAGCCAAAGGCAGGAATTACCGAGTCTTCCTCGTGTCTTTTTGAAAATTTATGAAATATTTGACGAGCGTTCGGGAATCTCGAGGGACGACATACTCTCGAGGGGCGACATGGAGAACGCCCATTCGAAGATATTCCTCATTGCTTCCTTTATCAGCGAAAATATTTCCTCGTTCGCGAAAGATATATGTATGTGTATATATTTTTTTTAATAAATGACTCATTCCTCGGTTAGATAATCTTTTATTTTTACGGCGATTAATAGCGATACTCTTTGAAGGAGTTTGAAAAGCTTCGACGCAGAGCGCGACGCGGCGGCAACTCTTGCGGCACTAATTTCAAACAAATTTCTAACAATTATTAAATCAGACAGCGCATAAATAGTGGCAGTTTACAGCGGGCAACACTTCTCTCTCGAACCAAATGTGCTCAAGCGCGACGAAAAGACTAAACGTCATACGTTATTACAAGGCATGCGTAACCAGATTCTTTTTACCCCAAAACGACCAGCTTTCTCCGCGCGCCGCCGATCACAGTCGGCTCGGAGGCTTTACGAAATATCGTGTATTATTAGACACGGATAATAAAGCGAACGTTTCCGTCGCCTGCTTTTTTTTTCTTTTTCTTGCGAAACGAAATGATTTTAATTGCCGGATTGCGCCAGGACACCCGGAAAATGGGCTAACGTTTCCAACGAACTCATGCGTGAAAAGCAAAATTACGGTGGAGGCGTTTAACAGTGCAACACTCGGTTAGGGTTCATTTCGTGGCTTTGTACTGTAGAAACGCTTTATACTCACTGGCGCACTTGTCGCTAATTTCAAGCAAAGTACAAATTACGGATTGCCTCCGCACGAACGCGATTGCGTGTAATGCAATCAAGTGTAATGCAATCCAGATTACCGGATGTATCATTATAGAAATCTACGCAAAGTCTCGAAGGGAAATGTGTAACGCTTCATTACACAGTTTTGATTCTTCTAGGTTAACTCGGATTTCTTCGATCATTTAGATATCGTCGTTTCCAACCTTCTCGTGTTTCGTTAAGAATGCGTACAGAAGGCAAAAGATAAAAAATATAAAAGATGTCCCGTATGATCAAAGAAAAGAAAAGATAAATAAAAAATGTGAAACATCAACACGTTACTTGCGTTGCGTCATGGTTTAAAGTGCAGTGCGATGCGGCGAGAAACCGAACCAACTCATGTTGCGCGAGTGAACGTGCCGGTCGGTACAGTGAATCCCTCGAGACCGACCATCGTTAAAGGGGACCCAGAAATCATCCCGCCTGTTTGATCAACCACTGGCAAAACAGATTCGACGATCTAGACGGGCCTGTTTTACCGACTTGCTTGATCGCGAGAGTGACTTCGAAACGAGCGGCTGCGAAAAACGCAGCGGGGACTTGGAAATGAGTGAAAGCGAGAGTACATTTACGCGTAGCCTAGTTACGTCGATTTCTATTATTTCTTATGAAATGAGAAGCTATCTTTTTCCGAAAGGATACTGTCTCTCTGAACGAATGGAATAAAAAAAGAAGAAATTGCGTTAATTGCTTCTAGAGAAAAACAGCATTTAATACGGCAAAAGTATGCTCTGAGAATCTCAACAGGATATATTCCATTCACAAATTGTACACGCGAGGCGTAGTTGTAAACAATAACAAAGAAATCTTTTCGTTATTGTTTACAGGCAGCAAGTTAAATATTTCTCAATTAACACCTGTCTCTCATCCTGCGCACCACGGAGACTAGAGGACACACGGTATTTCCACACCCATTTTTCCCTCTCCTATTTCCAAGAAACAAGAGACACAATCAATTTCCGCGATCCTGGCTCGCGTTGACAGGCGCGGGCTCGATCGCGACTGCTCTCACACCGCGAGAGCTCGCTTCTTCCTCGCGCACCGTTGTCCGCTAAATATCGTTGTATATTAATATCGCGTTTAGTCACAGCGTGAAGCTAATTGTTGCTTGTAAATCACTCGTCTGGATACGAGTCGCCGTGGGTTCTGTGTCTTACGTTTATGCGAGCGAAGGTAGGGCGTCACGGATGGGAGCGTCCGTGTAGAAGGAAGCAAGACGACGGTGGGCTTATACGGCACCGGGTTTCAGCGCCGTTTCGATCGTCATGCGAGGACATAAGAAAAACATGGCGACCTCATTGTCTCAGGCTCGTAACACGACCGTCGTGCTGCTCGCGGATAAGATACGGAAGGTGCGTTGCACGTTAAAGCCCCGACGACGAAGGAAAAGCGCGGCACCGGGCCGATTAGCCTGTCGACGCGCTCGTGGAAAATGCGCGACCCATTCAGCCGTAATTTATGGAAATTGCGCGATAGCGAGTCCACTTCGATTGTTATACGTCCCAAAGCGAGGGCCGATCAGGCCCTCCGACAGCGTTGTTATTAGGCCGCGGTTCATAAATCAGGCATCGCGCTCGAAACGAGGGAAATTACTCGCGCGTATGAGCGTTCCGCGCGGCGAAACGCGCGCAAAGTCGCATCGGACAGAGAGAACCGCGAGAGCGCTCGATCAACAGCGCTCGATGCGTGCGTCCTTATTGTTACGTAACACGGCGCGCAAATATCGCGCCGCGGTAAAATTCGATCGTAGCACGCGTGCGCGACACGCGCTTCGAGTCGAGTGAAATTTTCACGCACGCCTGTGACAGGCAGCAGCCGCGCCGCCGCCGCGTCATGACAACGCGACACGCACGTGGAGAATCTTGAGGTCTCTTTCTCTTTCTCTCTCTCTCTCTCTCTCTCTCTCTCTCTCTCTCGCGAACCTCTCGCGAATAGACGCGAGCCTTTTCCACGGGAGGCGGGTAGCCGTGCCTCCGCTCGTTTCCACGTCGTAGCCGGCTCGTTTCGTTCGCGCGACCCCGCTTTCGAGAGCGAGCCTCGTTCTCGCCATTGTTCCGACAAATTATGCATATTAATTCCCTGTTTCTTGTCGTACATCTGCGCGCGCGCGCGCGCGCGAGCGAGCGCAGAAGCGCGAAGACTCGGGAGTTCCCAAGACCGACCCACATGCCCCGCGGACAGTGATGATGAACCGTTAAATCTAGTTCGAAGCCGCGGTGTAGCGGTAACGTGAGCGCGACATTGACAGTTTGTCGTTATCTCATCTCGCGATATTTCGCGATATTTCCTGTCAACGACGACGACGACGACGACGACGAACGCCACGGTGCGAGCGGAAGCGGCGTGAGCGCCAGGCGTAAATGCCGGGAAATGCCGCGTTTTTGATAAAAGTCCGGCGGAAAGCCGGTAGCCTCGATCGCAGTTGCAGTTTTGCATCGGTCTTATCATCGATCGACCAGGCGGTTGATGAACGTCATACGCGCGCTTGGAGGAATATATATCGGGCCTCGCAGTACGCGCTATCTGTGCCGCTTCATTCGTTGCGGAAGATGGCAGTCGGCGCCGGATGCTGACATCACGACGGTAATCCCATTCGCGTTTAACGACGCAAACAGAATGCTATGGGGGAAAAGGCCGAGAAACGCCGCCGCGCCGCCGCGATAATCCGACGACGCTAAATGAGCGATCGAGATAATTAAGCCCAAGCGCGACATCCATCGTTCAATCGACGATCGTCCGCGGCCTTGCATCGGCCGATACGATATCGCACATTTCCTTCGATTACTCCGCGCCGGCGTTGTCTCTCGGTTAATAATACCGCGGGCCGTAGGAAGGAGCACACGATGCGTTTAAACGCGCTGCAGCTACCGCTCGCGGCACAGAAAATGCGCAGATAACTATCGACAAAGCCGAGATCAACGAGAGGACAATGAGACGTAATCGTCGAGAATCCCCGCCGACGGACGAGAGACGCGAGATCGTGTGCATGTGCGAACTCGGGGAAAGAAAGGAAGGAAAAAAGAAAAGGGACAAGGAGGAGTTGCGAACGCCGACATTTCGCACAACGTGACTTTCGAGCGGAAAATCGTGAGAGTCTGTACCGAATTGTGTTAAGCTGCAAAATAAAAGCAAGGGTGTGATAATTCAGCCGATAAAATTGACAACTTGCCGGGCTTTCCGTCGAATTATCGCCTCCTATCAATTTCCTATCAGCGTGAATTGGAAAAACGGTTTCGTTCGGCTCACCCGCGTCGGGTCACCGCGACGTCTTCGTCGAGCGGCCGACGAAGGGTGCGGGGCGAGCGATCGCGAGCGATCTTTCCCGCGCGTTCTCTTTGACCGACTCGGCGCGTTGCCGCCTCCTCTTTCGCACGATCGGATCTGCGGATCGTCACAACGAATTCACCGGATTTCAAGAGCCATCTGCTCACTGTGCCTACAGGTTGCGCGCGCCCTTGAGAAAGTGGGCGTCGTGCAGCTCCTTCGTATCTCCCGAGGAGTTGTCGGGGAGAAGAAAAAGGAAAGAAAAAAGACCGCACGTCGCGAAGGGGTTCGCGCGAGAAACATCCCCCTGGGACGCGTCGCGTATCGGGTGACGTTTTTTCTGGCCGGATCGTATCTGGCGATTCGTCGACGAGCAGACGAGTATCATCGGAGGCAGGATGCAAACTCGCGCAACCCTCGTCGCCATCGTCGCCGCCGGCCCCCTTTCCGAGTCCCCCTTGTCTTCCTGTCCGATCGGAAGCGACGATAAGATTTCCGCTCGCGTGCTCGATCTCGATTGTCATTAAACGAAGCTGTAATCGAACCGCGGGCTACCCCGCTCGACGTCGCATCGAGCGCATCGATGTAGCATGTTGCGTGACACGAGGAAAAGACTCGCGGCGGAAATCTCGAGCGCGATAAAGCTCGACGGGATCCGCGTTAAAGTGGAGGTATTGTCTGCGTCGTGCAGCTCTCTCTCTCTCTCTCTCGCTCTCTCGCTCTCTCTGCTCGTTGCGGCAGGAGCGGCGGTTTTTACGACGCTCGGGGGTGTCATTAAATGACGATAAAACAGCGCGATTAATTGATAAACGCGACAAACGCGCGTTCCCGCAGAAGACGCGGGGGAGAGAAGTTCGGTATAAATAAACGGGATGTTTTCGTCGCGGCGTGGGTAAATCTCGGCCGGGTGAGAGGTCTTCCCGCGGCGCTTCCCGTTTCGCCGCAAGAGCGATCATCGAGTCTGGAGACTTCGAGGCACGACTTTGGCGACTAGGCGATCGGCGCGGCGCGAGAAGCCTCGTGCGACTCGCGGAAACGATGAAGCGCTTTACAATTGTGATCGATGCAAATCCCCGACAATTCTAATGAAGCCGAAAAGGGTAAATTCAAATAGACGGGCAGCGACGACGTTAATCGCGACGGCCAGCTTCGATATTCGGGTGTCAAAGTTCGTGAGTTGATGTTTATTAATACCGGAGGCCCGGCAGGAGTCAACGAACAACGGGACGTCGCATATTTCCCCTCGGCAGCCGCCGCCTCGTCTTTCTTGTCCGCGGCCGATTGATCGGCGCGCGCGTCGAGCGTCGAGCGCGATACGTATAAACAGCTTTTATTTTCCAAATAGCGCGACCTAAGCCAACCTCTCGTTTCTCAACCGCCGTGTCGCTTCTGCTTTAGAAATCACAGCGGTCGTGGCGCAAGCGCTACCTCTGGAGACAGTCAAGCTGATTCTCCGATGTATGTAATTCCAACGCGCGATGGAATATCACGTGTCTCTGACACGTTTCTACGATCGAATAATCGTGCGAACGGCCGTGCTTCCATCGTTATTTTTAGGCTAGAAATGAGGAAATTGCCGAGCCTGAGTGTTCTCTCTCTCTCTCTCTCTCTCTCTCTCTCTCTCTCTCTCGCCGACGCCATCGGAAAGATGCACGTGGCGATATCGCATTCGCAACTGCCGGAACTCAAGTTACGCGCTGTTCGCGATTAATTAGAGACACTCTTGTCCAACGGAGGATATTCGATATCCGATACCTCGCGGTGCGACTCTGCGCGACGACTGTGCGAAATTTCCTGTCTATGCATTTTCCACGGGGCGTCCTGCGGACGATAAAACGCGATGGAATTCGCGACGCGAGAGCTATTCCTCCCCGCTTCTTTCCGACTTCTTGCCGTTTCACGGCTCGTCGATTAACTGCGCTATAAATCGAAGCTCTGTGTAGCAGCCTCGCGAAATCGACTACAAGCGAGATATCGCCTGCGATCGACACGCGCTTCCGTTTCCGTCCTTTTCACCGGTTCGTTTCTCGCGCCGCATAACGTATCCCTTCATGCCCCGGCATGTGGCTCGAGTTAAGTTTCGCGCGGGCATCGCGCTTTTTGCGCGCGATCGCGTCGGCCGCGATTTCTCGAACGTCGCGGGCGTGAGCGGCTCGTTCAGAGCGGCGTCAAGTTTACGCTGGGCACTCGCGCAACAAGCAGCGCGCGCGCAAACGCGGTCGGCGATTGAGGACAAGCTGTGCGCACAGCTTCGCCGGCGAGATCGCTGGAGCCGGCCGAGTAGTCACTGATCAACCGCGTGTTCGGTGTGAGTCAGGCCGATTAATGTACAATCTCGAGACGTGACTGCAAAGTCAGCTGCGCGCGACACAGTACGGCCCGGCCCGACGCTCTCGTCGCATTCGCGAATTTCAGCATGCCGTAATCGGGAAAAGAGTGAATAAGAGATCAGAGTCCCGCGTGACGGAACGGATAATAATAAGCGCACAGACAGGCGCGCGCTTGTCGCTTACAGATAAAAAAAAGAAACAGCACCGAGAGAAAGAGAAGCGGAACTGCCGAACGCGCGCGCAGCGAGAGAGATCTAGTTCGCGGACTCTCGAAGCTATCCGAGCGACGCGAGCACGCGAGCAAAACATGGCGACGAGGACGTCACGACGGACAGGAGGTATAATTTATGTGGCATTTCGGCTCGCGACCACACGTAAACTCACGTCGGGGCCGCCGAGACAGCGCTGAAATCGAACCTCCTCCCCCTCGAAGTGTCGGCGTTAATTAAGTCCCCCGATAAATTCGAGGGGCGAAGGGCCCCGGGGCGAGGACTCGCCGAGGCTCGCTGAAACCACCGGCGAGTCCGGCGGCAGAAAAAGTCGATCAATCGCAGCACGCAGGTCCGAGCGTGGCGCGCGAGAGAGCTCCTGAAATCTTTAGAATTCTTTGTCGGCGCGGCTGGGAACCCCAAGACCGGCGAGGCTATCGCGTCGGCTTTTGTAGGGCACGGAGGAAGGCCGACGATGGCGAAAGGTGGGCCGGAGACGGGGATAAAGAGAGTGCAGATAATGCGAGCTGTAACGCGAGCTGACGTGAGAACGTCTTCCCGAAAGAAGAGGGCACCGGAGGAACGCGATCATCGAGAATTGCCCTCTCTCTCTCTCTCTCTCTCTCTCTCTCTCTCTCTCTCTCTCTCTCTCTCTCTGTCGTTGTTCGAAGCCCTCGCGGCGAGTTTCCAAATTATTGGCATACTCACGATCCAATACGGTTCGTGTACTCACATGTGAGACCAGGCGAGGGGGCACAGAGAAAACGAGTCGTTGGTACTCACCTGGAACAGAAAAGATACGAACACATCGTTATTGCGCGGAACGATTTTATCTGCGTATGTATCAATTAAATTCAAATCATTCATAGTGCACGATTTATTACGCGTGCGAGTGTGCCTCCGAAGAGAGAGAGAGAGAGAGAGAGAGAGAGAGAGAGAGAGAGAGAGAGAGAGAGAGAGAGAGAGAGAGAGAGAGAGAGAGAGAGAGAGAGAGAGAGAGAGAGAGAGAGAGAGAGAGAGAGAGAGAGACCGGGAGGGCGAACCTCAGGTGCGCTTTTCCGCACGACGCGAACGTGCGCGGCCGTACAAAAATTAATGGCCGGCGTCGGAAAGAGTGAGGTGACACGAAAAAAACGACGCGCTACGCAACGCGTTAATTTACAGCGTGCATTTGCATGAGCTTTTTATTCGCATTCGAAATGACAGTGCGCGCGCGGAATAATTGCGGTCGCTGAATTATCGCGGCGAAGGAAAGGAGGTAAGAAGAGGCGGGAGGAAGCAAGGGGAGAAAGACAGACAGACAGAGAGAGAGAGAGAGAGAGAGAGAGGGGAGAGCGGCAAAGTGACCGGGATGTCGACCCTTGCGTTTATGCTAATTGCCCGGGGACCGAAAATGGACAACGCACCGAGCATAAATTCGATTGCGTGGTGTTCGATTGATTAAAGTGTTCTCGAGCGGTCGGTATCCGTTTCGGAGTTTTTAACACGTTCTCAGACACGGCGCACCTGGCGAGGTAGCCGCGTCCGGCCGCTGCAATAAGATTCGGCTGCTGACAACGAGCGCTGAGCGTGGTGCGAGCCGCGCGCAAATCACAGACGCTGCGCGTCTATGATCCTCGACTGCGCTCGCGAAGAAAGGAATTGTAAGATCCTTAGCTGTATAATACGTAAGTTACGAGCCGAGCGGATCGTCGGGAGATCGACAGGCTCGTTCTGTCTGGCTCGCGGTAATCGTCGGCGTGGCCGCGAGGCTCGCGAAACTCACTCACCGCGTGCGCGCGCGAAACCGGTATGATCTTAATTTTAGATGCTCGCTGGAAACGTCAGCTCGACGATAAAGGATAAAGGCGAGATCGACGAGCCGGAGCGACGTCAGCGTGATTTCACGATCGTAATCGATCGAGGAAACAACGACACACGTTAATAATGCATTAAAGCACTCGTGTTGTTTCCACGGCGTGTAAGAGAGAAAAAACACAGTCACTTCGCGCTTCGATGAGTCGTTCGGAGGACGTTTGGACGCGTTCGCGTCGCGGCTCAAAGGCGCGCACGCGAGCCGCGCAAATTGATTGAAAATTCGTCCGCCCGGACCCGGGCTCCGCAAAGCCGTGCGCGATCGCCGAGATCTGCGGATCTCTTTCGAATTCGCGATTTCCGGCCAAGTCGGGCGGAAACCGGCCGCCGGAGAAAGCCGCGCGCTGCTGCTGCTGCTGCTGCTGCTGCTGCACGCCGGGATTTTCGCGCAGGTGAGATTTGTTCGCGCGGGGCGACCGCCGCGGATAGGTATAATCCAAGGTGGCGGCGGCTGTGAGTATCGCAAGAGAGGATGTCATTACGTAAGTTTCGGCGCGCCGTGGAACTCGTGTACTCGCAGACCTCCTTTTTGTGCCGAAGGTGCGCTCGAATCCACAACGGCACCTTCACACAACTGCGCACATATCCTGCGACGACGCGACTACTCTCCTCTCCGTCCTCGCTCAAAACGCGACACCGTTCGCTGATTCTCGAATCTTCGAGGCGCGCGATAATGGAGTCGTCGCTGCGTCCTGCCCGCCGCGCCGGCAGGATGCGCCTGAATTTCTTACTGAGAAAGCGTCATGTCGCGAGCGCGTGCTGCGAGGCACTCGCATGGTCGCTCGCCATTCGCGGATCTGATTCGCGGGATAATCGGACACACGCGTAATGGGGTGTGCGGTCTCTCTCTCTCTCTCTCTCTCTCTCTTTCTCGGTTCGCCCGCGAGTGCGTGCGCAAGGAAGGACCTCAAACATCTGCATCCTGCGGGAGACTGCGAACGATCTGAGAATCGTCTCAGCGACTTTCACTTCGATTCCGCTCCAAGTGGAGCGGACGTGGCAAGTGGTTTCGTGAGTGTAGGTATCGGCCGGGTAAAGGAATCCTCCTCCCCCCCCTCCCTCCCCCCATATTGGCAGTACCATTGTCGGAATCGAAACGCTTCCTGTCGCGCAGCCGCGAGCATTCACACGTACAGCTTCGATCACGGTCGGAGCTGTTTTACTCGCGGTTAAGCGCGGTTAATGTAATTCCAAGCCGGTCTCGCGCGTCAACTCCCTTGACGAGGGTGGTAACGCAATAATTTTCGCGGCCGATCGACCTTTCGTTCGACGTGCGCGATCCGTGACGTCGGGTCCCCTGGCGAAACGTCCACCGAAACGAGATTTATGAATCTCCCACTTCGAAGAGTCGTGGCGTCGTGGTTAACCGGTTGGTTTACATGTGTACAGGTTACCCGACGCGTAGGCGAGCAGGAATGAGCGGTAGCGTGCAAAAGGAACGAAAGAGCGCGCGGAGTCGAGGCAGAAGATGTCAGTCGCAACGAACGTTCGGTCGCCGGAAGCCGGCAAGAGATGCGGTGGTAATCTGGTTATAAATTTAATTATCGTCCCCCCCCCTCCCCTCGAGAGAGAGAGAGAGAGAGAGAGAGAGAGAGACAGAGAGAGAGAGAGAGGCGTCGGTTTAAAACGTCTCTTAGCGGTTACGTCGACGGTATTTTCAACTGTAGATGAACACGCGCGAGTATTCGAGCGAGAGATTCGAGGGTTATGCCTGCGTGGCCGCGCAATTGGCGATAAGAACTGGTGTAAATAATTGTCGTAACAAGTGCGCCGACCCTTTAAAATTGAGAAATCTCCCGCGGAAAAGAAATCCCTCGAACTGAGACGTGAAGGTGTCCCATCTACTTCAGCACGAAAACGGCAATCTCGCTTTAACACGCAACGAATGGAAGCCGTTATTACAGCCTTCCGTCGAGAGAAACGGGGAAACTTCAGATGCAGATGAGTTTCTGCAAATTCTTCTCAGGCGTGTTACCGCAAAATCGCAGCTGTATCGCTACACGGTTACTATCCTGTACTCGCGAAGTAGTAGCGTGTTTTCAACCGCGTCCGGGAATACTAAGCACTTCGCATTAAGTATTCCACAAATGGAGGCTGAACGTTCGTCGTTCGTTCGTACGTGCGTCGCCAGGCGTCGTGTACCTTTTCGTGAAAAACGAGGTATTCTCGACCGCCGCTCGTCTCACGTCGTTTCTCCTCTTAGCACGCATTTACCGCGCTTCGAATTTCCCGTATTGTTTCTTCCCCCGGAGAATGGCGTTACCTCGGCTCGCCGTCTAAAATTACACCCCACCGACGTGACTATCGCTTCGGGATCGATGATTTAGGGGAAGAAGCGCGCGATTTGTTTCTCTTCTCTCTGAGAAACGCGCGTGCCGGAATATACCGAATCCACATGCTCGGCCATCGCGACAGAAGACAATAAACGACGCATCGCACGTCGGAATGCGAGCGAGCGCAGGTTATCGTTATGTCACGCTCGATTGTAAGCGGCACGTATTTCTAGATGCGACTTTTAACGATCCTGTTCGCTTCCCTGGTACAACAATCGATAGCCGTGTACGAGAATGCGAAGCGGTAAAGAGGTGCTCTTTGAATTACGAGTATCGCGCATCTAATCTGAATGAAGTACTCAGTGAGAAAATGCTGAAGGACACGGTTGGCCGTGCGGGGAGAATCTCCGCGGAACATCATCGCGGAAATGAGCGTTTTTATCTTCTCTCATTTGTCTGAACAGTAGGCTAGCTAGCTATATGTAATCTGTGCCACGCGCCTTCTTGTATCATCAATGGGGAACGATTAATAGTGAGAAAATCCAGCGGGGGAATCGCTCGTACGTCCGAGTGCGATAAATTTTCTGCTCTCACGCGGGGAGACTTGCGTAATCCGCGGAAAATTTCGACAATCCCGGCACTACGCCTCAAAACGAGGGAGGGAGAGAGAGAGAGAATCAAAGTCTGCAGGAGAGCGCGATGCAATTTCTCACTGGTGCAAGCTGAGTCCTGTTTACGCGGATACATAATTCCTGTTTCAATCTGTGGCGATGAAACTAGGGCTGTTACTCTTCGGCAGCTTCGAAGTTCCGAAAGCTTCGAAGTTCCGAAAGCTTCGAAGTTTTTTGCGTTATATTTGAAGCTTCGAAGAATGCGCGGGGCGGTCGTTTTCGAGTCTGCTTTTTGTTTCTGCGTGCACGCATTGCATGCTAGGTCATCTCGGTCATATATATATATATTTTTACATTTCGTGGATAACAAAAGTATCGGCTTGTGATTCGATTCCCGAACACCTTCGAATTCTCGAAATTTCTGAGTGTTCTGAGAGGGGAAGATATAAGGAAAAATTTTGTTGTTGTTGTCTTTTCGTCTTTCCTTTTCCTTTCTTTCTTTCTTTCTTTCTTTCCCTCTTCTCTTTTTCTCTATATATTTTTTCTTTATATATTATGTTTTGTATTTTCTTTCACTTTTATTGCATGAGAATTTTCTTACTCGTTTGTTACTTACTGTATTATTCTTGTACACCCAAGAGGTCAGACCCGTATATTATTAATAAATAAATGGATAAATAAAAAGTTCAAAGACTGAAACTTGGAAGGTCCGATGCTTCGAGACTTCGATCGTCGAATAATTTGTATCGAAGCTTCGCTTCTTCGAAGCTTCGAACACGAAAACTTCGAAGAAAAATTACACCTCCAGATGAACACTCGTCGTCGAACACTCAACAGTCGAAACGTCGAGCGACAGTTTCACCGGCAAAATTGTGCCGCATGGAATGATACATCCGGGAGGACAACGAGACAAATCGTTACACTTGGGTTATCGATCGCTCTTAAGGATTGAGATCACCCAATCAAGCGCAATGTGTGTGATTTGTCTCGCCCGCCATTGCACGGAACAGCAAGTTTAATCGACGCGACGGAGAACTTCCCACCGTGGTGGTTTCCAGCAACAACCCGCATCTCTCCGGGAGAGGCGCCTACGTGAGCGCAATATGGACCACTTGTAAAAATTCTGAACGGTAATTAAGATGTTTCCTTAATTAACGGTTAGCACCGCCGCGGCCCGCTGCCCGATGCGAGAATGACGATTGAATTAGTACCGCTGCTCGGTTATGCTCCGTAAAGTGCAACGTCGCTGGAATTCCCAGGAGGCGATGCCTCCTCGCTGAGGGGGGACGTAAACTGCGTAAGACCGGTTTAATTTTTGCCAACGTCAGACTAATACAATTAATTAATAATACGGTACAAACGAATGCGCCGTGTTTTCTCCCTTCCCCAGCAGGAAACGGTAAAGCACACCGCATTGAAGTCGTGTCGAAATGCTATCGACATGCGAGTCGCTCCTTCTTTGCGCAACGCTAAGAGCAAGAGTGAAAATGCCTCTCGCCGTCGACATTTTACAAGGGAATAATGTAACATAATATCGTTGGATCTTTAAACATCTGTTTCCACCATGAGAAAGATGAAGAAGCACACACATACGCGCGTTGCTTTGTTATCGCCGAGACAACGAAAGAAAATCGCCGATCTGCGATCGGAGTGACGTTTTACCCTGTGAGGAGTTCATAAACGAACGATTATTCTGCGTACGTGCGCGATAACGAGACCTTTCGTAAAATTATCGATACGCGATAAGATAAGTCGATACATCCGACGATAAGAATCCGCATGATCACACATCCGGGGGAGCTTCGGAAATCGCGTGTCTAATTAAAAACCGCAGCGATCGTTCGACAGACTCGTTGCGACTCGCGATGCCGCCGCGATGATCGCCGTTAATCAGCCGGCTCGCTAATTAATAACACGTGATGAGAAATCGAGCCGAGCGCGGAGGGAAGCAGCCGCGCGCGCTCGACTCCCCTCGACTCGGCAAGATTTCATCGTCGAAGGCAACGCCGTCCTCGTGATAAAACAAAACCCGTCGCTCGCTCGCGCTCGGTCGTCGCACTTTGTATCGCGTTGCTTCCCGCGTAAGATGCGCGCTGCGTCGCGCAAACGTAATGCGCGCGAACCAGGAATTGATCGAGCAGGCGCGCGCGACAGTCCCACCCTGTGAGGGGCCGACTTGGGCAAGGTGTAGTTACACACCTTTGGCGAGAATCGCGGCGCTCGCGCGATCGTGTGAACGGCGTCTAAGGCGAAGCGGGAGCGGTTGGCCGGTTCTCAAGCGGCAAGAGAAATTCCGTTACAGGGCCGTAGTACCCATTTCGCGCGAGAGGTCGTTTCCGTTTCGGGACGGCGTACGAAAATGGGGCGTTCTGCATCAGTATCGAAAACGACACCGCAGCCGTTTCCGCTGCATTCACTCGTGGCTCGCGCGCTATTCTGTTATGATAATTATCCGCACGCATCATCTTCTCTCTTTCCATCTCTCTCCCCCGAGCTGCGTACCGTTAGCCCTAGAAGCTTGCGCTTTATTCTTACTTAATGTCGAGTCCCTTAACCCCTTGATGCATACAATGCCGAGTTAGGGTCGTCTATTCATTTCACGTGCCACTTTGTAGACTTTGACGAGTCTGACTCGTCAAAAGCTGTTTTCAGCGGACGCCGTGCAGTATATAAATAAACTATGTCGCTTCACTCGTGCGTTGACAAATCAAATGTACTCTTTCTCACCTTCCCACATCACTGTTCAGTTGAGCGAAATTAAAGAGTATTTTTCGGACGCGGATCAAGTTCCGTTTTATTTGTGTGTCAAGGGGTTAATACTGGGATAACTCTGCAATGCCCAAGTGAGAAGAGAACTTTATAGACTATGGACTATGGTTGTTTCAACTTCCCGATGAGTTAACTGTTAAATCATACACGTTTATCTTTGTTCTTCCTTCAATTTAAATGAAGACTGATGATTTAACTGTCAGTCAACTTGGCAAGAAGTTGGAACAACCGGCCCTGTGGCTCATATTCTAAACTCTCTTTTATCGGTAAAAGTGACTGGAAAAGTTACAAGCTTCCTGATTGGCTGCGAGCCATGTTTAGAGCCATGTTTAGAGTTTTAGTGAATAGACGAAAGAGAGTTCGGAATATCGGCCTATATCTGGCAAAGGGTGTCGAAGTTACGAGAAGGTGCGACACCATTGCAAGACGCCATTTTTGCGATAAGCCGTATCTCGTGGTTCACAGGTATCCCCCAGATCCCTTCAACCCTTGCCTTGTTTTAACCTTTCTGTCCGTTTAACGTTTTCTGTCCAGCTTTAAAAAAAGGCGGATGCGGTTCGGCGAGCACGAGCCGCTCGTCTCCGTAGGTAGGAGCTCCTCGTGGAGACGGTGGTATCCTCAGCTTTCCCAGGAGCCCTCGGGACGTGGGAAGCGACCGGCAGAGGAGGAGGAGGAGGAGGAGGAGGAGACCTCTCGGAGTACGCTGCCGAGTACACATGTGCCGAGGAATGGGTGGCGCCCGAGCATGTGGCGAGAAAAATAGTGACTGCAGCAGAGAGAAGCAGCAATGGTGGAAAGTTTCCGCTTGGAAAGCGTACTTCGCCCGACGAAATTGCGCGGGAAATGCGCGCGCGAGCGATCTTCGCGGCACTGATGCAAATAGCCGGCGAAAAGTATATGCTAAGCTGATCTTGGCTCGAGCCGAGGAGGGGGGAGGCCGACTCGTAAACAAATCTTGAGCAACACGAGAAAATCACGCGAAAAGATCGCGCGCGCAACGGTGCCCGACTCGATAGGAAATCTTGAGAATCACACGTCTCTTATAATTTTTATCTACAACGCATTCGTCGTCTCCCTTCCTGCCGCGACTGCGGTCTACCTTTTTTAATTCCAGCCAGGAGCGGCAGCCTGTTGCTTCGCTCCTCTTTGGCTCTCTTCCCACACGAGACGTGTACGCACGCACGCACGCACGCACGCACGCACGCACGCACGCACGCACGCACGCACCCGTCTCGACGTCACAATGAAGATGCGAGATGCGTGCGCGAGCAACACGATACGCATCCCGCTTCCAGTAAGGTCATTCCTTATTTTGGAAGGCGACTCGCGCGTGGCTTAAAAATTTCCCGTCCGTTTTTGATGACGATTCTCTGGGGAAACGGGTCGCTCACTCGAGAGCCACAGGGAAAATTGAGTGAGGTGCTCAGAAAGAAAAGCTTATCGAGTGGAAAGTACAAAGCATACAGAAGAAGACAAAGAAGTCATTCTGTTTAGAGCCGTCCACAACAGGAGGACGTCGGACGACTGAGAGATCGTCGCGCGCATTTCCTTTTGATATCTCAACTTTTTCCTTCTCCATTCTCCTAGCTAGCGCGAGGGAAAGCCAGACGGTCGGAGTCGCGCCTGCTGTTTTCCTGCAGGCCATTGCGCGACGCTCCAAACGGACACTGACGCTCTTATTCAAAGTCAAAGCGATATCGCGCGCGCGACAGGTGTCGGTTGACGCGCTCGCGCTCGCGAGGTGAAAAGAAATCACGGGCTTTTCCGGCAGCGGAGCGTACACACGTAGCGCAGGAAAAGCGCGCGAACGGATAGTTTCACTCGGGCGAAATTGCCTTCCGCCGTAGTTGACAAGCGGCTATACACTAATTAGTCTGCCTCGGAATAGGATAACAATGTTCGAGCCGACTTTCCGCTGTAGCGCGCTGCGCTTAATTATATTTTCCGTACACGGCGGAGCGGCGCGCGCGCGGGAACCGAGCGCGCTCACAAGGCTTTTCCTGGTCTCTCCGCGCGTTTTCATTTCATCACCGATACACGCATATCGGAAACGATACGATTCACTCGCTAGAACGGCCGCTGAGAGATTTCCGCGCGGACAACGTGAAAATGATAACTCGATAACAGAAGCGCACGCGACGATCTCTCAGTCGCCCGACGTCCGGTTGTGGACGGCTCTAACACAGAATGACTTCTTTGTCTTCTGGTATGCTTTGTACTTTTTCACTCGACATGCGTTATGCTCGCTACACCAGTATAACGGAATAAACATCGACAGTCCGATGGTCCCCCCTAGGCGCGTTCTTTTTCGTCGAGCGTCACAAAGGCGCACAGCCAGTAACTTGATTGCAGTCTCGCATGGTTACCCGCGTCACACCATCTACGACGAGGCATACGCTTATGACTGCAGGCTAGATCCTTGCTCGCCCTCGCGAGCAGAAACTGTCTCCTTCTCGAGGTAAGATAACGGTACCCTTCTCTTTCTCCGGCGCGATTTCACAACGGAGCTGAACTCCGCCGCGCCGGTCGCCTCGCGGCGCAAACCGGCGAGGAAACCTACTCGCGCGATCGCGAACGTACTTCCCGTCAAATTAATTTGCCATTCAACATTGCCGTGGAAATGTCCCCGCCGCCGTGAAGCATATTGAATCACGAAGGCTCCTGCTGCGGGAGCACGGAACACCGCCTTCTCCGCGTCGATCGACGTGAGATGAATTTTACAGCGGATCAAATCTGTCCTCTCACGAGAAGCACACGAGGGGGTCACGAGAGAGAGAGAGAGAGAGAGAGAGAGAGAGAGCCGAGTAGACCGCTACGTAAAGTTCCGTCATATCCAACGCTCCTTATCCGGGGTTAAGTAAACGGAGGATTGTATTCCGTGCGGATGTATAATTTGAAGGGGCACGGCAGGGCGGGGACTGACGGAGGAAGCGAGACCGGCCCCGAAGAGAAGGAAGGAACGTCGAAGGTCAGGATCGTTCTGGAGGGACTCGGGCGAGGGTATGAAGGTGCAAATTTCCGCGAAGCCTCGCGAGGCGAAATACCATCGCCATCGCCATCGCCGTCGCCGCCGCCGCCGCCGCCGTTCGCTTGAGGTAGTCTCGCTTGGCAGAGCGCAAAACAACCACGACGTTCACCTAACCATCTCGTGCGGCTAACGGAAAACGGTACCGCAGCGTCAGCGCGTTGGAATTATTGCCGTCGTCGTCTTCACCGTCTTCATCGTAATCGTCGTTGTCATCGTCGTCGTCGTCGTCGTCGTCGTCATCGGCGTCGTCGGCGTCGTCATAGTCGTTGTCGCTGTTGTCGTCACCGTTAAAGAAGACTTAAAAGGAGGAGGAGGAAGCACGACGTTCCTCCGCGTCGTCATTGTCGATACTCGCGGATAATGATCGATTGTTTTGCAGCTACAACGCGAGAGCGTGAACGCGCTCGCTTTGCCGCGCGCCGTCGTCGTCGTCGTCGTCGTCGTCGTCGTCGTCGCGGTATCCGGGCTTCTCCGGCTACTCCGAGAGCCGAGTGAAATCGGTTTTGTGCGCGCGAAACTCCCCTGTCGTGAAAACCGCATAAAGACCGGATGCGAAGTGACGCACGCGAGCGCCGCCGTTGCGCGTAGGTAGGAGCGGCAGTTTCAGGGAGTCCGCTCGCCAAGTTGCCGATTGGAGAATTCGGGAGTCGCGATGAGCTCCCTTTGCGAACGTTCTCTGTTTTTTTGCCCATTTGCCCATTTCCGCGAGCGCGGAAAAATCCGCACATAATTTTTTGTCCAGCCGCGAAATATATCCGTGAGCCGCGACAGGTTGTTGACTTATCGCCAATCGCGGAATAATACGCTCGACGCTTGTCACTTTTCGTGACAACGATGTGCGTTAAT
This sequence comes from Harpegnathos saltator, assembly GCF_003227715.2. Lineage (NCBI taxonomy): Eukaryota > Metazoa > Arthropoda > Insecta > Hymenoptera > Formicidae > Harpegnathos > Harpegnathos saltator. The sequence continues at coordinate 932,720 of NW_020230040.1, forward strand.
GCGCGATGATACAGACCGACTGTCAGTCGAACGTCTGCGATTTCTGATATTAGTTGCGTATTTCGAGCTGTGATGCAAGTGGGTTAATTGACATTAGCGTTTCTCCTTGCCTTCGCTCTCCTCTCCCTCCCTCCCTCCCTTCCTCCCGGAAAACGACGCGCTCGACGACGTCTTCGTGAATCTAACGTCGATCGTGGGCTACAATTAAGGATAGGACCGTACCATATGTTCTCGCAATTCCAACGATCTCCGTAACATTCACGGTTCGTTGCGCGCCGAGACCAGGACTATACCGCGGTGATTTGTGATTATGTTAAAATCAGTCCATCTGTTGCCCGCGCGAACACCATTCACCTCGTTTCGCGCTGATCGGAATGAGTTAGGCGCGCTTTCATTTGCAGTCCACCTGTTGCTCGCTGACCGAAGGTCTCCCTGAGCGTGGCGGTCGTTAAAAGTGAAATATGAGCGACGCGGAGTGTTACGTCGCTTCGCCTCGTGTCCACCTCGCGATTTCGCGCCTCTGTCCTCGCAGTCGCGCGTCGCGTAGTTCTCGCGGGGAAAATCGCGGGACGCGCCTCGCATGAGCATATAAGCAGGTGAGCATATAAGCGGCCGGTTACGGGCAATGGTCACGGGCCGAATGATCGATATTGCACGACGGACAAAGGACCGGGCGAGCGGAGAAACGGACTCCGCCGTTTGTTGCGCTCCTTGTTAACTGACGGCGAGATGCCCGGCCGCCCACCGTCTCGCTATCACGCGCGGGTTTATCGTGCGAAAGTAATCCTTGAATCGTGGGTGGGCGTCGAAGATGAGGAATCGATATCTATGAGTCGCTAAAGGGACACGCGAGAGGCGTATTAAGCCATCTCTAAGCCATATGATCAGAATTATCAATGAATTGTACTATACGTGGAAGCAATTTTGCCGGTTTTGCTCGCCGAAAGCAATGTCTTTGCTCCAACCGTTAAAACTGCTTCCGAGAAGACTCAAAATAGTAGAGAGATTAGCAAATTCTTTTATCGTGATGTAATTTATCGTGTCCTGATATAATTTGGCTCATACAGAGAGCTCAAATGGAGCTCTCTCTATATGTATATGTCTGCGCGGGAGTCTCGCTTCTCTCGTAAAAAATTTCTGAATATAATATGTTTCTGTTAGGTTGGTGCAAAAATAATTGCGGTTTTTATCATTTTAAGTTTGGCGCCAATTTTTCTAATTACCGTTATCTTTTCCAGAATTTCTATCCGGTAGGAGGTAAACAAACTTGTTTTTCCCGTTGAGAGATGAGAATGTGTGCAGGTCGATGGTCTTTATTTTGATTAATAAATATAATTTTCAACTGATATGTGCATTTATATACTCGAAAACCGCAATTATTTTTGCACCAACCTAATATTTCCTTGATTTCTTGTCATGCAGCGGAGAGAACCTTGCCTTTCGTCATCTTTTCGCGCGCGGCGTGTTGCGAGAAGAATACATTTTACCTACGCACGGTAATGTGTGAAAAAACAACGCATAATAAGTTTATGAAATGAATTCATTCCGCCTGATGTCGAATCAAACGAGTCGGTAGTACGAGTCGGGTATGTCCGATCCCGCTGGACGTAAATATAAGTCTAGAGTCAGCCCGGCGGGCATTTTCCATGCATTTTCGCTTTAGCGAATGAGCAGGTGACGATCGGGCGGGACACTTTGAGAGTTCGTTACACGCTTCTCACTCAGGATCCCGTGTGGGATCCCCCGACGCTGCCAGATGCTGCGATACAACGGCACACGGCACCAAGAATCACGACCTATGCTAACCGAGGTTCCTTGGAAACACAACCTGCGGTGGCTCTGGTTTCGGGATGGACCGATCAGCTCATCACCTGCTCATCATCGAGCGTGGGATGATGCGTTGGTCCAGGTAAAGGAAATCCTCGTAAAAAGCCGGGAGAAAAGGGGGAGTGCAACTTGGGGATATCGATGGTGTGGGCTCTATTATTAATGTGCCTCACGAAGATCGAAGGTCACAATGGAACCGATGTGGATGATCTATCGTTCGCAACACATGTCCGCTTTACGGACTCCCGCATTGTCGGACTTTGGCGCGACTCCATTTTCGCACGAGCGCAAACTCCCTTTCTCTCGCTTCGCGATCATTCGACTGTGGCGCTCGACAGCGTCGAGCGATCCGACGTCTCTGTCTCAGCGCGAGCATCTCGTTTGAATAATAACACAGACTGCGATTAGTTATCATACGGGTCAGATGACGCATCTGTATTCGACAGCTTTGAATTTCTACGCTTGCCCTGCGCGCGATAGGGCAAGGTGATGCCTCAGCATAACAGTTTCCCCGGCGATCCAAAAATTCCCTCGACGCTACGGAGGACGCTACGAAAAAAACGAAGCGTATGTTTTCGCGAGCCCGGGAGGCGCGCTTCTAGCCTGGAAAAATTTTCCCAGAGGTCTACGCGCCTGCGGGGTCCTGGGAAAAACACCTTTTTTTAGTCGGGGGAGGAGGAAATGGGTGGATATCCTGACAAGCTGGGCCGGTAGGCTTTTTTCTCGTCAGACTCGGGTGGGTGGGGGATAGCGGGATATAAATTTCCTTAAAACACCAGAAGGAGAGACGAACTCGGTTGTGTCCAGAGTAACAGCGGCAGCAGCTGCCGGTGGCGACGACGGAACGACATCACGAGGCGATGCGAGACGAGGACCACGTGAAAGGAGAGACGAAGTCCTTAGAACAGGACGTGCGCCTCTCGTCTCGCTTCCGGGTTCGCTTGTATATTAGATATTCATGCCCGTTTCCTACGGCGCACCTGGCGCTTTTTCCTCTCCTCGCCGGCATGGCGCGGTGCGGTGCGGTGCGGTGCGGTGCGGTGCGGTGCGGTGCGGCGCGCGATGCGGAAAGCGCTCGACGGGAACTAATTTTAAAGCCATCGAGCTCGCGCGCGAATGCACCCGCTACGTAACGTAACGACCACCTACCACCCGGGCGCGGGCGCCAATTTTTCTCGCCATTCATCGTACGTGGCGCCGATTCGCCAGAGCGTTCGTCTATCCCGACGCGCGGTCGGCTCGGGGAAAGTAGCAGCGAGACGCGAGTTTAATGGCAGCGGAAGGATCGCATACGCCGACCCGACACAGCGCGACTCGTGAGAAATCGCGTTCGCTCCGACACTCGAGCACTTTCGTCCGCGCGACAAGCGAGGGAGTCTCTTCGCTGAGAAGAGACAGGAGCCTGTGAAGAAATCGATCCTTCAAGATCCTCGCTTGATCTTGAGGCCGCTTGCTTGTTCGCTGCTTGTCGCGGACAAGAGGATCAATGTCGGCCGACTCGACGGCGGTTTGTTTTCGTTGCTATTGCTGCAATGCGGATATCGCGCGATAACGCGTGCTGTTGTCGCGTAAGAGGCGTAAGAGCTCATGAAATATTTCGTTGCTACGATTGCTTTACGAGGCAACGCCTTTTGTGCTCGCTCGCCTGCGACACAAAAGGACTGTGCGAACGATTGTCGCTTAGTCGGTAAAGCTATGAAATCACGAGAATTTGAATCGTGACGCTCGATCGCGAACGTGAGTTGATAAGGAAAAAAACGTGGCATTGTATTTCGATACGTGACTTTTGTGGACGCGATGTGAAGCCCTCTTAAGAGCAGGTAAATCGATCCGTCAATGAATATCGACCGATGGAGGACAATTATGAATGAAAGCGCGTGATTCATCCCCTCCCCTTGCGATGTCCGTGATTTTGCCTCACCGTGAAAAATGCCCGATTTATCCAGTTTGCTGAAGATATATCAACTTCTCCGATCGACCTGAATCTCTTGACAAGGTGGAAGAATTTGGAGCCGTGATTCGAGACTCGTTCAAAGAAATCCATCTTCCTGCGATCTCGCGAGCCACGAGGGGTCGCTTCCGCGGGGGTACTCTGTTAGGATTACCTAGATGAACCTGTCCTAATATTTACGGAATTGGAGCGCCCTTTCATTCCGCTCTCTCGTCTTTCCCTAAAGAGGACACCGCAAAGTGGCTGAGGACCTTCTGACTGTGTACGCGTCTTTTGTGAGCCTCGTGCATCACGAGACGGGCACTTAGCTGCACAAGAAGCTGCAATTTGTGGGACTTTTACAACTATGGACAAATATTGTGCCTGGGAACTCTCGTGTCGTAGATCCGTGTCCTACGATACGGGGAAGTGAAGTACCGCGCCCGCGCGCGCGGCTTAGGGCTAATAATACTTTTCTTTGGGACTTTAATAAGATTGTGTAGCATCTCCCGAGGTTCTTAATTTGTGGTGGGACTGTAACAAGAGGAATGCTCGGAAAAAAGAGCGTACTCTCATAGTTACCGCATTTACGACTACAATTATTCCGGGATGAAACTCTTCTCTCGCGAGTCTTGCGTTTTCTCGAAATAAATTCTACACGTATATATATATATATATATATATATATATATATATACCATATATATATATATACTAGGTACGCAACTAAGTTTCACGCATGGATGGCGCTAACGACACATGTAGTCGACATACATGTCTGAAGTTGTGTTTTTTTTTATAGCTTGGACATCTGTTAACAATAACCAGTCGTAATACCAACACATATCGCAACGCAAACATATTTTTTCTAACAACAAAGATGTCGAGTCTTGTGCCAAATAAGCAGCATTTGCGGGAAGCTTTGCTTTTCTGCTTTAACTTGAAAAAAAAAGTGCAGCTGGAGCACGTCGTTTGCTTGAGGAGGCCTACGGCGAACATGCACCATCGAAAACTACCTGTGAAGATTGGTTTAAACGCCGAAAGAAGTGGCGATTTCGACACTGAGGACAAGGAGCGCTCCGGAAGAGCAAAAACAAGCCGGAGGACGCCGATCCGCAAGCGTTATCGGATGAAGATGATACGCAAACGCAAGATCAACTTGCGGAGGCATTAAACATGACTCGCCAAGGTATTTCCAAACGTTTACCATTTGCCATGGGAAAAATTCAAAAGGAGGGAAAATGGGTGCCGCATGAGTTGACTGAGAGACTGATGGAAAATCGATGAGCCACTTCCGAAATTTTGCTTTCGCGGCATGAAAGAAAGAGTTTCCTGCATCGAATTGTTACTGGCGATGCAGAAGTGGATATATTTCGAGAATCCCAAACGCAAAAAATCGTGGCTTTCACCCGGCGAAGCATCAACATCGACGGCACGGCCAAATCGCTTCGGAAAGAAGACAATGCTCTGCGCGTCTGGTGGGACCAGAAAGGAATCGTGTACTGTGGGCTGCTGAAAAGAAGCCGGGCGAAACTGTCAATGGGGCATCGCTACCGGCAACAACTGATAAATTTGAACCATGCGTTGCTCGAAAAACGGCCAGAATGGGACACGAGACACGAACGAGTGATATTGCAGCACGACAACGCTCCGTGCCATCGCGCACTTCCATCGTCCAGGACACCACCATCAAAACGCTGAAATGGGATCTGCTAGCGCACCCGCCGTATTCGCCAGACCTGGCCCCTTCCGATTATCACTTGTTCCGGTCGATGGCGCATGGCTTGGCTGGCCAACACTTGGCCAATTTCGAACAAGTGCAAAATTGTTTGGATGAATGGTTTCGGTCCAAAGACGCGTCGTTTTATCGGTATCGCGGTATTCATGTATCGCCAGAGAGATGGCAAAAATGTGTAGCTAGCGAGGAACGATACTTTGAGTAAACCATTTTTTGTATTTCTCTTGAAATTTTCCATTTTTCATTGATCAAAAAAAAAAACCCCGGAAACTTAGTTGCGCACCTAGTACCTTATCCAGCGGTATAATGGTTTCTGGCGTTTAACGCTACAGAAAGCAGTTAGTAAAAATTGAGTTTGCGAATAATAGCCGTTTTATCGAGAGAACCCCATCTTTTTGAGCCTTCGCGCCACGTGAGTCAATTCGTGAATGCGCAGGGGCGTGTGAGTAGCACTAGCAAAGTGAGCAACGAGATAGGCTTCAGCTACGAGCCAACGGAATACATGAATACATTATGTCCTACGTGCCGCTTTTTCAATCTACGTTTCTTCTTTCTCGGCACGAACAAACGGTTCGCCACTTCGCGGAACTCTTAGAGCTTCTATCGGCGAGAGGCGGCAATGCCGATATCACGGATATTTCACGGAGCAGCGAGCTCCCTCGAGCTGCATCGAAAGAAGGCGCGAAGCGAATCGCGAAGGATCAGCAGGAAGGAAGAGCGGCCTGTGAAGGAGAGAAAGAGGCGGCTCACGTATTTCGACGTGAATTATACTCGAACGAACCGTGAGTCGCTCCCGCAAAAACAGCCACCGACATTAGTTGCGTGCCGTATCGTACCTTCATCGTACGCCATTGCCTCGCGTTTCATTGTGTTCGGATCGAGAATAGGCTACTTATCCGGAATTTTTCTCTCATCTCTTTATCCTGTTGCGTACTTTGTTCGAAGAAGGACGATACCTGCCGCCGCATCAACTCGTACCGATTTGCAACTGATCGATATTTCTTTGTCAAATGATAATAGCCTCTTCGACAAGAGCGCGAATTTCTCTCAAATGGCCGGCGAGTCATCCAACTGGACGACTGGACTCGGATACCACAGATGATCGGATATTGGAAGAGCGTCAAGTAAAGTATTCTCCCCTTAAAACGCCCTTAGAACGCCCTTAGAACGCCCTTCCGAGGAAACGCCTTCCTGAGAAAACTTTGTTGCACTCGGGAGAAATTTACAAGTCCGCGAGTTCTCTGCGAGTTAACGCGGCAATGAAATAATTACCGTTGTCAGCATGAACCGCTACCGAGCGTCTACCGAGCGCCCGATGCATTATGCACGGCGTGCATCCTGAAAAAGATCATTTACGTGAAGCCGTTCGCTAAAGATCGCGGCTAGTCGCCGCAGCGGCGCGCAGCTACGGACTTGAAGTGGTCCGCGCGAGCCTTTTCTAAAGGGCCCAGGGACGCCCATCTGCCGTTCGTTATTCCCGCTGCGTACAAAGCATCCTTGATACCACCAAGATTGCATTGACCAGAGGAGCCGAGAGTGGCCTCTGTTCGGCCGAGGAATTTCATGTCGTCACGCGGGGAAAGAAGGTAAGAAAGAGGGAGAGCGCGAGCTCAAGGAACAACTCCAACAAGAAGGTGGAACAACGATCCAGCCGTCGACCTCTCGTCCACCTTCGCCTCTTTTTTACCGTGACTGACCAAAGGTGCACTCGACTCGACTCGCTTCGAAGTCACCATTCTCTGTGACTCTTGTCAGTCCGAGAAAAGGTTCAACGAAAGTGGTCGAAAGGACACCCTCCCTAGCCGTCGCTTTCGCTTCGGCGGCGCGGCGGTGGCGGCGGCGGCGGCGGTGGTGGTGGTGGTGGTGATGGTGGTGGCGGTGGCGGCGGTGGCGGCGGCGATGACGGCAGCAGTCATGGTGGGCCACGACGACAATGTAATTGTGTTCGGTCAAGCCGAATTTGAATTCTGTCGACTCGCCAGGTGTGCGAGTGTCGCCACGTTTCTATAATCAGCTGATACGCGCCGGTAATTGTCCTCGTTGTCGGATCTTACGTGCATGCGCCGGGCTGCATTGTTCCACAGACAACACTCGTCATACGGCTGACGTCGACGATTCGCATACAAACGCACAAACGCGATACATACTTTCTTCTTTATCCGCTAGGGCGCTCGCGCTACAGGGAGGGAGGAGGACGGAGCCGCTTTTGAATTTTAGACGTAATAATAAAAGCGCGAAAAGAGAGCCAGCAACAAGCGAGTCAAGCTCCTGTTCGGGATTCGTGTTTAGAAGCGTAGACGCTTGACTTCGGGCGATCGATTAAGATTCTATTGATCGATGTTGTTGTTGCCAGCTGAGTGTACGCCAGCGGCGAATTGGAAAAAAAAAACATGTACCATTACTCATGCATACGCGTGATAAGCTATCGGTCTGCAATTCCCGTTGCTTTTTATCAAAAGTCCCACTCGCGTGCGGTGGCGGCCGTCGAGTGGTCGCGCGAATCGCACATGGAAGCTGTCGACTTTCGAGATCGTGCGCAAACAGATCAGCTCAGGCGACTGCTATTTTCCTCGGGGGACACTATAGCCATCCCCGAAAACCCGCGCGCCTTTTTGCCTGTCTCCTCAAGAGAGGGTCAGGCCACTGTTCGGAAAAAAGGAAGATATAAATCGCCAGAGATCGAGAAGCGTCGCGCGATGCTGGCGCGAGCAAGGAGGAGGGAGAAAAACACGCAAGAAGCGCGGGAAGACGCAAGGCTGTCAGCGTGTCTTTCTTTTCCCATAACGGGACCGGCACGGGTGCTGGTCTTGGATTGATTTACGCCGAGTAATCCAGGTTCCGTCGTCCGCTTACACGTGTCGGCCATGCGGCTGATCGCGACAACGTCCCGCCGTCGTGTTATCTTATCGATCGCTTGTAGCTCTAGATCTTTAAACAATAAATAGCGGCCGTGCGTGCGTCTCTGCATCGTGTAAAAATAAACGACGAATTGTAAAAAGTATATCCCCGCTGAGAGACCGGTAGATAAGATAAGACAAAAATACGTTCGTCAAGTGCGAGATCAGGAGAGCAAAGAAACGTGACATTGAAACGTCGAGTAATTATGCGCTGTAAAGTGGTAGTTGGTGGGGTTAGGAACAATGGCCAAAGACCGCTGTCTAATGCTCGAAGACGCGTTAACGACCCGGCCAAATAACCGCAGCCAAATGCGCCGCTATCGAATTCGCCACGGCGTTGCTCGACTTTTACAATCTCCGGCGACTGCGCTGACGAGATAGCAAGTCGACTTACGAAGCGACTTGACGCGCGTTCGCGACGCACTTTGCTGCTCGCTAACGGGCCGAGGTCGAAGCAAAGGGCGTCTCCCGCCATTATCGCGACGAAAAACGAAATGCTCGATAAAAAGTGCGACATGTGCTCCTACATGGTGCCGCCAAGTGTGTGCTCTCGGTGTACCCACATGGCCGGCGCAAACCTCCAGCCTCTTCTCCCTCTCCCTCTCCCTCTCTGTTTCTTTCTTGTTTTTTTTTTCTTACAAATGCACTCTCCCGCCGCGCGCAGGCCAAACTTCGCGTGCGGCTGTGTTTTCGCGCGACGCCAACGTCTAGGAAAAAAGCTGGACCCCGAAGGGCAAAGAACGGATTCGAGTCGCAGTGTGTGTGACGCACAATCTCGCGGCGCGTCATTATGGCGGCCGAGCTTATGGCGAATATCGAGCCTGTTTCGCTCGTCAGAGCGGCGACAAAAATTGTGCTCACACGATGGAGTTACTCTGCACAGCGTATATGAGAAAGGCGCGTGTATACTCTGGAAAAAAAGTGTGTGTGTGTGTGTGACTGCGTGCTGCTTCTTTCTGAATCGCCGCGTCGCTCCTCCAATCACACGGAGAAGCAAGTAAAGAGAATATTACGACGTCGCGCGTTTCCCCCCTCCCCCCGCCGTCTGCTGGGTCTTGCATTACGTAAAAATCTCGAATTTCCTGTTCGCGTTATTTAGATCCGCGCGTTATTTAGAAACGCCCGCGCGCGCGCGCGCGCGCGCGCGACCGCCGCGACAACAGACAGATTCATTAAAATAAGCCGCGATTAAGTTACACGTTGATTTCAGCGCGTTCACGGCGAAGGTACTTTTAAGATGCGAGATCGAGGGGATATCGTGTTCCTCGGGCGTGCGTGTACTTTAGGCCGGCCACGGTATTCCTTTAAACCGCGATTGTGTAGCGAGCGAGTGAGCGAGCGTGTATACTCTTCTTCTTTTTCTTGCGCTCCACCATCCCGACGGCGTTCCCACACCGAGAGAGTGCTACCAGAGTGTAACATTATATTCTCGCCATGGTGGTTGTTTCGCCATCGCGACGAACTCGTATCTCGCACACGATGCGTCTCGGCACACACACTCCGCATGGGTGGCGCGGTAACGCGAGCGACAGAGAGAGGTAAACATCTCGAGTATCCGAAATAGCGCATTCACATAAGACGGTGATATCCGTCAAGTTTGTCTTTCACCACAGATCAGAGCTTGTACTTGAGACGTGTCCCCTAATTTACGAAAATTTCTACGTATTCTACACTCTTTGGACGCTAATAGCGTTCAGAGGACTCGAGTTGAGAGATGTGCCATCGTTTGTAACGGTAATCGGCCCGAACTCACGTTGTACATGGCGCGGTAACGCGGAAGCGATGATCGTTCACCATGAAACGGCTCACGACGATACACGATCGTCGCTTTCAACGTGGCTGCCCATGAAACCGAAGCCCGGAGGGATGCCCAGTGGGTCGTGTCGTTTAGGAATCCTTTTTCGCCCAAATCACCGCCGCAATATGACCTCATCGATTGGCGTTTCTCGCGCCCCCTCACGTCCCTGAGAATTCGGTTTTTCGCGACGCAGAGGCTCTCTCTCTCTCTCTCTCTCTCTCTCTCTCTCGGCGCAAGGTGTATGTAATGTAAACCAACTATGCCGATAGCTCCTCCTTTTTTATGTTTCGCGCAGACAGAATTCCTGTCTCAAGTTCAGTGCCACCTCGCAGGTTAGCCCCGACTTGCTCGCCGCGCGCGGCCATCTTCCACCTACTTGGCCGGGGGCATTATGGACCCACGACTCGTATCCCGACGACGATGACGACGCAACAATGCAGTACCTGAGTAGTGTCGCGGCCCCGCAGGTAACCCAAACCCTCGGCGCCTTTCATCCCTCTTCTACCCCCCTCCTCTGTTTCTCCACCAACGCCGGGAGATCCTCGACGGTCGAGGATAACAATGCCCGCCCGGATTTTCTGTGAACTCGCTCCACGTGGACATACCGGTTCTCGAAATGCATATGCGCGTCCGCGCCGCGTTCGTTGCATCGCGCTCGCGTCCGTGCAGTTGCAGCGAAAGAAGAATCGTCCAAATTGCCTGAATGTAGTCTGCGTACGCGAAGGAGGAGGGGGAGGGGGGAGGGGGAACGCGGGACGTGCGAAATACGGGCAGGAGGGATTGAATGAAAATTTTTCAGAGGCCGCCCCCTCCCCGTTCCCCTAAATTGCGTTGCAATTTATCGCTGTTCCGCCGGATGAGCGAACGAAGCGTTCGTGAACGGTAAGAGAGATAAACAACAATGGGACTTGATTCTCGTGGAATCCTCGGAGCGGCAAATGTGAGAGAAGCGTGATGTTGTGCATTTTTATTTTTGAGAAAAAGAAAGAAAACAACGAACGCGTCAGCCGCGGAATGTTTTTGTAGGATAATAATGATACGTATAATAAGGACTCATTCCCGCGCGGCAATTTTTCCTCAATCTGCAAATCTGTCCTTCTCGGAACAGGTTGGACACGGTCGATTTGTTCCGACGTCCACTTACAATTCTCATAAAAATATACGCGATGTCAACTAACGAGGGTCACGTATGAATACTCAACCATACTCAACGACGTTCTCTAAAGCCCGTCGATCATAAATTGCAATCTATATTTTCATAGACAGCGCAATTAAGCGGATCAGAATCGCAAATGTATATAGCCGCGCGTACGTAATATATGTCAGAGGCAACTTTATTCTATCGATTTGCATCCACTTGCATTCGTTATCATTCGCGCGGCTCACCGTGAAATTCTGCGATTGCGATTGCGCGGACGTCTCGTTAACTCAACGCCGCAAATCATACGTTTCGCGCTAAAAATACGCTCTAATCGGTACTGCGGCTGGAAACAAACCTCTTTCCAACGTGACGCAAATGCCGCGTCCTTGCGGAGCGGAGTGTCGAGAGGAGCGGAAACGCGAGATATCGAAGCGAGGTTGTATGAGGTTGGCGGTTCCCCGAATGAAAATTTCACTCTCCCCAGGGCAGGCTCGGACATCGCGGCGAGGCCAAGATCGCCGTTATCCGCCAGTCGAGATTAGGCCGACGCAGATCGGGGGTTTGTAGGAACGGGAGCTCAAGTTCACTTGTCCAATAGTCCAATCGGCTGGCCGTGGACATTCACCCCGAGGCCGAGAGGACGCGACGCTCATGCGAGTTCGTTCATGCGACATCGAGTCCCGGTTTGGACGAGCGCTGACTCCCCGGAGACATATCTGGGCTGTTTTCTTCGGGACTGGTTGCCCCATTTGGTCAACAAGGGAGCCAGCTGTCGCGAGAGCAGCGTTCGCGATCCTATGATCCTAACGCGGCGCATCAAACCGCGAAGACGGAACCGCCTCGTTCTTTATCCTTTCGGTATGCGCGCGCGCGCGCGCGCGCGCGGGAACTTGGCAATTTTACGCGTTAACGTCGCGTCGCGGGCAAACATTCGCCTTATACGGCGGGGTATGGCACGATTCCTCTCCACCGGTCGTAGGAATGAGCGCGCACCATCGCGCCCGCGAGAACTCGGCTCGCGTGGCGAATGAATGAGCGCGCGAGTAAACTCGTACGAGGCGAGTCGCACGAAGGCGAGTTTCGCGAAATTTCAGCGCGTGACGCCCGTGACTCGTGAGAATTGCCGGTGATGTTGCGGGACAGGTTACTCTCGAGAGTTTTTATTTCGAAATCGGCGAGCGCGATAACGGCAGAAAGACCGCGCGCGCGAGACTCGTTGGAACGGGTCGGAGGGTACTTTCGTCTCAAGGCAGAAATACAAAGTGTTTCACGGAGTGAGACGACGAACCGCGGCAGAGAGGAGACTGAGAAAATAAATGGGAAGGTTGCCGCAGTGGCTCGTACCTTCGCACTGCTGCGGGAATAGGACGTTTTTAGATTCGCGTGACGGTAGACGCCGGTGTGTACACGTGAGAAAAAGGCAAGCCTCGCGATATTTTCTCATATCCTACACGTATGCTCTCATAACGTCCCTTTCAAGTCTCTCATATCCGTGTCTTCGCATCGGAGAAAAAGAGAGAGAGAGAGAGAGAGACATCTTCTTCCTTCTTCTCGTCGTTTATATAGATATTTCAAGCGACGTGACGTCATATACAAGTCGTGCACTTCCCGTATATCACTCGTGATGAAGGCCGAGTTAAGGAAAGTGTCGGACAGACCGCAAATGCTTTAATACTTGATGATTTAATGATGTATACACTGACGGATTCGGATTAAAACCGCGAGATTCGCGAGACACCCTACAGGAAATATGCTGTCAACAGAGTTGGGGTCTAATGTCAACTTCGGCGTTCGATGTGAGTCGCGACTCCTGACTAGCGGGAGCCCGCGAGAGGAGGGAATAATATTACTCTCGCGTGTTCGAGGACACGAGAGCGTCTCGCGAGTCTCTGCGAGAATGGAGAACGGACGGACACACGGCGGCAGAAGACTGCGAAGGAAGGAGGGAGACGATCAAGACAGAGGAAAGATACGGGAAGAAGACGAAGAGAAAGGCTCGCGATGGTGAAGAGACGCGGGCGAGAGAGAGAGAGAGAGAGACAGAGAGACAGAGAGAGAGAGAGAGAGAGAGAGAGAGAGAGAGAGAGAGAGAGAGAGAGAGAGAGAGAGAGAGAGAGAGAGACGGAGAGAGAGAGAGAGAGAGACGGAGAGGAAGGGAAAAAGGACGAGAGAAAGAGAAAGAACGGGAGGGTAGAAGCGACGCGCGGTGAGGAAGAGGACGAGGAGGACCGGCCCGAGGCCTCGTAGCATGCAATCTTCGCCCATTGAAGACGCGCTGGGAAACTGCACGGTTATTATGCCTGAATGGAACAGGGGACGGGGTGTGCGAGGCCGGGAAGAATGTCGAAGGTAGCAGAGGAGGATGGACGCGAAACGTGCGCGTTCCTCCCGCCGAGGGGGAGGTTCTTGCTCTGTAACCGCGGCACGCAACCTGGAACCATGTGCTGGCAGCGCGCGTCCCCAGAACCCGGTTCCACGTCGAAAACGTCGCGAACGCGTCCGATGTGCGAGAGGGCGAGTGAGGGAGAAGGAGAGAGAGAGAGAGAGAGAGAGAGATTTCGCCGCGGTCTTTTTGCGCTGTTTGACGTCGTTGCGATTTTATGGCATGCAGCACGGTGCAGCCGCCTGCCCGTTTTACGAACTCACTGAGCAGGTTCACGCTCGAAGAGAGAGAGAGAGAGAGAGAGAGAGAGACTCGGATGTGTGGAGTCTCGTTAGAGGATCGCCTGAATAGGATTACTCGACTGGCTTTAGCGCCGTCGAGAAATATCGGGGGTGAAAAATCGACGGCCCGATTCGCCGCTGTGTCACTGGGCCTTCTCTTTCCAGTTGTGGACGATATCAGTTCTTCAGCTGTTGGTCGAGCTGAAACTGAACGATCCAGCGAGGAATACCGAGAGGCACGTAATCGAGCGTCATCGAGTCCGAAATAATCAATAACGACTCGTCTTTGCTCTTCGTAAATATCTTGCTGTCACTGCTCGGAGAAGATCAGATTTCTCTCGAATGTTCAAATCTGTCTCCTTCTTTTGCATTACATGCGTAATTTCGTAATTACGATTAGATATAGCGTTAATCGAAGAAAGCAGTCGCGTTTGTCCGCTGATTACGCTCTTCAATTCCCGCTCGGATCCCGCCCACGTATGCGAAAAGATAGCGACGTTCTTGCAACTTCCTCGTTGCATATATAAATAGATATGTAGCTTGAGACAGGATGCTGACAACTCGATTGTCGAAGTGGTTGGAACGCCTCCATTCAAAGGCCCGAGCGTCGTACGAGGCTCGTACAAAACGCGCTTGATAAGAAGTACCTATAGACACGGGCGATAGGGCGAGCATTTAAATAACGACCGTGGCATGTCGCGTCACGAGAAAGAGAGAGAGAGAGAGAGAGAGAGAGAGAGAGAGAGAGAGAGAGAGAGAGAGAGAGAGAGAGAGAGAGACCTCGTGTCCGACAAGCGATATGCGCGGTCGCGTGCTCGGTGCGAGAAAAATTCGCGTTCGAATTCGTCGGGACGAATTCGAGAGAGATCGTAATCGCGCGACTCAGTGAACCGGGAATGTGAAATCTCACCGGGCTGATATTCCACGTGAGGGCACGGATCCGCAGGTTCGCTGATGACAGTGCGTTACGTCACCGCGCGAGTATTCGACGCGTAATGGTCGGTGACTTTTTCCAGTGCATTCACCTCCTGAACTACCTGAACACATCTTGCATCGGCCAGACGGTTTCATCGATTTTCCCGAGGCATTCCGTTCAAGACGTCGCCTCGCAGCGAGCAAGAAACATCATCGCGGCATTGAATTCCGGGCCAATACGAGCGCCCCCCTCATCAACCTCAATTAAACTCCACCGTCTCTCAGTTATGCTCACTTCGCACCCGAGGCGCACCGAGTGCTACTGGTGTTAAGTCACTATGTATTATTGGTCGAGTTCACTCGTTCCAAGGAGGCATCTCTCTCGCGGCCGCCGCGCTGCGCCGTGCCGCGCCGCGCGCCGTTCGTCGCAGCCTCTTCTTTATTACGAGATTCGACCGACAGACGAGAGACTTCAGAAATTTCGAAAAACGGACATATCTTCATCCTTGGGGGACACGCCGTGCTCGAATTTAGGATTTTCAGTCGCGAAATAGCGGAGAGCCGTAGCAAAGAACCGTAATTGAATTCTAACGGTGCATTCGAACGATAAATGGTCTCGGAATTTTTTCATAGAGCTCGGCGAAAGAAGGAAGGAACGTCGTTCGTTTATCCCCTTCTCTCTCTCTCTCTCTCTCTCTCCCTCTCTCTGTCTCTCTCTCTCTCTCTCTCTCTCTCTCTTGCCGCCTGAAGGAAGCAAGAAAGTGGCTCTCGCGGTGCAACGGCGTTGTTACGAGCACTAAAGGCGCTTTCTACTGCGCAATGACGCCAAAGTTACGCCAAGTTTCAACGAGAGCCTACAAATCCCTTCCTGCTGGTGACCCTCGAGGCAGTGGCCATGTTCCTTGAGATGCGCGTTTCGAGGTCCACGCTGGACATGTCGCTGAATGTCGTCGCCGGGATTACGCATCGAGGGCAGTGTCGTTGAACTTCAATACTCGGTAATGAAAGGGGGATCTTCTCGCAGTCAGGATCCGCCGTACTCTCTTTCATACCGATGAATGCCGCGAGTCTTTGAACTTCATCGTCGACCGGCGCGACCACTGCGACGGCACGGTGTATGCACGCGTTCCGATTTCCGCCGTGATCGCGGATGCGGTAGCTCCGATATTCTGTTTCTCTCCCTCTCTCTCTCTCTCTCTCTCTCTCTCTCCCTCTCCTTCTCCCTTCGCATCCTGCGAACGTTCGCGACAGGTACGACGTGATCGAATGTGACGCTTGGCCAACGGTGAGAACCGCAAGATGCAGAGCATTTATCGCAGCCTCTCGGTGGTTTTCACGCGGCGTTGAATATCCAGCGACGCCGATGTCGCGAGAATTTTATCGTGCTTCGTGGATCAAACATTCCAGCCGCGGATTCTTTTGTTAAGCTCGAATGTTGTTTTCAATAATAGTTCCTCCCCTCTCCTCCGTGGTTGTCGTGGGTGTGTATATCTCAAGTTTATAGTTAATATTATCATTATTAACGACGCCCTTATCTCGAGTCAGGTTTATCATGCTATTTATTAGATGTACAAATGAATAATCCAGTTTCTTCAGCTACATTCAAGGTTTATTTTAAAAGAAAGTAAATTAAATTGTTCAATCAAAGTATTCGCCGTTGATTTCTATAACTTTAAGCCATCTTTCAGGCAACTGATGAATTCCATCTCGGAAAAATGTTACGTCTTTGGACACGATAAAGTCGTCAAGCCATTTTCGGATCTCATCCACTGATTGGAAGTGCATGATCGGACAAGGCGTGTTGCATCGACCGGAACAAGTGATAATCGGATGGAGCAATGTCTGGTGAATACGCCGCACGTGCTGCAAGACGTCCCAGCCAAGACTCATTATGGCGTCTTTTGTATTGGGTTTTGAATGTGTGGCCTGGCGTTGTCATGCAACGATTTCACTGGACGTTCTCCCAGTTTGCCAGTATACGGGCGTTTTCGTTCCAATTCTTGACTCAAGCGGATTAATTGACGTTGGTAGCAGTCCGTGCAGTAACTGTTTCACCCGGTTCCAACAACTCATAATAAAGCACGCCCTTGATATCCCACCAAATGCAGAGAAGAACCTTCTTTCCTAAGCGATTTTGATGATTCGCCGAGATTTTCCCATGACTTTCTGCGTTTCGGATTGTCATAGAGTATCCATTTCTCATCGCCCGTAACGATTTTCCACAAGAAAGCTGCTTTCGACGCTGCTTATTGAGAAGAGAAAGACACGCTGCCACTCGTTGATTTTTCTTGGTTTCAGTGAGTTCATGCGGTTAGGCACCCATTTTCCTTCTTTCTGGATCTTTCCCATCTCATGTAGGCGTTTGGAAATCGTTTGCTGCGTTACTCCCAACTGTTCTGCAAGCTCCTTTTGTGTTTGTGCCGAATTCTCAGCGAGCAGTTGTTCCAAATCATCATTATCGCACTTCCTAGGGCCTCCAGGGCGTTGTTTGTCGATTAGACTGAGATTACCGCTTTTAAATCGCTCAAACCAAAATGCGCACACATCGTACGATGCAACATCTTCGCCGAGAAAGGAACGAATCGATTCGCACGCTCTTGCAGCATTTTTTCCTTGTTGGATTTCGTAAAGAATGCAGTGTCGGATATGCGCCTTATCTGTTGCCATTTTCGACTGTATTGAACCGAATACTTTTGAAGGTTATGTTGGGTCTTTCGCCAAACTATATGTTCTTTTTAATAGCTATATGTCAGCATTGCATAATCACAAAAGAGCGGGAAAATCTATTCAATTTAAAATTGATTTCATAACTGCTTAAAATAATTTGAATTATTCATTTGTACACCTAATAGATTTCTTTAAACATCTCCTCCGAATTATAATACGGAAGACTTGCGGATACGGCTATGTCAGGAAATTGTAATATTCGAATGAACAAAACAGAACACCGTACGTATATCCTGTCAATTGATCGTCGTTGAAAACGGTACTCGTATTAGACAAGCGCTTCGAGAATCCGCAGAATGTCCCGGGCGTTCTTTTCCATGGGCGTGCGCGAGGCGTGCGAATAAGAGAAAAATGTCGCGATAAATTAGTCGCGGATCCTGTTTCATACGGAGGTAAATACCGCCGTGTTTGCGCGTAGGTTTCGCGCTTAGACACTTGTAACACGTGCGCGTACGGGAAATGCCTGGACGACGCGCGGCGCGGGACGTGTATCCTTCGTTTTGCATGAACCTCGAATGGTGTGGACGTCGAAGCTGACGCGACGGTTCATCGTGGTTACGGTAGTTGTGTCGCTTTGAAATTTCTACGAGATCTCGAAGAAGGTGATGTGAATAGCAACGTGGGTCATCAGTGCCTTTTAACCCTCGCAGCTGGATGTCCCTTTCGTCTTTTCAACACAAACGAAGGGCATTCCACTTTTCTGAATTCTTCCCAGCTACTGTGGGATCTTTCCAGCTTTCGTGCAAATATGTTGTACGTCACCGAACGACACAATATTGCAAAACATTGCAAACAGATAATATAATTATGTGTCGTCAACTAGTAGTATTTTAAATCCGCCGAATCTCTTCCCCCCTCTTCCCCCCTCTCTCTCTCTCTCTCTCTCTCTCTCTCTCTCTCTTTCTCCACCTCTCACTCTTTTATAATAAATACAACACAAAATTCTAGCGCGACTCGCTATTCGTTGAGGAAAAAACATACAACGCGAGATACCGCAGTACGTTTCGTTATGTTTCGTTAAGATGACAGCTGGACGGAAATTAGCACTCGATGAGAATTTCATGCGGCTCGCCTCTTTCACCTGTCGATTCGATTATATTGTAATATCATTGTCACCAGACGTTTCTCACCGATAGCGCGAGACGCGAACCCGTGAGCGCGCGCGTGCGTGTGTCCGAGAAAAATGCTCGTTCTCAGAGGAAAACGCTTCTTATGCGCATAATTTCGCACGCGGCGCGCTAAATTATGCGCGTGTGAAGGCACCTCTCGCTCGCTCGCTCGCTCTCTCTCTGTCTCTCTCTCTCTCTCTCTCTCTCTCTCTCTCTCCTCTCTCCCCGTCGCGTCGACGGACGGACGGACGGACGCGTCGCGGAGGGAGGAGACGCAGCGGTCGCGGCGTGACACGAAGTCGGGATGATCGCGGAATGCCGGTGGCGCACAATTGGCTTTTTGTGCGCGCTTAGATTCGGCGGCTGTATCATTTCATTAGCCCATTAAACAATTACGCACACTTAGAGCCGCGTCTACACGCGGCTGTGAATGCGCTCCTTGTAATAGGGCGTGAGTTACACCGGGCTCCCTCTTCGTTCGCCGGACACGTGGACTCGATGACGACGACGACGACGACGACGACGACGGATCGAGCTGATAATTGCAAACGCGATTCGCCGCTGTGCACGTGTTGACGTACGTGTGCGACATCGAGTTCGGCCGGTCAGTCGGTAGCAATGAAAATAATCATTGGAGATGCTTCGGATTGGAGATGCTCCGCTTAAGCGATCGGTCGGAATCACGTGGACGTGGCACTGACGAGTCGCGCTCGGGGATGTCAATTGTCCGAATGTTGCATTAATTACGAGCGCCTTACAACGGCACGAGCAGCATCGTGCAATGTCCACGCGCTAATTTCCCGACGGTTGAAAGCCGTTTCCGATGGAGACGGGCGCTTGTTAAGCAGAAGAAAACGAGAAGCTAACGAGTAGGCAGCGACGACGCGAGACAATGTACGAAGTAAAATGTACTCGAAGCGCGAGGTGAATGCATTGTCGCTCGACCCTGATTGCTTCTACTGCTGCCCCGCTGCACCGGCAGAGATAGCTCAATTGCTAAACACCCAATGCTGCTAAAGTTCCTTCGTGATAAGTCGCGCTCGTGATTATCTGCACGCAGTGTGCGACGTATCAGCTCGAATGCTCGTCGTGTTACTCGCGCATACCGAGATAAAAATACGATTGCACACGTTAATTCATACCGGGGGTCTAATAAATATACGAATCTGTTGTGTCTGACTTGAAACGAGTCTCTGTTGCGTCTAACCTAACACGTCGCGGGCGCGGACGCGCTCTCTCTCTCTCTCTCTCTCTCTCTCTCTCTCTCTCTCTCTCTCTCTCTCTCTCTCTCTCTCTCTCTCTCTCTCTCTCCCGCACGTTGTTATTTGCCAGCATTTTCCTCTCCGTCTCCCTCGCGCATTCTCAATTCATATTCAGCGTGAGATCGCGTACACTTTCTCTCTTCGCCTCTTCTCACTCCTCGGTGTCGTCTTATCATCACTTCGGATCGGATTTAAATAAGTTCGCTGAGAACGACGCAGCTGGTGCTTTCGCGACTTACGCAAAGCGCGTTGAATCAACGAAATTTGAGCAGAACGGCGGCGGCGGCGAGGGTGCCGAAGCGTGAAATACGAGAGATATCGCGGCGCTTAAATCACTCGCTATAACATCATCGCGCAAGATGAT
The DNA here is from genome assembly GCF_003227715.2 of Harpegnathos saltator. NCBI lineage: Eukaryota > Metazoa > Arthropoda > Insecta > Hymenoptera > Formicidae > Harpegnathos > Harpegnathos saltator. The sequence goes on from NW_020230040.1 coordinate 953,092, forward strand.
TACGCTATTTAAGGAAAGTTGCGGTACTGTGATAAACGCAACTTGGTTGCGTGAAGAAGGGGTCGCTT